>NC_135637.1:43923849-44231231 GCF_053574225.1 Canis aureus
GTAGCCTGAAACTCACCCTCAGGCATTAAGCTGAAGTAAGCAGAAACCTCACCCAGCTCTGTTTCACTTGGCCTGAGGATGTGGGCCAGCTCTATGTATTTTACCCGGTTTTCTACTTGCATAAGGTGGGACTGTGAATCTGGTCTCTGTGCTCGAATATGACCAAAGTATTACAAAAAATTATAGAAAGAAATATGATTTGTTTGTAAACTTTCTGCTTTTTTCCAGATGTTTCTCCACATAAACTCTGTTACTGTGGCAAATTTAAAATTCAAGAGATGAAGCTTCCAGGGCCTGGGGAAAGGGGAGTGCAGAGTTACTAAATCAACAGGCACAATGTCTCCACCAGGGAAGATGAATAAGCTCCAGGGATCCTACAGAGCCTACAGCCAATAACTCTGTGCTATACTCTTAAGATTTTGTTAAGAGGGTATATCTCACATTAAATGTTCTCATGACCATAAAATGATATTCTTGAAAGAGTAAATTAAAGAGATCAAGGCATGGCGCTCCTCTTCTTCTGGATCTTCCACACCCCATTCCCTGCAGCTCTGCTCTAACATCACAGCCCCTCACAGCAGAGCATCAGGTCCCCAGGCCACCTTCTGGTGTGGCCCTCTCTGCCGTCTTATTTGGTATTTTGTAAGGAGTGCCACTCTCCGTGCATTGCCACCTTCTACAGTGTGAGGGTAGACTCACAATGACCCCTCGACAGCCTGTGAGACAGAGAGTTATCATGAGCTTCATTTCAAGGTAACTTCTGTGCCCCTTTCCCATGATACCCACACTGATAGTGTCACAGAAACAGCTTTTGTGCAAAGTTTTTACACTTAGAATTTGAAATGTCCTCAGTTCTTAGCTAAAATTTTATTGCATTCTCAGAATATAAAAATAATTTTGGCCAATTGTAATTTATTTTAGCAAAATATAGATCAAAACTCAGTTTTTCAGGTTCTACAACCCCTCAGCATCTGGTTCTGTTAGAAAACCTGGCCTATTTCCCATGTACATACAGACACCTATCCTGAGTTCCTGACTCTTCTATTTGAGAGAAAATAGATAAACTGTACTCTGATGTCTGCCCCAGAGATTCTCTCTCTGGTCTCGGATTTTATCCCTTAAATGGTCATTTTCAAGTAGATTTGCAGAGGTGACATTATTTTATGAATCCATGTTATGAATTAATGTTTTTACATGTTAATTGTTGCATTAATTATCTTTTATTTTCCTCCAAACTTGTTGTACCATAACGGGTACAAATACAAGGCTATTGCTATTAAACCCACCCAGCTGGTATCTTGTCGCTCCGGTAGAGAAACCTTTCATACATGTTCTGGGTACAGGTTATGTCTAATATTTGCTCACATTTTAAGGCAAAGATATTGTTGTGGAGAAATGATAAAAGATGATAATGCATCAGAAACACTTGAGCTCCTTGAAGAGAAATGCTATTTTATCCAATTCTGTGGATCCAGTGCCCTGAACACAGTCTGCCCTAAGGAAAAGTCTGTGCAGGATGCTGGACGTTACTGTTTCACAACTCTGGTACTATTGATGTTTGGGACTAGGTAGTGTATGGTTGCCAGGGGCTGTGGGATATTGAGGAGCATCCGTGGCCACTGCTAATTAGAAACCTGGGCAGAGTACCTTCAGCTATTCCCAATCTCGCATTGCCAAACGTCTCGTGGGAAAACATTACCCCCATGTGAGAACTCCTATTCCAAATACCTTGATTAACTTATGCTTCTCTCTCCTATTCACTCCAGATGTTCTAAGGTACAGTTTTCAATATTTAAAGTCACTCAGGCTTACACAAGTTGACTTGGCAATCAATATGATGGATTTTGCAAAATCATAGACTTTTACAGCTGTTAGAAAAAGAGCATTTGACCAAAAAAAAAAAAAAAAAGTGAAAGAAATTTTTCAGCTTACATCTTTATAACATGAGCAAACAAAACAATAAACAATGCAAGAAAAGATAAAATCAGAGTGCAGGAAACCAAAACAAAATAATACAGGGAAGAAATAAAGAACAAAGAAATAATAAACAATAAAGAAGACAATTTACTTTCAGTTCAGAGTAGCAAAGTGATTTGCTAAAAGTTACTCAAATTCTGAGTCACAGAGAAAGCTTCAGAATCCAGGCTCTCTGACACTCAGCCTGGCACTAGTCCCCCCATGTTGCTTTGCACACTCCCAGTCTATGTAGATCCTAACAAACAAAAACAACAATAAACACTATTATGTATCAAGCTCTTACTATCACACCCAGGCAATTTTTAGCGTGATTTGCAGGTACTTTCTCATTTAATCTCCACAGCAACGGTTAGGTGAAATTATCACCTGCATTTTAGAAATGAAGTGATTAAGTAAAAGGTCAGTCCAAGACCACCAATCTAGTAAATGGTAGGTAATTTCCAGTTAAAGGTCCTTAGAAGTGCCTCCCACGCCTATGTCTACTGTATGATCAATGCCTACCTTCGCTAACACATGTACCCTAACGCCTCCCCCGGTTCAGTCTGGAATATATACCATGCTTGTCCCTCCTCAGAACAGCTCCGTGGCCACAACCACCAGGGAGGAACACAGTGGTGTCCACATCCATTCCTTCAAGATGCTCCCAAATGTCAACAACAGGGAAGTGGAATTAATGGAAACTATCTCCGTTTGGTGATTTCCAACGAACCCATTGACCCACATTCCCAGCACAGATTCACTCTGTGATTCTAGCAGAGAGCTACAAGCCGTTTCAAAAAGCAGTGGTTCGCATTGTCCTCTGAAACATTAATAAGTCCTGCAAGAATCCTACTAATGATCATCCCCTAACGTTGGGTTCATTTTATTGGGAACACCATTTCACATTTATTTAAGATTCAAATAAAACAGGCCCTTGAAAGATCAGATTAGGCAGGACACAAGAATGCATGTGCTAGTGGGGACATGATGTGGGATCAGGGCTGAGATGCTGGGGGGGGGTTCTCCAGGGACCAGCTCTGAATACCGAGGAACTGTCTGCAGGCGTGGGCATAAAGATCAGGAAAGCTGGTCTTCTGACCATTGCTGTTGGTAATGTCTCCCTTCCCTAATCAAAGCTGTGTATCATGTTCTACACGGAAATCGCATGAATAATTCAATTGCATACCATCTTTTCCTATAGTAAGCCATGGGCGTGTTTGTTACCTTTATAATTGGTACTTTCGCAGATGCCAAAGGGATGAGCTACAAGTTTTGCCAGATGCAATGTTTTTGAATTTCACATAAAATTTAAAATTTAATTTACATGAATTACATTAAAAATGCTATCCTGACATTAATAATCGTCCATAATAGAATGTAACTAGGAAAGGGGCTGGAGAAAATGAACCGAAAGCAGCCAGAGACTCACAGCGAATACGCAGACCCGAGAGCTGGTCTCCTCCTCAGCACGGAATCCCCTACAGAATTCCTGTTTGAATATTTCCAGTCATCTCAAAGCTTCCAGCTCCTTCGATTGTCGAAAGACTAATTGCTAGAGATGTTTTCCTCTAACAAGGTTTGATCCTGAGCAAGACACACAAAATACTGTGTGCCTGTTTCCAGAGGACAAATGGTATATGTGTGCCCCGTCGGAGGAGCACCTGCGAGTCTCTGCTCAGTGCTCCCTGGTCTCATAGGTTCCACGTTTCATGCTCCTGTAAAGGGGTAGGAAGCCGCTCACACGTCAGTGTCCCAAACAGACTCAACTGAGAGCCTCTTACAACCTTTGGATCGTATGAATCTCTGAATTTCGCTACCTATTCCCTTCCAAAACATAAGAATTATTTCATGAACAGAATGGTAGATAAAGAAACTGAGGCACCAGGAGACTACGGCATAGAGTCAGATGATGATGTAGGGCCTCTGTGCAGCCAAGTGGGTAGCTTCAGGGGAGACAAGAAAGACACCAGGCCCCAGGTTGGCAGGGAAAACCACCCTGTTTTCTGCATTTCTTCTTTTCTGTTTTTCCATCTTTCAAGGTCTCCGAGAAATGCGAGCCCAGAACAAGGTTCCGCCTCCCTGTACAGAATTCGTGGGGAGCAGTTGACACACCGCATCTAGATGCAAGGGCCAATGCTGGAGTGATTGCCAACGGCTATCATACAGAGAAAGGGAAAAAAGAAAATTTCAGTGTTTGTCTCCATGTTCCTCTCGTTATAGCAAGACTCTCATTTCTGTGCACATTTTTAAGAGCACCTTGTGCTTCTTGGATTTCAAGGGAAGGAGTCAGTTCTTTGTCTTGTCATCTCCCAGGGCCACAGACTCCTTCTCTCCAAGGTACAATCCGACGTCTCTTTGTTTAGAAACCAGCGCAGCATTGAGTCCAACACTTACCTCCTGGATGTTAATGACAGTTGAGCGGAACTGCTGCAAAAATTAGGCTTTCATCTGCCCTTCGGCTGCTGCTGTTTGACAGAGGGAATGAGCTCTCTTCTCAACAAGAGGAAGAGCATGGTCGTGGGGAAACCTACCCTTATACCCGAGAGGCCCCCCTCTGCCCTCAGGACTCTAGACGTGGTCAGGGACTCGGTACTTTGAGGTCCCAGTTTCACCCGCAGAAGCAAGTGATAAAACTGGACTTTTTCATGAATGCAAAGTACAGCAAATCTAAATTTTAATAAAGCATTTTAATACATCCAGACTCTAAAAATCAGCTCTGACAAGCGCACTTCTTTATCTGAATTTTTTAATAGTAAAGGAGCATCCAAGGAATATTAACTTATTCACAACCCAGAGACTGTCTGCTTGAGTGCTGTCAATATGCTTCAAGACAAAGGTGTGCTGCATGGAAGGGCTGCTACAAGATGACAGGTTAGGCTGAGGTCTCCTTACAGGTGCACTGTTTTGTACTTTGAGGGGAAATATATATATATATATATATATATATATATATATTTCATTCATTCATTTCATTTCATTTATCAATCATTGCAATGATTTATTTATTTATTTATTTTTTGCTGGGTGCAATTTTCTTTTTTTTAAATAATAAATTTATTTTTTATTGGTGTTCAATTTGCCAACATACAGAATAACACCCAGTGCTCATCCCGTCAAGTGCCCCCCCTCAGTGCCCATCACCCAGTCACCCCCACCCCCCGCCCTCCTCCCCTTCCACCACCCCTAGTTTGTTTCCCAGAGTTAGGAGTCTTTATGTTCTGTCTCCCTTTCTGATATTTCCCACACATTTCTTCTCCCTTCCCTTCTATTCCCTTTCACTATTATTTATATTCCTCAGATGAATGAGACCATATGATGTTTGTCCTTCTCCGATTGACTTACTTCACTCAGCATAATACCCTCCAGTTCCATCCACGTCGAAGCAAATGGTGGGTATTTGTCGTTTCTAATGGCTGAGGAATATTCCATTGTATACATAGACCACATCTTCTTCATCCATTCATCTTTTGATGGACACCGAGGCTCCTTCCACAGTCTGGCTATAGTGGACATTGATGCTAGAAACATCGGGGTGCAGGTGTCCCGACGTTTCACTGCATCTGAATCTTTGGGGTCAATCCCCAGCAGTGCAATTGCTGGGTCGTAGGGCAGGTCTATTTTTACCTCTTTGAAGAACCTCCACACAGTTTTCCAGAGTGGCTGCACCAGTTCACATTCCCACCAACAGTGCAAGAGGGTTCCCTTTCTCCGCATCCTCTCCAACATTTGTTGTTTCCTGCCTTGTTAATTTTCCCCATTCTCACTGGTGTGAGGTGGTATCTCATCGTGGTTTTGATTTGTATTTCCCTGATGGCAAGTGATGCGGAGCATTTCCTCATGTGCTTCTTGGCCATGTCTGTGTCTTCCTCTGTGAGATTTCTGTTCCTGTCTTTTGCCCATTTCATGATTGAATTGGTTGTTTCTTTGGAGTTGAGTTTAATAAGTTCTTTATAGATCTTGGAAACTAGCCCTTTATCTGATATGTCATTTGCAAATATCTTCTCCCATTCTGTAGTTGTCTTTTAGTTTTGTTGACTGTATCCTTTGCTGTGCAAAAGCTTCTTATCTTGATGAAGTCCCAATAGTTCATTTTTGCTTTTGTTTCTTTTGCCTTCGTGGATGTATCTTGCAAGAATATATATATATATATATATATATATATATATATATATATATATATTCATTCTGCAATAGGGAGAAAACAATATAGCTTTTCTCATTTGAAAAACCACTAAGTATTTTAGATCTTTAGTGGAAAAGGCCATATTTTAAATGTAATTCTCCCTGGATTTGTACAAGACTTATCAGTTCTGTTTTTCTATCTCTGTATTCAGCTCCTCATGTCCATCCCAACCGCCTTATTTCTCTCTCTTAATTTATACAACAAACTCACGTGCCCCTCCCCAGGCCTCTGTCTCTGAGTCACCCCTTTTGGGAAGAGCCACCTTCAATGGCTGGCCCCAGGATTATTCCAAAGAGTTACATGAACGGGTGTGAGGTTATGACAAGATGCTGCAGACAATGCCTCCTTCCTCAAGGAAGAAAAGAGGAGGGTCCTCAGAACCCCCCCACTCCGACCCCCTCTTAGAGTCATCTCAGGTTAGGGGTGGTGTTCGGATCTCACAGTCAAGCCTGAGCTACCGCAGGGCCTTACTTCCTGAGCTGGGGAGGCTCTCAGCTGGAATGTTTGCATCTCTAAGCTCCCGGCAGTGTGGGTGTCATACATATCGCACCCTGCAGACGTGAGGGAGGCATCAACCACAACACTGGACGGAATGTCTTTTCTTCATTGACACATAGTTGACACAGAATGTGACATTAGATGCAGGTGTACGATGTATTGATTGGACAAGTTTACGGGTCATGCTGTGCTTGCCGCAGGTGTCGCTGCTGTCACCAAACACAACACTATTACGAATGGGTGGGTGCCTTTATCATGAGGAATCTAGTGTGTGATATATCCTCAACCTTTGTAACTCCCATTATTAATAAAATAAACGCAGATTTCTTAAAAGAGGAAACAGAAAGTGGATGATTCGAAAAAAAAACAAAGAAAGACAAGAAGGGGAAAAGCTACAGCACTATTGTCCCATAAACTAGAAGTGCAAAACTGAGGCCTGGTTAAGAGAGAAGGAGGTTACTTGGAAACACACTCACTTGTACGGGTAGAAAAGGACGGTACCGGAGTCCTCATGGGTGATTGCAGCAGGGACAACTGGGACCCAGTGGCCCCAGCCTCACCCTTCCCACTGTGACCTCCCCAACTCAGTGACTGAGGTCAGACCCATCCCAGCGCTCAATGTTCGGCCTGAGAAACATCCACATTCTACAAAGAGAAGGATGAGGGCATTTCTAGATGCTTTCATTTCTATCCCAGCATCTCTGGGAGAAAGTGAGATGACCACCATTTCATCCGAACATACAAATCCTCATCAGGGTACTCCAGAGAGCAAAATTTTAAAAATTGTAATCAAATCCAATATGCCAGTGTTTCCTTTAAAGGGTTGTACTTTTGGTGTCAGTTTTTAAAAACTCAAATGGTACCCTGAAGATGTTCTCCTGTGCATTTCTATAAAAGCTTTATAGTTTTACAGTTTATACTTAAGACTCAGATCTATTTTGAGGGAATTTTTGTATAAGGTGTGAAAACAGATTTTTGTGGTTGTTGTTGTTTTTGTTTGTTTGTTTGCCTGTGGGTGTCTGAGGCTCTAGCACCGTTCATTGGAAAGTCTTTCCTCCGTTCCTTCTTCCATTTAACTGCTTTTATTTATACCTTTGTCAAAAATAACCAGTTGGCCATATTCATTTGGGTTTATTTTGGGACAGTCTGCTCTGTTCAGATGATCTATGTGTTTATCTCACTGCCAACCACATGGGTTTAATTACTGTAGCAAAAGAAAAGAAGTCTTGAAATCAAGTAGACTCATGCCTTTCACCTTACTCTTCTTTTCAAAATCATTTTAGTTATTTTAGTTCCTTTGCTTTTCCAAGTAAATCTAAGATTCATCTTGTCTGTTTCTACAAAAAAAAAAAAAAAAAAAGGAACATAGAGGAATTTTGATATGAACCCTGTTAAGTCTGTGTATCAGTTTGGGAGAATTAAAATTTTTACTATACTGAGTCTTCAATGCATGGAGGTGGTATAAACAGCCATTTACTTAGATCATCTTTGATTTCTACAATGTTTTGAATTTTTCTATATGGACATCCTATATGTATGTGATTAAATTTACACTGAAGTATTTCATTTTTTTTCAGCAGTTGCATAAGTTGTATTTTTTATTTGCATTTACATGTTCATTGACAGTAGAAAGAAACAAAGTGACCAGTGTAAGTGGTCATGACCACTTATGACCACAATAAAAAAGTGACCAGTGTAAGTGGTCATGACCACTTATGACCACATTAATCTCATTTACTAATTCTAAGAGATTTGTTGTTGCTGAGATTCTTTAGGATTATCTATGTAGACAACATTGTCCTCTGCACACAATTTCACTTCTTTGTTCCCAATCTGGATATTCTTGTGTCATTCTGTTTTCTCATTGCACCGCCTGGGATGCATCACAACACTGAAGCGAGGTGCTGAGAGAGGACCTTCTCACCTGGCCATCTTAGCAGGGGAGCACCCAGTTGCTCAGGACTGAGTGTGATGTTAGCTGCAGGTCTTTTGTAGATGCTCTTCATCATGTTGAAGGGGTTACCCCCTACTCCTAGTTTGAGGAGAGATTTTATCACGAATGAGTGCTGCATTTTGTCAAATGAATTTTCTGAATCAATTGGCACGATTATACGATTTTTCATCTTTAGTCTGTTGATGTTGTAGATTGCAATGATTTATTTCTGAATGTTCAACAAGCCTTTTACACCTGGAATAAATCTCACTTGATCATGATGCATGTTTTTTTTATACCCAAGATTTGAAATACTAATATTTTGTTGGGGATTTGCGGGTCTATGCTCATGAGAGATATAGGTCTGCAGTTTTCCTTCCTTTTAATGTGTTTTTCTGGTTTTGCTGTTAAGGTAATTGAGGCTTCATAGAATGTTAAGAGGAAGAATGTTAAGAATGTTAGAGAAAGTGTTTCCTCTGTTTCTATTTTATAGAAGAGACGGTGGAGAATTGGTATCATTTCTTCCTTAATTTTTATTTTTTTAATTTCCATTGAAATCATTTGAACCTGGTGCATTCTGGTGTTTTGTAAGGTTATGAACTATTGATTAAATTTCCTTTGTAGATATAGGCATATTTAGATCATCTTTTTCTTCTTATGTGAGTCTTTTTAGTCTTCTTTTGAGGAATTGATGCTTTCTACCTAATTTATAAAATTGGTGTGTAGAGAGTTGTTTATAATATTCCTTTATTATATTTTTATTGCCCATGAAATAAGTGCTGATGAACACTCAAGTTTCAATAATGGGCATGTGAGTCTTCTCTCTCTTCTTCTCCAGCCTGGCTAGAAGTTAATTAATCTTATTTATATTTTCAAAGAAGCGGTTTTTAGTTTTGTTGATTTTCTCCATTGTTTTACTGTTTTAAATTTCATGAAATCTTCTCTCTTTTTTTCTTATTTTGGCTTTATGCTTAGATTGCTCATCTTTCTCTAATATCCTAAGTGGCATCTCAGTCTGTTGGTTTTACCATATATACATTTAAAACTATAAATTTTCCTCTGAACATGGCTTTCACTACACTCTACTAATTTTGATAAATCATATTTTTATTTTCATTTTGTTCAAAATATTTTTAATCTCTTTAGACTTCTCTTTTGACACATGTGTTACATAGAAGTATTCTTTTTTTAATAATAAATTTATTTTTTATTGGTGTTCAATTTGCCAACATACAGAATAACACCCAGTGCTCATCCCATCAAGTGCCCCCCTCAGTGCCCATCGCCCATTCACCCCCACCCCCCGCCCTCCTCCCCTTCCACCACCCCTGGTTCGTTTCCCAGAGTTAGGAGTCTTTACGTTCTGTCTCCCTTTCTGATATTTCCCACACATTTCTTCTCCCTTCCCTTCTATTCCCTTTCACACATAGAAGTATTCTATTTAAAGTACAAATATTTGAGTATTTTCTAGCACTCTTTCTCTTATTGATTGGTAGTTGAATTTTATTGTAACCTGAAAACATACTTTGAATTAATTATGTTTTTAAATTTGTTAATGTGTATTTTAAGGTCCACAATGTGTCTATCTTTCCAATGTCCTATGTAAGATTGAGAGGAGTATTAATATTGCTGTCATCAGACGAACTATTCTATAATGGTCAATTAGATTAAGTTGACTGGTAGTGCTATTCAGGTCAACTCTATTCTTATTGATTTTTAGGATGGTTGGCCTATAAATTACTGAAAGAAGGTGCTGAAATATCCAAATATAGTAGTGGATTTATCTATTTTTTTCTTTTCAATTCTTAACAGTTTCTGCCTTACATATTTGTGTGCTGTTTTTGATTGTCTACATGTTAAGAACTGTTACATTATCTTGGAGAACAGTTCCTTTTATCATTATGTATTGCATCTTTTCATTTTTGAAATGTTCCTTGTTCTATAGTTTGTTTTGTCTGAAATTAATATAGCCACTCCAACTTTATTTTGATTACTTTTATTTTTTATTTTATTTATCCATGAGAGACACACAGAGAGAGAGAAGCAGAAACACAGGCAGAGGGAGAAGCAGGCTCCATGCAGGGAGCCCGAAGTGGGACCTGACCCGGCCCTGGGCTGAAGGCGGCCCTAAACCACTGAGCTACCTAGGCTGCCTTCTTTTGATTACTTTCAACATAGTGTTAAATCTTCCTCCATCTTTTGATTTTATTTAAAGAGGATTTCTTGGGCAGCCCCGGTGGGCTCAGCAGTTTAGCGCCACCTTCAGCCCAGGGTATGAATCCTGGAGACCCAGGATCGAGTCCCACATCAGGCTCCCTGCATGGAGCCTGCTTCTCCCTCTGCTTGTGTCTCTGCCTCTCTCTCTCTCTCTCTCTCTCTCTCTCTCTCTCTGTGTCTCTCATGAATAAATAAATAAAATCTTAAAAAAAAATAAAGTGGTTTTCTTGTAGATGACACATACTTGAGTCTTGATTTTTTACATGCAAGAACAATTCCTGTTTTATAATTTAGAACATTCACAATTTAAGCAATTATTGGTAAACTGAATTAATATCCACTGTAATTTCTTTATTCATTGTACATTGTTCCTTTTCTTCTTCCCCTGTCTTTCTTTGCCTTCTGTTTTTAATTAAATATTTTATATAATTCCCATTTACCTCCTGACTAAGCATATTGATTATACCTGTTTTGTTTTATTTATTAGTTGCCATTGAGTTTAAAATATACAATTATAACTAAGCTAAACTCATCTTCAAATAATACTTTATCAGTTCACTTGTAGTATGGATAATTTATAACAGAATATTTCCTCCCTCCCTTTTCTTATGATACTTTTATCATTCATTTATCCATATGCTATAGTCACTCAATAAATTGCTACAACTATTACTTTAAACAGCTATTACTTTAAATAGCCTTTACATCAACTCAGATTTTTAAAAAATAAATGATGCAATTTACTTTCTTTTTTCCTTTTCTGATGCTTTACCTTTCTTTCTATAGATTCAAGTTTCTGTCCTATATCATTTTAGTTTTCTCTGAAGGACTTCTTTTAATATTTCTTGTATGACAGGGTTGCTGACAATGAATTCCTTCAGTTTGTCTGAGAAAATACTCATTCTTCTGCCTTCTTTCCATTTTTCAGGATCTTCTTGCATGTTATATATGATATCCAGGATCATCTTTTAAGTTCCAATGACTTATTTTTATTTCTAGAATTCCTAAAATACTTTTTCAATCTCCTTTTTCTTCTTTTCTTTTTTCTTCCTTCTTTTTTCTTCATTTTTTGTATAATATCATGTTATTTCCTTTTTTTGTTAGTCCATTTCCCTCCCTTTAATTATTTTAAGTGTATTTATTCTTTGGTATTTTTTCTGATGACAGTTTCTTCTAGTTTTTGTTATTGTTAACATTCTGATTGTATTATTTGCACTTTTTCTTCATAAGGGATCATTTCATTGAATGACTTTTGTGGTGTACATTTGTATATACACATGGACATGTGTATGAATGTGTGTGTAAGAGTGTGTGTGTATGAGAGAGAAAGGAAAGGAAAGAGAAGATGAAGACAGAGGTTAAAGACTTATATTCAGTGGAAACTGTATATGGTTTGCTTGTTTTGGTTCTTTGCCATATTTTACCAAAGCATCACAAATCCTGGGGAAAGAAAGAAACAAAGATATGAAATATGAAAATAATGGTGAAAGATATAACAGAATGGGATGGCATAACTTACATTTAATATAAGAATGAGAAAGAACTAAAAAAAAAGAATGAGAAAGAACTGAAATATGCAAACAGGGAGAAGTGTTGCTACAGAACCTTTGTGGCTTTTATCTTCTTGAAATCCATGGATTTCATGTGTCAGAAATCAGTTTGTATAGAAATTTCTTGGCTTGGGGATTGCACCGTCGTACAATTAATAATAACTGATAGTCCACACTTGCACACATTTTTCTCTTGCTTTTCTGAGCCACAGGTTGAGATCTTTTTTTTCCTCCTTTAATTGAAGGATTCTCTTCCAGGGCAGCAGCTCTATTCCCAATAAGCAATAAGTATTAGCATTTAATTGGTGCTTTGATATGCTAATTAACAACTATACGTATATAGTTTTAGAACTGAGCACTCCATTAAATGTGTTGTTAGCAGAGCTCCAGATAATGCTTGAATTTAAACTTTACTAATGTATACCTCTGTTAAAATAATCCACAAATGGGTCCTTTCATTAACTCAGTTTCAGCATTACCCATTAATCTGAATTAGTGAAATTTCCCATGCACTGCTGCTTTACTTACTCAGGGGGATGGGTCTGGGCAATGTACTTCCCAGGAGAGAAGAGGTGTCATATGTACACCATCACTGACTACTCTATATCACATAGAAGCTTAGCATTTTACACGTAGTATATGGGTTAATCCTCTGGCAACCCTATGATTCCAGTTCCCTTACATTCTTATTTCACAAAGGCTGGGTTAATAAGAGACTTTCCTAGAGTCTCCACCTTATAAGTGATGGACCTGGTATCCAAATGCAGCTCTGCCTCCTGAGTGAAGACATTAATCATTATTCTGCTGATACAAAGTCTGAATGCAGAGAATTAGGAAAGATTTATAAGAGATGTCAGTCCTTGAGGCTCAGTAAATATAGGTGTATGACAAATATCTGGGATTCAGTCAGCATGCAGTAAATACAGGCAAAAGGGAGGAACTACACATGAGTACCATGAGGAAAGCCTTGGAAGTGATGGATATATTCACTATTCTGAATTTGGTGATGGCATCACATGCCGAAGCAGTGATTGTACACTTGAAATATATGCAGATTATTGCATATGACTTATACTTCAATTAAGCTCTTTTAATTTGTTTGTTCAGTAGTTAAACATCCCCACTTTAAGATCCATCACGTTGGATATTCTCAATCTGAAGAATGTTTGCTGTTCATAATGTCGAACTTTACCTGAGTCCCATGCTTCCAAAAGGCAGCGATGGTTATGAAATCCCCTCACCCTTTTGTCTTCCCAAACGCCTCCAACTTTTTGTGCTCCGTGGAACAGCCCCCCCAGAGGCCACCGTGCTTCTGTGTATGTCAAGGAAATGCCATCTCTAGTGTCCTCACGACTCCCAGGAAACTCGTGATGACTTGCTTGTTTACCTGCCTCCATAAAACTTCCTCTCCTTTTCTATGACATATTTCTCATCAATGAACACTCTCCCTGAGGATGTGGAGAAAGGGGAACCCTCCTGCACTGCTGGTGGGAATGGGAACTGGTGCCGCCACTCTGGAAAGCTGTGTAGAGGTTCCTCAAAGAGTTAAAACTAGATCTGCCCTACGACTCAGCAGTTGCACTCCTGGGGATTGACCCCAAAGATACAGATGCAATGAAACGCCAGGACACCTGCACCCCGATGTTTCTAGCAGCAATGTCCACAATAGCCAAACTGGAAGGAGCCTCGGTGTCCATCGAAAGATGAATGGATAAAGAAGATGTGGTTTATGTATACAATGGAATATTCCTCAGCCATTAGAAATGACAAATACCCACCATTTGCTTCGACGTGGTTGGACCTGGAGGGTATTATGCTGAGTGAAGTAAGTCAGTCGGAGAAGGAGGAACATTATATGGTCTCATTCATTTGGGGAATATAAAAAAATAGTGAAAGGGAATAAAGGGGAAAGGAGAAAAACTAAGTGGGAAATATCAGAAAGGGAGACAGAACATGAGAGACTCCTAACTCTGGGAAACGAACTAGGGGTGGTGGAAGGGGAGGAGGGCAGGGGGTGGGGGTGACTGGGTGACGGGCACTGAGGGGGCCACTTGACGGGATGAGCACTGGGTGTTATTCTGTATGTTGGCAAATTGAACACCAATAAAAAATAAATTTATTTTAAAAATTTTTTAAAAATGAACACTCTCCCTACTGCAACAGCCTGAATGAAATCATTGCCTTCATTATCAGTGTGTTTTGTCTTTCCTAGTACCCAGAGACGTTCACAGAGGCTTCGACGCACCATGCATATTCTTGATATAATATTTGCTTGGGTGATGGGGGGTAGTATATCAGGGTTCTGGTCGGTTGTCAGTTGTTTATGTGTTCCTATAAACCCCTGTACCTGTATTTTCAGGCACTGGTAGAAACAGATTTACTGTTGTAAAGGTTAATCTTCTTTTCTTCATTCATCTTTTCCATAGTATCTGTGCTGTCTGTTCAGAGGAAAATGAGAACAGAATTAGAAATCCAGTCTGTAATGTTCTCTGTCTTCTTTGGAGTGAGCAGGATGTAAAAGCTTAGTGCTTAGGCACTATTGTACTGATTTCACTGCACTCATGTCTCTAAGTCATTTAGTCCAACTACCGGGGTGGCAGACTTGGACAGGTTATTTGTGAAAAAGACTAAGACGGGAGGGAGGGAGGGGAGCAATAGTGGTTGCTGTGTAGCTTAGCCTGTTAGGCTGAACTGAGTCCTTTTGAACGAGAGGCATCATTTCAAGTCAGAATGGTCTCCAATGTCCTTTATAGGAAAAGATGTGGGTGGTGTATCTCTTGTAAAAAAAAAAAAAAAAAAAAAAAAAAAAGTCCTCTCTAGTTCTTCGTCCAGGAGAAGAGTGACTTTCTCGGGACCTCCCTTATGTAGTCCACTATCACACTGGTGTGAAGTCTCTACTCACAAATATGCCCAGAGACGTGTTATTTATTGCTCTGAGATGAGAATGTTAGTGTCGTAAAAATGTTTGCTCCAATAAAACCACATTGTTTTCTTCTAATAATTAATAGCTTTGGGCACCAAAGACAACCAACAGCATTTACTGCACACCTCTTAGCTGTAAGCGGCTTTTTCTGTTTTGTGCTGGGGTTGGCCCTGATTTGAAATTGAAATATAACTATGAGCAAAACATGCTCAGTGGGGACCATCCCAAATCAGAGATGACTACCCAGCCCAACTTCTTGTGATGGCTTCCAGTGTGAAGCAGGGAAGTGTGGAGCGCCACAGTCCCAGCAGCAAAGAGGAGAGGTGAAGCAGGAGGGTTTTGGCGGCCATCACTTCAAACCAGTTGTCTTATTAATGCGCTTCTGGGTTAAAGAGTCAAGTCATAAACAGCTACATGTACCTGTCAGAGTGAGATCATCTGCCATGAGCACAGAATCCACAAATAGCCACCCGCAATACAGAACATGATACGGAACAGAAACAGAGAACATTTACAAACTACCTAAGCTGTTTTATTAACTAACAGGCAACTGCACAAATTAGTCTCAAACCCCTGCAGAATTGTAGGACACACTGGGTGCTAGGAATCTAAAAACTGAGTTTAAAACCACCCTAAATCTCCCTGCTTCCACATACTTTCTTATTCCAGAGCACTGAAGAATCTACTGGAGAAGAGAAAGATCTCATAATTTGGCCTCTTATTTATTTATTTATTTATTTATTTATTTATTTATGAGAGAACGAGAGAGAGAGAGAGAGAGAGAGATGCAGAGACACAGGCAGAGGGAGGAACAGGCTCCATGCAGGCAGCCTGATGTGGGACTCGATCCCGGGTCTCCAGGATCATGCCCTGGACCGAAGGTGGCGCTAAACCGCTGAGCCGCCAGGACTGCCCTTGGCCTCCTTTCAGTATCACTAAGCATGCCATCCACCAGTGGTAAGGACATAAATACTCAAACAAATACAAAAGGGAAAAAAATATCACCCTGAGATAAAACAAAAAACAAAGATGTAATCAAAAATAGCAGCAATGAACATGGCAATAATAACAACAAAATAGGGTCACCCTAACTATTTTTGGTCGCAATGTAAAAAAAAAAAAAAAAAAAAAATCTGTGTTCCATAAACCTGGACTCTCACCCACGGAGACAAGCTCTGATTCCAGCTTTATTGCTGACTAGACACCTTTGCAATGACCTTTGTGACTAAGATCCTAGTGTTGCAGTCACTGTTTCCCAACAGGAACAGGACATGTGGTGATCTCAGCAACATTTCCATTTTCTTCTTGCAATACTTTATTTGTCACCTGGCCAGCCAGTCTACCTGAGGGCTGACTCACTCTTTACAAGTTACATATTCATTATTTCCTGGAGGTAAATCACTGGCTGCAAATGTTGCTCTGTAGGATCTGGCCTATTAACAAGATTCTTACTGGAACATCCCTTTAGGTTTTTTTTATATATATATATATATTTTTTTTTTAAAGATTTTATTTATTCATGAGAGATACAGAGAGAGAGAGAGAGAGAGAGAGGTGCAGAGACACAGGCAGAGTTGGAGAAGCAGGCTCCATGCAGGGAGCCTGACGTGGGACTCGATCCTGTGACTCCAGGATCAGGCCCTGGGCCGAAGGCAGGCGCTAAACCGCTGAGCCACCTGGGCTGCCCCCTTTAGGTTGTTTTTTATCACTATGATGACATCAGCAACTGCTCCCCCTCGTAGCTTCTGCTGTGACTTCCCCATCTCCATGCTCAGGGCATCCCAGCAGAGGGGTTCTGGGAGACGCAGACCGTCCCACAGGCTGCAGCCGAACACCAGACTCAGGACTGGAACAAAGAGCCCCTGGAGCTGGGGTCTCTTCCCACCTCATCACAAATTAAATATTATTTTGTGCAAATTCCCGCTTCTGATCAGTGTTTCTTTCCTCTCTCCCCACTCTTGGCCTCTGCGAGATGGAGCACCATCTGTCAGTTTCTCCCCAACTGAGTTGTCTCTGATCTAAACCCACACCACTTTGTACCCTGTATGTACAAAAATATTTAAAAATGAGGGAAGAGAGCTTCTTTTATGTTTTTCCAGATTCAGGATGGGTCTTTCATCCTCTGCATCTTGGCAACCATAGTGAGTCTGTGGGGTGTCGAAGACTCGAAGATCAGTTAACACGTGAAAAGAAAACCTGACTGCAGATGCACTGACACTTTCCCCCACAGACGGATCCAGGTTACAGGGCAGTGCGGCCTTGGGTCTTGCAGAAAGAAGGAGTGGAAACGAAGGGGTGGAAGGGCTGCTCTGCAGCCTCCTGTCTTCCTCCCCATCCCACCTCCGAACTGCATTTCACTGAGAACTGAGCCCAAGTGTGGTGTTTATAGGACTGTTTGGGTGCCGGGGCCACTAGCAGCCTGACCCTGACCCTGACTTCTCTGACACCTGTTCAGTCGCACAGAGCACGCCCACAGGGAGGCCAACCTCTGAATGTTCTCCTCCCATCTTGCGTGGCTTCAAAGCACACGTGAGAGATTCAACAGTAACCACCCCGGTGAGCAAGCCCTTTCTGAGGACACAGGTTTCTTTTCCTTTCTAATTAAATGAATCGTGTTTAGTTGCATTCCTAGCACTTGGGGTAGTGACTTGTGTTTTGATCACAAATACGAGAAGTGGTCCCTGGCTCAAGGACCACAGGTAAGCCCGCAACACCCACAAGAAGATCCCCTCTATGCCCGTAAGATATAGTCCAGGTCCAATTATTTGGGTCTAACAGTATCATCGACTTGATCCATAAGGACAGTTTTTACTATTCCTTGCTCATAATAGGTTTGCCATAAAGTTTGTTATTTTGAATTGACTTTTATCAAATTACAACCATTAAGTAAATAACTGTTCCCAAGCAAAAGCGAAATTATTAGAAAATTGACAAGAAACACCAATTTAAAAATGAGAGGTGCCAACGTCCATAGAACATTTGAGTTTGCAGAGGCCTGGAGTACATTTGGTGCAACCCATTTATTTTAATACATATTCACAGAATGCAGGTCCCACATCTATTGAATCTCTGCCTCTTAAATCTGCATTTTAACCATTTTTTTTCATGTAAATAATCTAACATTTTTAAAAACTGCCATTACAGCACTATTTTTCTATATCTTCAAAAAGATTCAACCTTACTTGCAATAAAGACTTGCCCTGGAGGTTGAAAATGTGTTTTAATACAATAACAAGCGGCTAGGTATCTGAGCTAAATTATTGATAAGTAAGTTATTCCAATAAATCTTCGTCCGCACCTTCTGGTCCTCCAGCTTATTTATTTCATTAGCATTATTGACCAGGGAACACAGGAAAGAAGGAATATGATCCATGTATATACATATATAAAACTTACAGCCCTCCTAAAATACCTTCCTCAGAGGACGGCAATAGAACAGCTTCCACAACGTAGAAAAGAATTGAATGTTATAACAATGATTCTAATTAGTTTGGAATAACTTTGCAAATCTTTTTTTTTCCCCCTAAATGCAGAAAATATGGGAAAGATTAGTTAGTCAAGAATGGAAGAGTCAGGGATCCCCGGGTGGCGCAGCGGTTTGGCGCCTGCCTTTGGCCCAGGGCGTGATCCTGGAGACCCGGGTTCAAATCCCACGTCGGGCTCCCGGTGCATGGAGCCTGCTTCTCCCTCTGCCTGTGTCTCTGCCTCTCTCTCTCTCTCTCTCTCGGTGACTATCATAAATAAATTAAAATTTAAAAAAAATTAAAAAAAAAAAGAATGGAAGAGTCAGTGGTGAGATACAGAAAGTGAGAGCCCGCGGTGGGTTAGCAACCCCTTCACTTCTGGAATCCCGAGAACCCAATTAAAATTCAAGTGTGGTTGTCAACGACGTGCTTTACTAACGTGCTTCCAGGAAATGGTTATTTCTGGTGCACCTAATGTATTCAGTGAAGGGAAACCCTAAATTAGAAGGGGTGGTTTCGGTCCTCAGTTTACCATGACTGCCACCTCTCTTTGCTTGGGGAGAACAGACACACTCTTACTTTTTAAGTAGGGGAGTCTTCGGAAATAAACATTTTTAAGTTAATTACTAGAACGATTGCAGTCAATGACTCATTAGGAATTCTTACAGTACAGCACAGTCACTTTTTTGAGAAATTGCTACGAAGAAAATTGATTCTATAGATATGCCAACATACAATGAAATAAACTGTATTATAAGACAAAATAATTCGTAATAATAAAAACGTATTACCACGTCTTTGCCTCATCAACTTTAGCTCTGACTTAGCAAACTATTCCTTGTGGTCATTAAAAGCACAAAAGAACATCAAGCAAAATTAGATTATCGTTATTGATTTTTGTCAATAAATTCCAAGTCAGAAGCCTGACTCCTGCTCAGTTCTCAGTTAGAAACTATTTTATTTTTATAATTAACTCATTTGGAAAGGGAAATAAGGCGATAAAGAGCCCGATCCAAATAGATGACATCATTATTGTGATTTATTGCCATTTCTTAGGAAACTTAGTTGATGGGAGACTTTTTTTTGCGTGGGGAAATTACTTCACAGGGAATAAATCTCTCCCTCCCTCTGCTTCTGTCTCTCTGTCTCTGTCTGTCTCTCTGTCTTTCAAGAAGAAATAGAGAAAGAAAAGCTTTAAAGAAAACCATATCTGGGGGCATCACAATGCCAGATTTCAGGTTGTACTACAAAGCTGTGGTCATCAAGACAGTGTGGTCCTGGCACAAAAACAGACACATAGATCAGTGGAACAGAATAGAGAATCCAGAAGTGGACCCTGAACTTTATGGGCAACTAATATTCGATCAAGGAGGAAAGACTATCCATTGGAAGAAAGACAGTCTCTTCAATAAATGGTGCTGGGAAAATTGGACATCCACATGCAGAAGAATGAAACTAGACCACTCTCTTTCACCATACACAAAGATAAACTCAAAATGGATGAAAGAACTAAATGTGAGACAAGATTCCATCAAAATCCTAGAGAAGAACACAGGCAACACCCTTTTTGAACTCGGCCATAGTAACTTCTTGCAAGATACATCCACGAAGGCAAAAGAAACAAAAGCAAAAATGAACTATTGGGACTTCATCAAGATAAGAAGCTTTTGCACAGCAAAGGATACAGTCAACAAAACTCAAAGACAACCTACAGAATGGGAGAAGATATTTGCAAATGACATATCAGATAAAGGGCTAGTTTCCAAGATCTATAAAGAACTTATTAAACTCAACACCAAAGAAACAAACAATCCAATCATGAAATGGGCAAAAGACATGAACAGAAATCTCACAGAGGAAGACATAGACATGGCCAACATGCATATGAGAAAATGTTCTGCATCACTTGCCATCAGGGAAATACAAATCAAAACTACAATGAGATACCACCTCACACCAGTGAGAATGGGGAACATTAACAAGGCAGGAAACAACAAATGTTGGAGAGGATGCGGAGAAAAGGGAACCCTCTTACACTGTTGGTGGGAATGTGAACTGGTGCAGCCACTCTGGAAAACTGTGTGGAGGTTCCTCAAACAGTTAAAAATAGACCTGCCCTACGACCCAGCAATTGCACTGTTGGGGATTTACCCCAAAGATACAAATGCAATGAAACGCCGGGACACCTGCACCCCGATGTTTATAGCAGCAATGGCCACGATAGCCAAACTGTGGAAGGAGCCTCGGTGTCCAACGAAAGATGAATGGATAAAGAAGATGTGGTTTATGTATACAATGGAATATTACTCAGCTATTAGAAATGACAAATACCCACCATTTGCTTCAACGTGGATGGAACTGGAGGGTATTATGCTGAGTGAAGTAAGTCAGTCGGAGAAGGACAAACATTATATGTTCTCATTCATTTGGGGAATATAAATAATAGTGAAAGGGAATATAAGGGAAGGGAGAAGAAATGTGTGGGAAATATCAGAAAGGGAGACAGAACGTAAAGACTGCTAACTCTGGGAAACGAACTAGGGGTGGTAGAAGGGGAGGAGGGCGGGGGGTGGGAGTGAATGGGTGACGGGCACTGGGTGTTATTCTGTATGTTAGTAAATTGAACACAAATAAAAAATAAATTAAAAAAAAAAAAAGAAAAGCTTTAGGCTTACTGTTGTGCGATTCCGCTGCTGACACTTCTTACCGTGAGGAATGAGCCCTATTCTGCTGAGCTGCCACCAAGAACACAGCAGGTTTGCTGTCGGTGGAGAGATGGCACATAGCCCCCCCCCCCCAAAGATGCTGAGTATTGGCTGACGATGCCCACCGAGGACTTGTGTGCTCCTCTCTTCAGCTGGTCGCCCTGTGACATTGTCACCATGTGTCCCAATTGCACTGGATTTGGCCAACGTGAGCCATTTCCGAATGGCTTCTCTATACCTTTCTGAAAGCCTCCCATGATTTTGTGAGCGGTTGTTCATTTCTACCACGAGGTTCCCTTTGCACATCCCGTGTCCATCCCTGGAATGAGACGTGTCTCCACGGAGACTTGATTTCGCCCCGTCGAGGGTGGTCTTTGGACACAGACCTGGGAGCTCTGTGTTTCTTACTCCTCAACTGGAAGATGGAAATGACCTTGGCTGCTGCACCCTCCCCTCCTCACCCCTGCAGCCTCCTCCATATCGTTCTCTGCCTTCCGTGTGTCCATCACTCTGTACCGGCCGATTCTTCATGCAACAGCCATAGGGACCTTTAGAAAATCATGCATGGGATCACTTCACCCACCTACTTACACTCTCTTAAGTTCTTGATTTTGCATTTCAAACTTAGGAAAAGAAAGAAGGAAGAAGGAAAGGAAAGAAGGAGGGAGAGAGGGAGAGAAGGAGGTAAAAATGCATCTAAGGGAACCTCCTGACCCAGCAGCCCTCACTCTACAGAGGCTCAGCTCTTCCCCACTGCACCTGACCCCGCCTGTCACCATCCATTCCCGCCACTCTGAAGGCCATGAGGAAACCAACTTCAAATAATAATAAAAGGTATAACAACGATAATGATAAGAAGCCTCACAACAAACTAAAGATGGCAAGCTGATTGCTTCCTGCTAGTCACCCAGCCAGCATCTAAGTTAACAGTGAATGAGTACTTTCCTTAGCCTGAAAGAAAATACAAGGGATTTTATAAATGCACAGAATTGGGATTAATTTTCGGGACCGTAGCATCTTTTCCAAAATGCCAACCCTTTACTGAAACCGACCCCCCCACCACCACCTCCCTGCATGCAGCAGCCTCCAGACTCTCCCAGCCCCCAGCCCCAGCAGTCCTCGCACACCGACTTCCACCCCGGATAGCAGGCCAGAGAAGATGCCTCCCTATTAAAAGAAAAAAAGTTCCAAGCTTGACTAGAACAGAAACATGAACATTTTATTCACTGACTGGAGAATCAGATCTGATTTTCAAGTGACCAGAATTTAATGGACCAGAGGAAGAAACAGCCCAATAGAGAGAATTTTAAAAAGTCTCCGGGGGGGATAAAAATAAATTGCTTTGTAAGTATATCCCTCTATGTGTCCTGCCCCTGCAAAGACGCCGTTCTGTGCACGCTACAGGAGCATTAGCTATTTTTACCAACTCCTCCCCACGTTAGCACCTTGCTCATGAGAGGGGTTTATCCTTTCACTGTTCAAATATTTACTGAGCAACCCACGTGCCAGCCTGTTTCATCTCTGGGGATACGCAGACTGCAGTGACACAGTCCCTGTCCTCAAAAACCAGGGAAGTGTGATGGATTCAGTAATAAGATAAATGAGCACAACAAGAGCATGAAGGGCTTCCTGGAGGGTGACACCTGTGAGGTGCTGCTGGCCAGAGAGGAAGGTGGGAGACGGGGTTGGGGAACCGCGCTGTAGAGTCGATGGAGCTCATCATGAAATTATTTTTTCCCAACTTTATGCTCTTAAACTTACTAAGCTGTCGCTACCTTATGAAAGTAGTTGAGACCAGAGGATGCAGCGCAGACCAGGGAAAATCCCAGAAGCAAACCAGCAGTGCTTCCAAGTCTTAGGGGTCTGGGAATTTCTGGAAGAGAAGCCACACCTCTGCTACGGGGCTGTCGGGGGCATCACTTCAGCAGGACCAGCGGTCTCCCTCTGGCCCACCCCCCTGCTGTCTCAGACACCACATGGGGTGACGTGTTCCTTCATCCATCCTAAGTTACCTCCTATTCTTGGAGACGAAGGAGCTTCTGGAGCTGTTTTGCTATTTCCTCGGGACGAGCTTTAACATTGAGATAGAGGGAAGTGTCCGAGTTCCCTGGAGAGCAAGGACACTAAACGGGTGTCATTGGGGCTGGTGGGAAACAGCGAGCAGATCCAGAACAGGGGCTGCACAAGACATTCTCCTGCCTCCCTACTTTACCCCGTTCCACTGAGTTCTTCCTTTAAGTCTTTGAAATTGCCCCAACTGGGACAATCTGTCCCCTTCCCTCCACATTCCTAAATTCCTAAGCCTCCCCTCAAGGAAAAAAAAAAATGTCTAAAATTTAAGATGCTCTTCTAACGATCTTATTCTTTCAGTTGAGATCAATTACTGGGAGGTCAGAACAAATCATTTCACAGACACCACAAATCAAAGTAGACACGGTACACCCTGGCCCCTTGTGTTGTCTGAGCTCGGTCCCACGGTCCGTCAGTGAGCGTTGGGCTCAGAAATACACCCTGTGGATGAGCACTGGGTGTTATTCTGCACATTGGCAAATTGAACACCAATAAAAAATGAATTTATTAAAAAAAAAAGAAAGAAATACACCCTGTGCAACTCACATGATGACACCTGCATGCTTTGGAAGCACGTACATGTAGTCCTGAGGATCCCTGGGCTTTGTTAAGAGGCCAGACGTTTTCTGTTTACACAACAGAAGTGTCCAGTGCCAGGGAATTTGCAGCAATCCTCCTAGATGCACATCCAAGAGGCTGGAATCCAAAGCCCCCTCCACAGGCAAACAAAGCGTGAACACATTCATTCACTCAAAACACATTTCCTTGGTGCCAGGAAATGCAGTTGGCAATGGGGATGAAGTGACAAAGGAAACACGGTGCCAGCCTTCAGGGACCTCAAAACATTTTCATTTAAAAGAGATGGGTGAGACGTCTGTGTTTTCAAACAGGACACTATTGACCTACTGGAAAGGAAAATATTCACCTGGCTGGGCAATCCGTCCTTCCAAATAATGTGAAATATTCCTTGCTGAAATCTCACCAGAAGAAATGATCAGAAAAAAAAGAAAAGAAGAAGAAATGATCAGTAACGTGATGCCCCTAAATAGCCCTCTGTGTTAAGTCCTCTGGTAGCAGGTGCTTCTGTGAGGTTCCATTCCCCAAACCACAAAGTAAGTTGTATCTTCGAATCAGGCCCTGGGATCCAAGGCCAGGCCAGACTGTTACACATTTTAATCTGAACACCTGGAATTCATCAGCCTGGTTAGGAAGACAGCCCCCCTGCAGCTCTGGCTCCCAGGAAAATCCAGTCAGAACGTGTGCTCAGGCATTCCATGCTTGTTCAGAAGTGAGGGTGACGGTGGGTTTCTATCCGTGACGTGCCTACTGGATGCCTGACGCATACATAACGAACACAAGTAGTTCCATGACGCTCATATCAGTGTCCTGTGATACAAGCCCAGTATCAGCTGCACCCCCAAGTTATTGGGGAAACACAGAGGGGTTTGCTCAATTGCCTCTTAGGTTCCCCAATTATGAAAAGCAGAACTAAGCACTGAGCCTACATATATGCACATATTTATCTATATGCCTCTTGAGAAAATGTAATCAGAAAGCAAGTCCCTGTATGACCACAGCTGACTCCACCAGCCACAGTAGCGGGTGGATGTTTCTGTGAAGAAATACCCTACATCTGGTTGTATGTCCACTACGTCCATCTCTATGGTCCAATGACTGGCCACGTCTTGGGAGCCTATTCATATCCAAGACATTAAATAGACCACAGGGTTCATGAAGCCATTCTTTTTTTTTTTTCAAAAGAAAGAAGAATAAATATTCAATACTAAAAATTTCTACCGTGTAAATATGTTGGAACAATAAATCCTCCTCAATATTAAATTAAATGTCAGCATCTAAAAGCAAATAAAGAATCAGTGAGTCTTTTTCTAATTTTTCGAGAATCCTGAGATTTCTTAAAGACCTGTCTACTTTGCACCTACCACATGGATTATGGAATTTATGGGAGTGAAGCTAAGCTCAAGGAGGTTGGGTGCAGCCGGGTGGAAGATCCGAGGTGCTGAGAACTCCAGCCGACCACATCACTCAAGCCCTCGGGATTCTGCTGTGCAAACATAACTGAGGCACAGGCACTTGGATGCCCAGCTCAGGTGCAGAATCACTTTAGGAGGCTGTGAAACTTCTGAATGGCTCTGGACCCACCCTCGGCTTTCCAATTTAGTAAGATCAGGGTTTGGAAGGGATGTGGCCTGACCTGGCCTCGATCAAGCTGTTCCACCAAACCCACTTTATAAAAAAAAATAATAATAATAACTGTTCATCCTTTTTAATTGTCCTTTGACAACTATCTAAGTTTACATGTATCTGGTAACACAAGAAAACTCTGAGGCAAAGCAAGTGTCGTGTTTGTGTCAAAATGCCACCCCTAAAATGATTAAGTATCCCAGGCCTTTGGCAGGAGCTGGGGAAGCATGAATGTGGTGAGAATCCTCAGCTGCTTGTGACCCGTGATGCGCTGTAGTGGCCATGAGCCCCCACGGAGCCTTCACAATTCATTTTTACTTATCTTATTTTTAAACCAAGGGACCTATAGATTCACTCTGGTGAAGGGTCAGGAGGGAAATCTGTGAGTTCACTTACTGCGAAGCATGAGTTCCTGTTTGTAAGAGGACCTGAAAGCTACTTATCTGTGACTTCTAAGAAAGAGTTCGCAGTAAAATAGCTGCAAGTCGCCAGTTTACTGAAGAACTGGTGTCATTAATCTACCGTTAAATCTCGGCTACTTCAACAACATAGCAAAGTTCCCACTAGCACAGGAACTTGGGAATGCCTAAAAATTTTAGGAAGACTTCTCATCAATACATCTTCAGTATTTTCTCAAGGCTTTCATTGTTTCAATTGCTGTGTTTTTTCATATTTAATCATCAATGACTATTAGTTCAGCACTACCATTGTCACAGTTTTTATTTATTTACTTATTTATTTATTTATTTATTTATTTATTTATTTAAAATTTTTACTTATTTATGATAGTCACAGAGAGAGAGAGAGAGCAGAGACATAGGCAGAGGGAGAAGCAGGCTCCATGCACCGGGAGCCCGACGTGAGATTTGATCCCGGGTCTCTAGGATCGCACCCTGGGCCAAAGGCAGGCGCCAAACCGCTGCGCCACCCGGGGATCCCTGTTACAGTTTTTAGCAGGTGTATTGATTGATTCTACAATATAGGGTGACATATATTTACATTAGTATTTTTGGTCTATGATTTTCCAACTCCGCTTGTGTGAATTATGTTCTGTAAACATGTGGATCATTACACGCTTACAGCTAAGGCACATATATTTATAATCCTCCAAAGTATGTTTGACAGTGTGATCAATCACTCACCTCTACAGACCTCCCAGGTGAAACTAAATGGGGCGTGGATGGGGGTGGGCTGAACACTACAGTGGGAGTGAATGGCAGCGAAATATCACAGTGATTTGCATGGAACAGAAATTGGTAGATGCTGATTTGCATGGAACAAAGAAGGTTCTCTTAAAAAAAGAGCTATATTGGTGAAATACTTTGGGGTCAAAGTAAAAATCAAGCTTAAATATATGCAGGAATTCTCAGGACCCTCTGTGTGTTAGCATGCATTATGAATCTCTGTGAATGAGATAAATCATATAGAACTTCTCAGATAAAATTTGCTGGTACGTAACTATCAACTTTTACGAGGCCATAGATTGGGAAGTAATTGCTTAGAATAGTGCTAATATTATCCTGAATCTCATCTATGGGAAAATAAAGGTCATAACTTCCAAGGCTATTCTGACCCTATGGAAGTCATTGATATAAACTATAGGCCCATTGGGCTAAAAGTTTAAAAAGCCAAAGCCACAAACTGTCACATATAAAATGCTGCTTTATTTTGTGGGTGCCACCATTCAAAGACCACCGGGAATGCATATGTAGGCAACAAAGTCAAGTTGATTAATTGAGGCATCAAGAAAGACGGCACACCATGAAAATCTCTACAGAACCTCAAAAGTGGGAGGTTGAGATGAGTACCTACATAATTTGGGGCCAAAGTTTACCATGGGATGATGTTGGCAGAGAATGATGAGAGCCTGTAAACCGGGGACAGGATAGAAGAGGCCAGTGACCTTGACTTCAGAATATGAGTGTCCACACATGGGCAGCGTTACTGTTAGACGCTCCCACCGCAGTCTTACCCTGGAACACACGGGTCTGAGTGAACTGTTCTCAAGGGCTTGGAGCTTCCACACTCTGGGTTGCACATCACGGCTGGGTCTTTATTTATGAAGGCAAATTTCCATTCTGTCAATCTTTTTGGGAAACGGCTCCATGTGGCATTCTACTCGACAGCCTGTCCTTTCTTTAAGAAAGCACGAATTCCTTGACGGAGCTCCCTGCAGAGTGTGGAGGTGTGAACACATGTTGCTGGCAATATCACAAAACTCAGGAATCAGGGCCTCGGGATAGTAACATCTGGGAGTAGCTTCCAAGCCTGGGAGAAGAGGACTCAACTTCTCTGGTCCTATGGTATCGTTCAAATTTGTGGCACAAGAAGATGGCATTATAGTGGCAGATGATAAGCTCCTGTTTGTCTCTAGGTCAGTGGGGCTGGCTGTGGCTGAAGGGGCGCCTCTGTGGGTAGAATGGGACAACTCTTCTCAATCCCAGCTGCCAGGACAGAGGATGGTGCCATCTTGGTAACGTGGCTCTCATGGCAATGGTAAGAAGGCTAAGCCGCATGGTGAAAGCATGTGGGAAGCTTCTGCTTGACTCAGGTGCACTAGCATCCCGAGTCACACGGCCAAGCTCTAAGTCTGGGGAAGAAAGTACTCTCCCACCACGATGAGACCACAGGAAGCACGGGGGGTAGATCTCATACCCGCTCATTTCTCTCCTTCCAGTCGAAGGCAATGTGGATATTTGATCCTTTCTCTTCATTTATAGATTGGGAAACTGAGGCTCTCAGAAGTTATAACTTTCCAAAACATAATTATATTGACTTCTAAGCCAGGTTTTTTTTTTTCATTAAAAGATTACCATTTAAGTACAAACAAAATAAAGCACATTATTCCAACTGGCCAATGTCAACAATTAAAAACTTCAGAAAAGACACGTACAAAATTGAGCAATTCAGCTATAATAACCTTGATTGGTTTTTTTTTTTTTTTTGCCACAAATGAAAGGTAAGCCACAAATGAATAGCTAAGTCATAGTGAACTTTATTATCAGCTCATTTATTTCAAATATATATTTTATCAAATAAGTAGCTCCCGGTACACTTTTCTAATACTTATTACACCTACTATAACACACATTGCTGATATACTTCACTTAAATTTGCTATTATTTTTAATTATCTCCCTGTAATTCTTCCTAGACATTAAAAAAGAAAAGAAAAGAGGCACAAGAAATTGATAAAACAACAGAAGGTAAATGCTAAGTGCACCTAACCCAGAAGTTCTGATTGAAAAAAATCAGAATATAGATTGTTTTTTCTTTTTGTCTTTGTTTCTTGTTTTGCTGTATATGTATTTTACTGGTAAAAATACTGGTTATAGAGTTTCTAATTTATTCCAAATCATGATAATTTATTCAGGCAACTTTAGTATTTTTGATACATTCATGGTCATGTTTTGATTGGTCTGGAGTGCCTACCAGTTCCTTCGCAGAGCTCAAACCTGACTGACCACCAAGTCACAGCACCCCCTATTCACAAATTATGTGCTGGGAAAAGAAAGTGCTAAAGCCTGTGCTTCGGAGAAACTCCCTCATTCCAGAATATAAGATTTTGAAGCAAAAAGTCCAATGATCAACTCCTTAGAAGGTGCACAGTGGCTTGAAACCTCCGTGTCTTGGTTTAAATCCCAAGACTGTCACTGAATCGCCCTGCCACCTCTTGGAATGTCCGTTACTTCTTAGGTACTTATGGATAAGACTCATCTGGAAAGACTCCTTTAAAAATATGCTACCAACTAATATATGTTAAGTGATAATTTTTATAACATACATTTGTCCATATATGCACATGAATATAGAGTATATATAGCTACAGACGTACATACATGGGAAAACTGTCTCTGAACAGTGGAATGATAGCTCAGCACTTAGTGTTTTTCTTAAGCCCTTCTATCATCTTTCTAAAACATATTACTTTTCTAGTAGAGAAATAAAAATATTTCCATTTCATAAGCAGACATATTCAGAAGCCCCTGGATTGCTATCTTCACATACTCAAGAGTCAAAGATAAGCACAAGGGAAAACTGAATTTATACATGTAGAAAGTGTCAGAATATTATTTTTATTTCTTAAAGCTCTGAAGAAATCAGACTGTCTTTCCTTAGCCAGCAATGAATGGTATCATCTCTCAGCTCGTGCACTGTGCCTCCTTGTTGGAAATTGGCTGCACACAGGCGGTGCTGCTCCATGCAGGGAAGTCTGTCCTTGTCAGCCGTCGCAGGCCAAGCATCTGACAGTGTATGTTCCTTCCCTGGTTCTGCTCCTAGGCTCCCATGTGCCCCCAAAGGGCCTTCACCCCTCTCTACCAATTCCCTATTCCAAGAGATTGACAATACGCTTGTCAACAGGATTCACTGCCCTTTGGCTTGTCTTTGGGTTTAGCCAATAGAAACATCTGGAAAAATCCTGGAGAGATGGGAAAATAAGAGTGAGGTGCGTCTTCTCCTTGTTCCTGGCCAGCAGCGTGGACATGGGCCAGCTGCCTCCCTGACTGGAGACCCATAGCTCCTATGATGGATTCTTCTCCACGTACCACCCATTCCCTGGGTTTGAGGGTTTCAGTCCTACCACCAGAGCCTAGAGATGGTCATCTTTCTCTCCTCCCTAATTGGTCACCGTTATTCCTTCAACGATGTTTTTCCACATCATTGTACAGAGTCTGTTTATTAAGCTCTCCTCAAACTGAATCACCCAGTCTGTTTCTTGCCAACTCCCTGGACCACGAAGATATTGTTCTTTTCTTCTTTGTGTAGAAAATTACCTATGATATTTCATTTCTTTACCTAATTGGTTCCATTAACTTTAATTGAGCGTCCACTATGTTTGCTGCTGAGCTAAATCCTGAGGATATAAGGATGGATAAGGGATGGACTTTACCATGAAGGAGGTTTACCAAGTGATAGAGAAGGGCATATAAACGATGTGACCATATAACGTATCGAAATTGGGATACTTTTGAGTAAGAAGGGAATTATTGTTAATAACTGTACTAGAAAACTGGCCAACACTGTAAATGTCTTGGGCAAACCAGAGATGAAGAGGTCACTGCTGACCCTGTAATGAGCACTTCAAGTGAGGTATGCACAGATTCACCAGATGCTTGATTGGAACTGGAGATATGAAGACGAATATGAAGAAGGTTCTCTCCCTCTATGAGATTAGTCCCATTTGGACTGTGGAACCAAACAGATGACTTGGACCAATGTGATTAGAGTTTGTAGATCCACAAACATTCCAATAGGCCGGGCAATTGAAGGAAAGAAAGAGTTCTTACGGCCACCTGTGCATTGACTCTGCTGTTTCCAGATGAGAAATGAGAAGGTAGCTGTACGACATCATGTTCCATGACCAGGAATGTTATAAACACTCTTGTAAATTGAAGTTTAAATAGATTGCCAGAATAAGATTTTCTGGCCCCGAACATGCACCTCCTAGCTGAGGTCCTGCACAGGCAGCTGACCCAACAGCACTCTCTGCTAAGGAGCAAGGATGCATATTCACTATACTTCACTATACTCAAATAGCCGTCCACCTAGAAAATAACACAGTAGGAGAGACAAGGTGATACCCGGTGAGTTAATTAGTCCTCAGTCTAGTAATCACAGCACAGTTCCTGAGCCAATAGCAGAGGTGGCCCTGGTGGAGGTCTTCCTTAACTCAGAGCAGAGTTTCTCCTCCTCCAATTTCCTCAGTGGTCTTTTGGAAGCTTCCCTAAGAAGAAAAAGTGGTCATTAAGTTACTCCCCTTCTCCTAAAGAACTTTTCAGTAAGGACCAATGCTCTGCTGACATTCAGCTTCCATCTCCTATTACAGTGTATTCATCGATTTCACATGAAACTTAGGCGGTGGCCAACGGAGATCAGACTATGTTGTCGACATTTTCTACTACCCAGGCACTTGGGCCTTAGGCCCACAGTCACTAGTTCACAAGCTCTGGTGGTGTGTTCTAGTAAAAACCACAGTGGCAATTACAGCAAACCAGACAGGAGACAAGAGTCTGACAATGTTCTGTCCTTCACCACATTGCATCAGACCTGAGCACTGAGGAGGAATATCCAAGGTTGAGACAAGTTATTGACTTAAATTTGAATTTTATGAACAACAACAACAAAAAGATCCTCTCTCAGCTGTTTGTTTTCTGCTTTGTTCTGTTTTTCTGAGGAGCTTACCAGTCACCTGGCTACTTAAGAGAGCTTGGAGATGGAGAGAAAGTTCCTAATGAGTGGGCAGCAAGAAACTGCCAGTGTGAATTCTGTTCCTGGATGCCCATGTCCTGGAATACCTGCAGCTAACCTACAACCCCAGCAACCTAGCAGCTGAGAAGCATTGGCAGCTCAGGCAATAGGAAAAAGGAGGAATCAGCTTCTTCCCTGCCACAGCTCGCTCTCCTCTGCTTCACGTCATCTTAGCAAAAATGGTCTTCTGAATATTCTAACAGCTTGGATCAAATTATCATGAATTTGAAAATAATAGGGTATTACTAGCTTAACTTAAAGTTCTGACTTTTGAATTAATGTCTCTAGCAAGCAATATAATCAGCCCAAATTTGCAGGGTGTAAATGTGCTCTACCCACACATGTAGATTTACAAGCATAAAAGACAAAAATGTATCAGCTTTAAAGGAAGTACTAATCTGCGGTCGTAAATTCATCGAAAGCAAAAGACATTAAAGTGCCATGTGCAACTGGAAATATTTTGGGGAAATGAATCACAGGCTAACGTAAAGGCCAGATATAAAAATAATTGATATATAGGGGGAAAAAAACACATCTTAATTAATCTTTTGGAAAAAAAGGTAAAGATACAGAATATTTTCTTCAAATAAAATTCTTCTGTAGTAAATCCAACATTAATTATTGATAATATAGCTCAAAGAGGAATTAAGAGGAAACGAGGAATTCCTAACGTGATACACGGTGTATCAGAAAACCTGCTTCAAACAACACACTAAAGAGTGAAGTATGGACAATCTTCCTTTCTTTTTTTTTTTTTTTAATTTTATTTATTTATGATAGTCACAGAGAGAGACAGAGAGAGAGGCAGAGACATAGGCAGAGGGAGAAGCAGGCTCCATGCAGGGAGCCCGATGTGGGATTCGATCCAGGGTCTCCAGAATCGCGCCCTGGGCCAAAGGCAGGCGCTAAACCGCTGCAACCACCCAGGGATCCCCGACGACTTTCCTTTCAAGGCCTATGGAGGGTGTTGTCAACGGCTCCCCTCAGCTTGAGGATGGAGATCTCAGCTAGTGAGGCAAGACAAGACAAAGAGTGAAAGAAAAGTGTTGAAGAATGGGGGAGAGAGGCAGGGATTTCGAACACGATACGATTATCTATATGCAGAAAAGCCACGAGATTGTACAATTGGAAATGAAAAGAGAGATCTGCAAGTTTGCTGGACCCTAAGTCAACAGCATTTCTATAAACGGACTAAATATATCATTAAACACAGAAAAGGCAAAAAAAAGGAAGGGAGGAGGGGAAAGGGCAGGGTACACAGAAATGAATTTAGTGAGAGATTTGTCAGATGTTTATGGAGAAAAGTGGAAACCATCATTGAAAGACAAAGAAAACCTCCAGCAATGGAGAGAGATGCACGTGCTTGCTTGCGGTGAGACGCACCATCTTAGAGACTTAACTCAGACCCAGGTGAGTCTGCAAAGTCAGTGCAATCCCACCTGTGATCTCAACATGACCTATTTATTTATTTATTTATTTATTTATTTATTTATTTATTTATCAACACGACCTTTTATGGAACTGGGTGACGTCTAAGATTCACATATCAGTGAAGAGCTAATGATTGACATGAACACGGCACTGAAGAGGTTGGGTTTTCCCCACACGCGAGGACTCACTGAGAAGTATCAACATTAACAGTATGGAATTTGCCAAATAGAACAACAGCATGAAATATGATATGGATAAACAGACATGTGCGTACATTAAAACTTGGCTTATTGGGACCCCTGGGTGGCTCAGAGGTTGAGCGTCTGCCTTCAGCCCAAGGCGTGATCCTGGAGTCCCGGGATCAAGTCACACATCAGGATCCCTGCATGGAGCCTGCTTCTCCCTCTGCCTGTGTCTCTGCCTCTCTCTGTGTCTCTCATGAATAAATAAATAAAATATAAAAAATTTTCATTTCCTATAAATCACAATATCACGACCCAGCAATTGCACTGTTGGGGATTTACCCCAAAGATACAAATGCAATGAAACGCCGGGACACCTGCACCCCGATGTTTATAGCAGCAATGGCCACGATAGCCAAACTGTGGAAGGAGCCTCGGTGTCCAACGAAAGATGAATGGATAAAGAAGATGTGGTTTATGTATACAATGGAATATTACTCAGCCATTAGAAATGACAAATACCCACCATTTGCTTCAACGTGGATGGAACTGGAGGGTATCATGCTGAGTGAAGTAAGTCAGTCGGAGAAGGACAAACATTATATGTTCTCATTCATTTGGGGAATATAAATAATAGTGAAAGGGAATATAAGGGAAGGGGGAAGAAATGTGTGGGAAATATCAGAAAGGGAGACAGAACGTAAAGACTGCTAACTCTGGGAAACGAACTAGGGGTGGTGGAAGGGGAGGAGGGCGGGGGGTGGGAGTGAATGGGTGACGGGCACTGGGGGTTATTCTGTATGTTAGTAAATTGAACACCAATAAAAAATAAATTAAAAAATAAATAAATAAATAAATCACAATATCACTACTCTTCTACAACAAAACATACCATAAATTAAGTAGACACACATACACACACATATATTTTCCTGTTAATTAATTAATATGAAGGAAACGTGCCAGTAAAAATATTTGATGTAGCATATGAACGAGGAAGACAGAGAAGATAACATATAGATAAATATAAAATATAAAATATATTCATTAATAGGGAAGCGCAAATTAAGCCAGTGAAATACTCTTCCATACTCATAAGACTAGCAAAAAATTAAGATGCCTGACACCTTGAAAGGCTGGGGGAAAATTGGAGCAACATCCTTGCTATAGACCGAATGTTTGTATCCACCCCCCTGCCCCTCGCAAAAAATATTCACATGTTGAAATGTAGTTCCCAGTCTGATGTATTTGGGGTGGGGGGACTGGGGAGGTGATCAGGTCCTGAGGGTGGAGCCTGCTGCGTGGGATCTATGTCCTTGTAAAAGGGGCTGGAGCGCTCGCCGCCCCTCCCGCCACATGAGGACATAGCAGAATGCCACCACGTAGGAACCGAGAAGGAGCAGGTCCTCGCCAGACGCCAGATGTGCTGGCGCCTTGATCTCGGACTCCCTGCCTCCAGAATGCTGAGGAATGATAAACGTCCCCTGTGTCTGACCTCTCCACGTGTGACAGGGTGTTCCCGCAGGCTGAGCCGACCAGGACACCCAACCACAGTCATCATACCCACTTCAGAACGCAATGCTGAAATATTTGACACTTAAAACCATGCAACAAGGTATTTAACAATCATACTCCTAGGTCTACACCCTACAGATCCTCCATTTTTGCACAGAGACGTGTACACAAAATACCGACTGCAGCGTTATTTGTTTTAACAAAGAAAAGCAGGGCATTCCTAGAAGTTCTTGGCGCTCTACTGTCCCATGCCTTCGTCCAACCATCCACAAAGGGGGGCGATTCTAGCTCCAAAGCCAGTCATTGTATCAGGATGCCCGGTCCCATCCACACCAGACAAGGACCCGCTCACCACCACTTGGACGTCCACAGGAGCCCTGTCCCCTCCACGGGCCCTTCTGCTCTTGGCAACCGGTGTCATCCATGTAGCATTGCTCTGTGCCCAAACGTCCATGACAGCTGGAGCCCCAGGTGAGTTCTCAGTCCACATGCAACCCACGTGGGCCAGGAGACCTCAGGTCTGCGGAGTCTCCCTGGCCGCTGTGCCTTGCACACAGCCTCTCCTCGTCCACATACACTTGCACATCCTCTTTGCAACAGCCCCAAACTTCTCCAAAAGTCCTTTTTGTAAAATCCTACATAAAACGGCCACACCAGTCTAGTCTCAAATGGCTTTCTTGTTCCTCGTGGCACTAACCGCCACTTGACACCCTTGTTTCCTTGCTTGCTGCTCTCCTGGCACAAATCCTAGAAAGTGACTGGAAGACACTCTGAGCTTGGGGATTGATGAACACCTGCTCTGTCCCCTGTGTCCCCGGAACGAGGACCTCCACACAGAGATAGTCCAGGGTTGCAGGTTGGAGAAGCGTGGGTCCCTCAGTGAGGCACTAGGAGCCACGGTGAGCGAGGTCACTCTGCTTTCAGCCTTTCACCTTTCACCCTGGGCCCTGGGGATCTACCTGCTGGAGGGAAGCAGTGGGGGGTGGGGGCTGGCTGTTCAGTCTCAGAGAACAGCATTTGTTCCTTCTTTGGAAGGAGTCATTTCCAAACTGTCCCCTCAGCAACACCTGCTGTCAGGTGAGCAGCTTCAGGAGGTGTGCATCGAGTGGCGCACCAGGGGCACTTCCCTATCCTTAAGATGGGTTCCTGGAGCCACCTCTTGACTGAGAATACTCTATTCCATCAGGTGCTAACAGCGTCTGGAAACAAAGGGGAAAATCCTCAGAATCTGTGTCAGTTCCAGTCCAGGTACACGGCTGCCCTTTCCAGGGGCAGAAAAGCATCTGAGAGAGTCGACGTGCCTCCCGGTCACTGAGTGGCCTGCCCATGGGCGATGCCACAGTGACCTGTCAGGGTCTGTGGACACTCAGCAGCTGCAGGGAGCTCTAGGCCGGGGGATGGAAGCCCACATTCCGCATCCACGCGGGCCTCTATTCCGTCAGTGGCCTATGGAGCTCCGCCACCCTCCCACCGAGGAGATGCCACCCGCGCAGGGCCACAGTGAGGCTGACGCTGTCCTCAAGCCAGCTCTAAAATCCCCCCAGGTGCGGGGGTCTGCTTCCTTGGACCACCATTGACCCCCTGCAGCATTAGGTTGGGTTCCTCAGGAAACAGACTCTCAGCCAGAATTTATGTGTAGAAATTTTGTAGGGGCAGGTCCTCAGGAACAAAGCTGGGGGAGGTGATGGAACCGGCTCGGGCCAGGGAAGAGGCCCAAAGGTGATGTGGCCAGAATGGAGCTCTGGGACCCCGACAGCCCCACCCCAGTTCCCGACCAGGATGGGGACCCAAGCTTGTCCCCCAATTGGAGCCACTCTGTGGCTTTGGGCTGCTGCTGGGGGGGATTCATGGTGGGCCAGGCCCTGTGGGCAGTGTTGGGGCAAGAGGGCACCTCTGAATGGTTGAAACCATGGGCCCCGGGGGAGGAAGACCCCTCATCTAAGATGGGGATCAGGGCAGCAGGGGTTCAGGGGTCAGGGAAAGGGGCATGAGACAGCCTTTCTGGTAGATCTTGCTGATGTCTCCACTTGTTGGAACGACTCTACTTTTGCTAGATGGACTTTGCACACTTCTCCATTAGCACGTTTGTGCCCCACACCTGCCTCCCTGCTAGTCCAGGTTTTTTCCGACTGAAGATGGCATCTATTAATGTGTGGTTAAGTTAATCTAGGGGGTTATATAAAGTGATTTTTAGTGAAATACAAAAGAAAACATCACATAGGTAAATACAACTCTGTGAATTTTTTTCAGTTATGCGTGTGTATGTGTGTGTTATGTGTGTGTGTGTGTTAAACATGGAGGTGGACAGCCCGGGTGGCTCAGCAGTTGAGCGCTGCCTTCAGTCCAGGGCCTGATCCTGGAGACCCGGGATCAAGTCCCACATCAGGCTCCCTGCATGGAGCTTGCTTCTCCCTCTGCCTGTGTCTCTGCCTCTCTCTCTGTGCCTATCATGAATAAATAAATAAAATCTTTAAAAAAAAAAAAAACAAAACATGGAGGTAATTCTCGACAGTTGTATCCCATGATTTTTAAGTTTTTAAGTATCTACTAACCCAAGCCAACCAAGATTGAAAATGTGATCATAAAAAAAAAAAAAAAAAAAAGAAAATGTGATCATTGCATCTACTACGATGATTCCTAACCATTTTTTTCATCTAGGTTTTTTTTTTTTAATTTTCATTGATAACTTTCAATGATAACTCCAATTAAGTTGTTGCAAAAAAAATAAATAACAGCATATGTTGCATTTTGGTGACCATTTTAAGTGAAAGCAATGAAAAATTAGGTAATTTTTGCAAATACATTCAGGTACTTGAAAAATACCTTAGAGATCTGAAAATTGTGAATGGTGCACCATGAGGTATCTTAGAACTAAAACGTAACCAACTATCCTCTGGGTCCTGTGATCACAGAAAGAAAAAATAATAATCTGCTGCATAAGTGTAAATATAATCATAAAGTGTTATTACTGCTGGAACTTGTGAGAGTTCGCTTGCTGGAATGCCTTACGAAAGGGGGAAGCCGACACTCTGCCATCATTTATCTATGTTGTCAGATATCTGTGACCGCCGAACCTCAGAGCTCTCCAAAGTCATCACAAGAGTGTTCGTGTGGCAAATACCCATAACCACGTACCAGTTTTATCTAAACTCCCAAATGACTCACCCTGACCTAACAGTTTCTGAGAACCCCTGTTCACTGATGGTGGATTTAATGGTATTTACTCTCATTGCTCACATGGCCATAGACTTTGTGAAGAAAGGCAAGGACCTAAAGTAACAAAATCTGCCAACTTCCTGGATTCTTTCTCTATCCAGATGCGGCATCAAAATTGACCTACAATTTTTTAAAGTTTAGTGACTACTTTCTTTTGCAGCTTTAAAGGGACAATTTCTGACATTTTCGTTTAAAAAAACAGACTTTTTAGTAGTTATGTAACATAAAATAGTGCTTTTATCCAATTTAGTGTGGAGAACGTGCAGGTCATTAATGTTTTTGAAAGCATTTGTTGGAACTACCTAGAATCCAAGATAACTGTTAGAGTTGTAGCCTTATTTGACCATATTTTTTAAATTCTTAAAAAAATAAATAAATAAAAATAAATAAATTCTTGTTCACTTTATATAATAATAATCGGGTTTTTTCTAATAATAATAAGTACATTTAAAAATGTTATAGGTCCTAGAAAATAGTAATACTTTCTTTGGGTTCATCAATATGACGAAGAAATTGGACACCTTGATCACATTACAGTGCATGATTTTTGAATGAGAATATGATAATTAATGACATTTTAGGAATGATTTAACTCAACTGCCTTATTTTATAAGTGAGAGATCTTATCCCGTCAAGGCCAGATAGTTAATGAGAAAACATTAGATAAGGTGCTAAACAAGATAGGGGATTCTCAATTTTTCTAATTAATTAATTAATTAATATATTTTCTTTCTTTTTTAATATTTTATTTATTTATTCATGAGAGACATAGACAGAAGGCAGAGACATAGGCTGAAGGAGAAGCAGACTCCTCGCAGGAGCCGGATGTGGGACTCGATCTCAGAACCCTGGGATCACGCCCTGAGCCAAAGGCAGACACTTAACCACTGAGCCACCTAGGCGTCCCAATATATTTTCTTTCTTATTAATTTACTCTCTTCCTTATCTTTCTATGAAAAGATCTTCCCACCCACCAACCCAAGAGAAAGCAGAGGCTTAGATTGCACATTAATTTTCTTTACAGGTATACATATGCTTTTAAATTTTCCCGGGCGGGGGCAGTCCGGGTGGCTCAATGGTTTAGCACCACCCTCAGCCCGGGGCGTGATCCTGGAAACCCGGGATCGAGTCCCACATCAGCCTCCCTGCATGGAGCCTGCTTCCCCCTCTACTTGTGTCTCTGTCTCTCTCTCTCTTTGTCTCTCATGAATGAATGAATGAAATCTTTAAAAATAAATAAATAAATAAAATTTAAAAAAAATAAATTTTCCCAGGGCTCAAAACATTTTGTTGTTGTTGTGTGTTTTTAATATTACCTTAAGTGGAGACCATTGTAATTCTCAAGACATGGAAAGACGATAGGTGTCTTCTTAGAAGTTTGGCATGTCGGTGCTGCAGGAGATCGGCTAGCCCTCGCTTACCTCTCCTCGGGGACACATAGGGTTGGTGTGGACAAAGGTAAGGCCAGGCTTAGTTTCTGCCCCATTAATCCTAACCCCATACCTTTCTATCTCCTTTTTTTTTTCTTTCTCTTTTTCTAAAGGAAAAAGAGAAATGTAACTTCTGAATGCAGCAAATATAAGTGAAATTATTAAAAGGTTAAGTTTTAATATTATACAAGATCTCTATTATAAAGATATATAATTCCCAAACGTTACTACTTTGAGTCTCATTTGTAATAAATTTCTCTAGACACCACACATGATCTCAAGACGCTGGCTCACGTCCAGCACATTCAGCAAAGCTCCTCTGACTTGTAAAGGGGAGAAAAACTCTTAGGACTAGTCTCCATCGCTCACATCAGCGCCAAAATTTTGCCCTGTGAATCCATTTTCAGTCATTTTGTGCAGAGTGGGTGAACGCTGAAACTTCCACAAGCAATTCTGCTCTTACCTCTGACTCTGCAGCTGATGAGGTGATTCACTGAGGCTGCTGTGCACGCTGAGGAGCTGCTCGTGTGCTGGGATTAGGATGTGACCCGGTATCCTGTGTCGGGCATAGATCTCGGGCAGGAGAGGAAGCGTGTTTGTGCTGTGACATTGCTGTTCAGAAACTCAGATTTATTATCAGATCCTCCCTGGGTGGACAGACCAATGGTGAGTTGCTCAGCATTCCTGCAAGCATTCCTGAAGTGAGTGATTTGTCTGCATTCTGAACCAGTGTCTCATGAGGTGTCAACGTCAGCCAAGATAAACTGTAGAGAAAACAGAAGCATGAGGAAATTGTACGTGCAAGTCAGTGATGTCATTAGCCTGAAAAGATGTCCTTCCACTTAAGATGACCTTCTAACCAGATGGTTTTCCTGACCTAGATTTTTCACCTTAATAGTCCCATTTGCTTCCTACCTGTCTACCGGCTGATTTGGTTTTCACTCAAATATGCCGGAAAATAAATGTGAGAACTTTATATCTTCCATTCCAGACATCACCAACAAAGTTCTAATAAACTCCTCCTGCAGGTAAAAAGCTCCTATCAACCTTGCTTAAAAAGAAGCCAGAACGTTAGCAGAAGACAGCGAAGGTCCAAACAACACCTTGAGGAGGTCATGACTCGTGCCAACTTACTAGTTTTAGAGTCGGGTTGCAGGACACACTAAGGCTAGTTACTCTACCTTTGGGACGAAAAGGAGGCAGGTTCTTGAACAGTGCTGAGGGTCCAGCCGAGGGACTCAGATTAGCCAGCTGCAGACTCGGTGAGCGGAAGGACTGGGAGCCAGAAGGAGGGTGCACACAGGATGTGGGGAGGGTTGGGACAAAGCAGAAGGGCTGCAGTCTATTTTAATGAAAATAAAAGCAGCTGAGTTCAGGAATTGCATCAAGCTGGCTTAAAGGTGTAAGGAAGGCAAGTAAACCCCTGAAGATATATTTTTCTTAAGACTGACACTGACTTCCTACACAAATACGTCAATAGTCTAAAAAGTGTCAGCCATGATCTGTGTGGAATCTACCTACATGTACCTTATTCAGTGTGGTCTCCACATGGTTCATTAAAAATATTAGCTCTTGGGGCACCTGAGGGCTCAGTCGGTTGGGGGTCTAACCCTTGGTTTCAGCTCAGGTCATGGTCTCAGGGTCGTGGGATCGATGCCCTACACTTAGCTGGGAGTCTACCTGAGGTTCTCTCCCTCTGCCCTTCTCTGTGCTCGCATTCTCACACGGAAATAAATGAATCAATCTTTTAAAAAAGTGAGCTCTTATAATTAGGCATCAGTTTTGTTTTCAGAATCAATATTCTGACACCCACACCCCCATACACACCCTCCAAAGCTCCAAGGGAAAAAGAGCCGTGAGTGAGGTGGGGAGAGAATCAAGCGGCTCCCTGGGCCAAGTTAAAGCCGAATAAGTTGTATTCATAGCAGACAAGGCAAAAATCAAGGGAGAAAATGATGAAGCAGATAAAAAGTGCACTTAATTATGATTAAGGGGAAAATTCATAACCCGTAACCCACCAAAGATAGAGCACAAATGGCAGCCTAAGATTTAGGCCACACGGGGGGAAAGCACAGCAGAATATCGTGTAGAACATTGAAATTGGCCACACTCTGTTGTTTTGGAGATAGAATTAGGTAAACACAGAATCTCTGCCTTGGACCTGACCTAGCAGGACCTGCAGTGACCCCACCCTGTCCCCCACTCTGCGCTCACCTCCCTCCACCTTCACCTCTACCTGACACCACACATCGCCCACATACCAAGTTCCTAGAACAGCGAGTGTGTCAGGGCTGCCAACCAGCTTCCACCATCGTCTCCCTCCCGCACTGGCGCTCCTTCCACTGCCCAGGTCATGTGAGACGTCAGGCCTGCTGGATAAGCCACTGTGTCTCCCTGTCCTCCTGTGTAACCTGAGTGTAATAGCGTGACCTAAGTCACAAAGGTACAAGGGAGAATTAAATGAGGGAATCTCGTCCTGGGACACACGCCATCACGTTATCAGAAATCTAGACTATGAAAGTATTTTTTTAAGGCAGTAGAAAACACCTTAGGAATGATGTGACCTAAAATTGCACACCACAAACAGCTTACACAAATATTTCAAAATTTCACTAATATCTCTAAATTTGTAGTCGCTTCGTGGCTAATTATAGGTCAGAAAAGGTCAATATGATATTGGATCTTCTTACTCCCAGTAGATTTTGCTGTATGATGATAAAGGGTATTATAGTGGCCTGGAAAATAAATATTTATCTAAGTGTACACATTTCTTCTATTCTTCCAGCAGAAACCTAATTTGCAACTCAGACAAGTTAACAAAACTCTGATTTGTGGGAATAGAGTTGCCCTGGAGATAGGTAATGCTCTAAATAACACACAGGATCTCAAAAGATGAACAACTGATCAGGCTGTATATTCGGATGCTGGTTCTTGGCTCCTAGAGAAGAGGAGCTGCTCAGATGGTCAGTGTTGCTCTGAAATATGCGGGGTAGTGGATGCCACCCTCCCATCACCATCACCTGGTGGACCTACACTCCGACATCCTCGCTCAGCTCCTGTTCCTGGGGTACAAATTTCCATTCCACTCTCATTTCCAGACCTAACAGGCAAAGTCAGAATTTACTTCTCGATTTATTACGCTTACGTAACTTGGTGATGGACAATGAGAAATTTCATTGACATTTACACGACTTTTTTAAAAAACATATTTTATAAAAAGTTTGTATACATATACACAGGTGTGAGTGTGTGTATCCCAGAGGCTTTCACATTGAAATGTTCCTTATGCCTGGATAACATCCCATCTTATTATATTTTTCTCGATGACCTCTATATTCTGAATGTTCATAGAAAATACATATCACTATAGCAAATTGCTATCTTAAACAAAATGTGAGTTAAATTTTGATCAAACAGAAGAAATACCTCTGCCAAGTTCCTGGTTTATCTGATACCCTAAAAATAAAGAAGTCACGTTTCTAAGTCAAAGATACTTACTTGACAGGGAGTCTTCAGGTTTTGTTGCTATTGTTTCTTTGCTTATTTCTCACAGCAACCTAACAGTCTACTAGACGATAAACCACCCCCTGGGGAAAGACCATCTAGTTAATCCTGGAACCATCATCAGCCAGGTAGGCTTTGGTTTTCACTCATTCATTTTCTCACTGACAGTCTTTGTGATCAAACCACGGCAACAAACTATCGAGAAGATGATTGGGTACACACCTATCCTCTCATGCTTTTCTCCAGGAGCTTGGATGTCCTTAACTTGTCCTGATGATACTTTCATCTCTTTTTAAGTACCTAGTCCTTTGCAAATGTGTTGATGTATATAGTGATGCAGAGAGCAAAGGCAAAAGAAATATAGAAAAAAAAAAGATTAAATTTCCTTTGTAGGCCATTGGCAAGTACTCGGGACAGGGCGACCCTCCAGGAACTTGACTGCCTCGCTGTTAATACTGTGCTGGGGGCAAAAAGCAGCCTTAGTTTAACTCCAGGACCCTGTGAGTATATGTTAAACATAGAGACATTCCTTTGGAAAATTCGCCCATCTTCCCCATTCCAGCCAAGATACGTGTTGGCGATCATTCCCCCAAACACATGGGTCTCTGATATACATCTGAAGGGTCTCATGACTCAGGTACTATTAGACAGTAATAAATGACCTTCTTCCAATAGCTAGCCCTTCAAGGTCCTGGAAACCTTGATTCCAAATTCCTTAGAGACTCACGTTCTCCTTAACCCCTCCAAACTTGGAAGTATACAATGGGCCACCCGCCATGACCCCAGCCACTCTTTCTGCCCATGGGTCCTGCCTCCGTGCTTTAATAAAACCACCTTTTTTGCACTGAAGACATCACATGAATTCTTTCTTGACCTTTTGCTCCCGAACCCTGAACATCACATCACACCATACAGAGATAAAACAAAAGTTACCAAATTCCAAGAATAGATCCATGGAATAACTCAGTTAAGTGGAACCCTAGGGATCCCATTACCCATCAGCTCATTTTGTGCATCAGAACACTGAGGAGGACCAGGGAGGCAGAAGGTGTCCACTGGGCTAGTTAATGCCTTCCTCCCAGGTGTGGTACAATCTCCAGTTCTTTCCAGCAGAAACCTTGCTCATTATGAAATCCACAGACTCAGAAAAGTAGAGTCAGATGCTGAGATCTTTTCAAGATGATTTTTGCGATGTCAGCTTCACACGGTGTGATTGCAAGAGAGAGAGAGAACAGGGCTGCTGCCAGCACCCAGAAGCTGGACAGCGCTGGGAGCAGGGTACACATGGCCCTCTGGGATGGACCTAACCTGACACCCAACACCCAGCCCAGGTAGGGTCGCACTTTGGTGCGATGCTTTCCAGGCTGCTCACTCATTAACTCCTGTTCACTGAGCACCTCCCTAGGCAGTGACCTGCCCTAACAACCTACCAGAAGGTAGCCGACAGAAAGGGCCTTGACCACTGGGCATTTACACTCTGATGGTGGGAAGGCAGCAGCACACACAGGGGGAACCATCGCATGAATAATTAGCATATGTGATAAGTGCTATGAAGACCATGGTTAAAAAAAAAAAAAAAAAAAAAAAAAGACCGTGGTTGTCATGGTTTTGATGAAAGAGTGAAGGAAGGACTTCCTGAGAAGGAAAATTCAAGCCGAGGACTTTTGTAGGAAAAGTTAGAATGAAGCTCATTATTTTTCTATTTTTCTATTTTTCATAGTTTTTTTTAATGATGTTAATCTATTTCCAACCCAAAGCTCCGAAAGTCAAGGTTACTGTCCTGCTCACTCTGTGTTCTGCCAAAGAAGTGTTTGTTGAGATTCACCAACTAATTTCCAACAGCCCCACCCCACAGATGCTTCTCCACATCCAACTGATCCACCGAGGCAGGAATTATTGCAGACATAGATTGCTCCATGAAGACTAATATGTGGTCCCTTTGTGAGCTTCTCCCAGGAGTTTCACAGCAACAAACAGTCATGCTGAGTGAACATGGACATTCAAGTTCAGACAGGATCAGTTCTCTGCTTCTCTGTTCTTTGTTTCCCAGGATGAAGATGCCCCGCCCCCCAATGGCCCAAAACACAGAAAACCAGAACACGAAGATCTATTTTATTAGGAGTCTCAAGAAAATGAGTTTAAATGAGAGAAAATGGGATAAGTGGAAATTTCCAAAAATATATTTATAAATTTATTGATAATTCCCAATCTGACGCCTGTTTTTGGAACCATTTTTTAGAAAGTTTTGAGTTGGTCCACCCTACGGTGAATCTCATATAGCGTTAATAAATGTCATTCACAGGAATCTATAATTGCATTAAATCCTCATCCCAATAAACTGACAAAACCCCAGCCTCAAGCACAGTTCTATCTGCAAATGATCTTTGGTATTTAACAACTGATGAAGCAGTGTCTTATGTAAGTAAAATCGCTGGTTTTGTCTGGAGGCTTACAGAATAATAAAGCTGTTTATACTGATTAACACGCTAATAAGTAACATCTTGGTTCCGAAGCACCTGCTTGATACCTGAAATGTTTGCCTTATCTACTAAGCCTTCAACTCTATGGCTGGTCACAGCCTCACTTAACTGTGTTCCACTTAAATGTGCTCACCATTACTAAGCACAGGAGCAACCACCAATTTTTCAGAGAACATGTGGTGGGCGCTCTGCCCTCAGAATGTTCTGTGATGACCAAGCTCCTAGGAAACCTGGTCACGAATGCCACCCTGGGTGAAATTTCACTGAGAAATGTGTGTACATTAGTTCTCCTGGTAAGATGTTGGCATAACATGGGATGCACGGTTTATTTATTGACATTTTTTAAAAATCTAAGATAAATTCAGGGAAGCAAAGAGATAAGATGACAGATACTCTGGATGCCAAATGGAAAGTCCCACTGAGGTGTGGGTCATGGCTTCACATTCCACCTCCACCGAAGCCATCAAGGTGCCAGCCAGTAAACACTTTGAGGCGTGGCCTCCATGAAAATGGGATTAGCGTCTTTCTGAAAGAAAGCCATAGGATTCTAGCATGGGGAGGAGGAGGAAGAAGAGAAGTAATTCAGTTTTTAAATCTCATCCAGGTACGAAAACAGAGTCAGAAGATCCACAGAGATGTTATGGGGTCATTTCCACAGCCTCGAACATGGAGTGACCATGGTCTGTCACAACAGTCTTCAAGGGATGTTGGATCAGGGCCCTTGAGATTTCAGCTCCAGGTCAAGGGCCACCTACCAACCACCAGCATGAATTAATCATAGAAGGATCACACAACCCCACACACTACAAGGGGAAGTTGACCGCCTTAGTTCCACCCAGGAGCAGTTAAAACAAAATACGTCAGAAAATACGCTTAGAGACAAAGAATGGAGCCTGAAAGAAGAGTAAACAAAAATGTGACAAAATGATTGATAAATGTGACTTCTGCCATAGATTTCCTAAATTAGTGTAAGAAACCTGAAAAGCAACTCCAGAAACAGGGCCGTGTTCATGGATTCAATGAAGATGCACGTGTCTGCTCAGCAGGAGGCGAGAGTTTGCAGTCCGCAGAGACGCTCCCTCCTTCATACAACATGCCTTCTAGATGGGGGCAGGGAACAGGTGACATGTAAAGTGCACAGTGACAAATAAAGACAAGGTCCCCATGCCCTGGGGGCTCACAGTCAAGTTGTGGGAGCCACCACCACACAAGAAGCAACAGAGAAGACCCTGCGGATATGGATGGTCAACCTCACATGTTGCCCTGTCTTCATTTGATGAAGGTCTCATCCAAACCCCAACAGAATCACGCTTTATGGGTGATGCTAGTCATGAGTGAGAGCAGGAGATTAAACGGGGAGGTGGGTCACACCGAGGAAGCCTGCAGAGCCACAGCTCAGGGTCAGAAACCAACTGGATTCATGGGGTTCGTGTGCACGTGTAAGGAAGGCCACGCACACCATTGTCCCGCTCAGGTTCTCCTGGCACAGCAAGCTCCTTCCTTACCCGACCAGCTATCACCATCCTGGGGGTGGCTCAGTGTGGTCCTCTCCCCCCACCACGTCGGGGTTTTAAGGCCTGAGCTCAGATTCACACACAGAATTCATGACCTTGAGCCATCCGTCCATCACGGAGTCACGTCCATGGCTTACATGGTGACACGAGCAGGGGCCTGCAGGGATGCCGGGGCAGAGCAGGAGCATGTCCTGCCTCTGTGGACTTACAGTCTGGCCTGTGGTATGAGTTCCCTGCTCTGAAATAACACAAACCCACTGATGAAGAACTATCTACACAGGAAGCACACAACCCGATGCAACAACAAGTGCTTCCTGGTAAAAAATTATGATTTTCAAAAGCAGTTTGAAAACTGTGCTCATTCTCTCTCTCATTCTCTGTCTCTCTCTCTCTATCTTTCTCTCTCTCTCTCTCTCTCAAACCCTGATACCTGGTGTTACTGTGAAGATTTAGTAAAATAACACACAGAAAGCGGCTAGCACATAGTAAGCCATCATAAGTAGATTAATACCCACCATTTTGGTGGTGATTGACATTTACTATTTTCTCATGCAAATAACATATAATTTGGCACACTGTTTTGGAGATGGGACTGGGGCAGCCAAGAGCCTTCAGGCCTGACACAGCTGGTACTCGGTGCTGAGCATCATCATCCAGAAGATGTGCTGCATCCCTTTCTGTGACTCTACTGCAGACACTTGTGTTTTACAGAGAAGGGGGCTGGCATCTAGAAAGATTAGGCATCATTTTCAGAGTCAACAGAGGTAAATCCTAGTAAATTTAGACCAAGCATCCAGACAGTCTGACCCCAGGGCCTGTGCTCTTAAACCGCTCTTCAAAATAAAACACAGCTGAGCAGAATTCAAGTCAAAAATATAAAAAGTGGATTAACTCTGCTTTTCTGTATGCTATGGCCTTGGGTTCAGACTCTAGAGACCACAGCAGAGGCATCCGGTAGGCCGTGAGGGATTAGCCGTGCACCCCCCACACCACCAGCCTTGAGGGCAGAGATAGAGCCAGGCCAGCCCCCTTGTGAGGGGGCACCAGCCCAGGTCCCCCGATAGCCCCCTCTCTCACTCACCCGCAGGGAGTGCAGTCTGTGGGTGATAGCATGACCCTCATCTTGCACTTGTTCAAGGCAGTTAAATATAATAAATAACCACAAGTAACTGTTCTGTTTCACTCTGGCTGCAGAGAGATGCTTAGAAATAACACTCCATCTCAGTTCAGAGGGCCGGGGAAGGGGTGGGAGAGATCCCCGAGAGCTGAGGGTGGTGCCAAACATCCTCGGGGAGATCTACCTGTTGCTGCTCTTCTGCACCCCACAGTTCCCATGCGCACAAGGAGGGCCAGCTTCCCAGATTTCCCAATTTCTCAAGAAAAGCTACAAGTATGACATTTTATAAGAAATGCCTAAATTCCCAGGTATTGGGAATGAGTTGTAAATGAAAAAATCCACTTTTCTGTATGATGGGCCAGCACATCTGAGCAGGTTACATCTGTAGGAGAGTTTAGACACACAGACCCCAGCTTTACAAGCCCTTACGTCATTCACAGGGATGATTTCACTTCAAAAACAAGTCACAGGTTAATTCTGAGAACATATTTGTGTCATGGTTTCATGGAGACTAAAGGAAAAGAGATCTATTCACTATTTATCACCACCTTTTCAAATTTAGCAATTTCCTCTTCTCTCCAGTGCCCACTGGGCTGATTCCAACAGGTCAGAAAGGTCAAGTGATGCAATGAGGGATGGTTCATAATAAGCAGTGCATTCCTGTAGGATTTGGGACCCCACCACCATTTTTATTTCAAAACAGGTTAATTAATGGTCAGTAAGACACATCAAGACTCTTTTCATACTTATTGGGCAAAACCATAGAGGCAACATGCAAGTATCTCAAGCTTTTTTTTTTTTTTTTTTTTTTTTTAATCAAATGTAGCATTTCAGTGAGCTAATCTTTGAAACCACCTTTTGGTTGGCAGAGGAGTCTGACTGAGGCTCAAAGCAAACAAAACTCTCTATTCAATGTAATCCCCACATTATCGTATTTACTTAGAACTGAGTATTCACTGAAAGTTAAAAACAGGAGAAATCTGGGGGGTTTTCCTCCTCCAATAACACAAAAGTCTGATTTTCAATTAAGTATCTACATCATCCCAAGCGCTGCTTCTGTAACTAACCCACACCGGCTGCCCCTGCTGCCCCCAAGCCCGGGGCTGAGCTCGATCCCATCAGAAGAAGCCATTGGCTCAAATCGGCACATTAGGATTCCTGTGCCATCCAATGAGCACCTTGAGCGATGTTCTCTTTCCAGGAGAATAGCAGACATGTAAATCGTGTTTCTTGCGAGTGTAAGAGATTAAAGTATTGGGTGTAAAATGGGAAACAAAAGTACATGTTGCCAAACCATCTCTCAGCTAAGCTTCAAGAGAATATTTTTTACCAAATGGAATATTTATGACATTTTGCCCTGAGAAACAATTGCACTCTTCAGAAACCCCTGTACTGAGAAGTCGAGGTTGGGAAACGTTAAGTTAGTTTTTACTTACTTATTACTATTTTGTTTTGTTTTGTTTTACACAACTTTCAAAGGATAGGACACAGATCAGTGAGAGAAGAGAAGAGCCGTGATCTTCTCTCCAGCCATGTGCCCTGAGCAGCCAACCATGTGAAGCTTAAAGGACCTGGCTGACCTAAGCCTTGGATGAAGACCTCTTACTTCTATTGTGCTGAAATAGAATTATTCACCAGGAACTCAAAGAAGTGCAGGGTAGACATCAGAAAGTCAAATGAGGTTGTGTTTCGAGATGAACCAGAGGGAGAGCGGAAGAACAGCAAATGCCACCAACACAGGGCTCCGTTGGGTCCTACTTCTGCGGGTTACAGAAGAAGATGCACTCCCGGATGCTTTTGCACAGAGGAAGGGTCTAGTGGAATTTAATGGAAAAAGTCAGGGCTAGGGCGCTCATCAGTTTTCTCCCAAATGGAAAAATTTGCTCTGAGTATTTTTCTCTTTCTTTTAAGATTTTATTTATTTATTGACACACAGAGAGAGTGGGGGTGGGGGGAGAGGGAGAGTTGGAGACGGTCAAAGAGAGTGGGAAGGGGCAGAGGGGGGAAGGGAAGAGAGTGTGGGGGGAAGGTGAGAGAGACAGAGAGAGAAAGAGAGAGAAGGGGGAAGGTCAGAGAGAGAGAGAGAGAGAATCACAGTCTGACTCCCTGCTCAACTGGATCCCATGACCCTGAGATCATGAACTGAGCTGAAATCAAGAGTCTGATGCTCAACCGACTGAGCCACCCAGTTGTCCCTCTGTATGCTAATTTTATTTCAATGAAGTTGTTATAATTTTTTTATGATATGCCATGAAATTGAGAGAAAAATATAATATTGTGTGTCAAGTCTGAAAACTTATCAGGAGTTTCAGCAGCCAAAGTGCTGTCGGGTTTTTGAAATGCAGATTTCATCTTTCCTTCAATGTTCACCTATGGTGGCCCAGTGGCTGACATCCTATAGAGGCTCTACTGCACCACGGACATGGAGTGACATGGCCAAGCTGTGGATAATGTCACAGGAAGCTCCCTGTGATGGCAGAGTTGGTATCTTTGATGACAATACGCTGTCCATTTTTTTATGTGCGGATGATTATTTCATTGAAAGAGCTCGCTATTTCCGTCAGGGCAGAGTTGCTCCCCTGGCTGTGCACCTGGTGTTAACAAGAGCACTGTCATCCGCTGCTCAAAGTGCAACAGTCTGGCACCCTTGACACCGAAGTAGCCACTCACTCAGGAAGAAGGTAGTTTCTGAGCCCGTAGTCCTTTCACAGTGCTCGAGGCAATCAAGGGACCAATAAAAAAATAAAAAATAAAAAAAAAATTAAAAAAAAGGTGATACTCAAAATATATTTTAAATAAGAGCTTTTACTAAATGAGTTAATAAATAGGATAAATAAATAAAGGGACATATGAAAGTTTTTCTATTTATTTTGTCAACTATTACTAAGATCCAATAAGGCAGTTTTAAGATCATGTTTTGTGCTCCCAATGATTCCTGGTTTAAATACTCTCAAATTGATGGTGTAAACTAGTAACTACTAAGTACACGAATGCAGATTAATTCTTATGTATATTTCTTGAGATTTAGGGCTGAATCCATACCCAGTAAATCTGTAGATGTCAAGTCAGAACATGTATTAACCATTCTGTCAACACAAAGCTTCCTTTTACGGAGCTTAGACTCCACGCGCTTATTTCTCTTGGAAGGAAACTTAACCAAATCTCCCATTTTCTAGATAAGAAATGAAGGCCAGAGACCTTAAGTTTCTTGTTCAGGGTCACAGTCAGGAAGTGGCCGTGCTGGGAGCAGAGCCATGCCTGGAATGGAAACCTCCCCTGGAAGTCCTGATCCAATTCAGACGCTAAGCGCCACTCAGAGCTGGACAAGAACATATTCCGCAGCGGGGTGACAATAAAACACCACAGATTGGCTTAAACGACAGAAATGTATTTCTCCTAGTTCTGGAGGCTGGAAAACCCAGGAGCAAGGGGTTAGCTGATTAGGTTACTGCAGAGAAACCTCTCTTCCTGGCCGGCACGTGGCCACCTTCTTGCTGAGCCCTCCGTGTGTGTGCACACACTCACTCGCATGCACCACTCACTCACATGTATGCACTCACAACATGCACATGCACTCACACACACGTATGCACTTGCATGCTCACATGCTCACTCACACAAGCACCCACTCATGCACATGCAATTGTACACATGCATGCACTCACACGAGCTGACGCATTTATGTGTACACACATGCAAGCACACATGCACTCACACATTTTAACATGCCTTGCGCATTTGCACTCACATATGCACATGCAAGCAGAGACATGCACTTGCACACACCCACATGCACACACATTCACACACACATGCAAGCACTTGCACCTTCACATGCTCATTCACATATGCACCCATTCACTCACACACACGTACTTGCACACCACTCACACATGCGCTTACACACCCATTCTTACATGTATGGGAAGATTCACACTCACACGTACATATATGCACACACACACACTCATACACACCCAAATACATATACAAGCAACCACACACTCACATGCTCATGCACTCACACACATGCATGAGTTCACACGTTCACATGCTCACTGACATGCACCCACTCATTCACACACATGCACACACTTGCACACGCATGCACTCACACATGCATTCACACACATACATTCTCACATACATGTGTACATTTGCACTCACACATGCACACACAGGCACGTGCACACACTCACATGAACACACATGCACATGCACTCACATATGCACATAAACACACATGCATGTGCACACTCACTCACACACATGCACTCACATTCACATGTATGCACACTTACACTGATAAACACACATATGCTCACACAGTTGCACTCATGCATGCACACACACGCAGTCACATGTTCGCACATGCACTCACACATTCGCACTTTTGCATACATACACTCACACGCATGCACACATACACTCACCCACATACAGGGCACTGTATCCTATATTCAAACTTTTATAAAATCACCATGTTGCTAGTTAATGTTACCCTGCAGAGAAACATGCTCTACACATGGGACTTTTCTCACCATATGAAATTTGTGTGGGATTATTGTACAAAAAAAATCAATGCCGACTTTTCTGAAACGAATGTTAGAGAACATTCAGGCTCCTGTGTACAACAGTTTTCCTTATGCAAAGTCCAATTACACTGCAGGTAGGAACAGAAAGGCAGTTTTTGGGTCACTTTGAAAACTTCTCAGGTATTTTTCTGTTCAAACAGAGAATCACTTCTTTTATAGAACAGGGTAGAGTAGTTGGGAGAAGTAAGTGCATCTTCCAAAATGGATCAGCTTGTCTCTTACTGCTTCCCATCCCTTGGAGAATTTCAGAGTGTATTCCTGGGTGGCAGCGAGAGAAGAAAGAAGGAAGAATTTCACACAGAGAAACAACGACACCAAAGCACAAAACCAATTCAGAACCTTCCTGTGTTTTAGAAAAACCATCTTTCTGGCAATTAGCTACATAAAATCAACTATGATCAAGTTTGGTTTTGCCAAAACGAAACTGATGATAATACTCATAATAGTTGGTTTACTTTTTTCTCTTTTTTACAGAAAACAAAAACCTATTCAGAGAATCAAGAATATTGTCAAGCATATGCAGGAGAAGTTTGTTTATTTTTTTAAAAAAGAAAATAGCATGCAAGCATTTAAAATTTTTTCTGTAAAATTGATCTTCATTTAAGAAACAAACATTATTGTCCTATAATGTGCTGTATTCTTGTTACTAGAGGGGAACCATCTACTTCCACTCCTTAAAATGTCTATTTACTCATAAGCAGTGTGGCAGTAATATTCCTAGGCTTGTAACAGGTTACTGACGGCTCCCATCTATTCATTAAAATAAGCCTTATTGGAAGCTTTGACTAAAGTAGGCACGTGAAAGAAATTTATAAGGCCTACCTTTTCCCCAAATATTGTCTTACTCAGAATTTCCTTCTAATGTGCATTGATTCAGTTCTTCTTAGTGAGATGACAGTGGTTTTGAATCTTGTATCATGTTACCAGCTGACTCTCTATAAAATGCTTTACATTAATGGGATGTATTTTAACTAGATTTTTAAAATATTTCTTTTGACTAATAATAGTTATTCTTCATCTTCAGCTAATATTTTAAAATAATTATTATTCTAAAAGATAATGCAGAAAAAACACATATATGTGTTTGTATATCCTGTCAAAAGATGTGATCCTCCTATTTTCCATATACCTTCCATTAAAGATATTGATATTCTTGGCAAGGTCTGTTTCAACCAAGGGATGATTTAATCAGCATGTGGAAATACTTCATTTTACATATGGGTGAGGGGATGCAAACATATTAACTGGAAAAGAAAATGCATCATCTCCTGAAAGGATATTGATTCGATCCTATGGATGAGACTTGACTATTGTACATTACTAATAGGAATCTATGGTTCAGTCCCTTATGGTCAATTTTCCACTATAATTTCAAATATTTGAAAGTCATATTCTTTCACCAACTTGCAAACTTATTCTTTTCTTGCATCAAAAATTGATTCTTCTGAGTGTTTTCCATTTTAGCACAAATAATTTATTGGTAGATGCCTTTATGAGACAGCGGGAAATATGCTTACCTCTTCAATATCCTTTTAATAAAAAATAGACTGGAATCCATCAGGAATGTTTAGTCACATCAGGAGGGAGAGAAATTTGACTAACTTGTTATTGTCTTATGAAAGTGTTGAGAAGGGGTATTTTCGAAATAAGTTCTGATCTTTGTTAAATCTCTCTCCCTAGAGAGAACGCCAATATTTGACTGAAGAGACAAGGAAAATGTATCTTCTATTTATACTTTCCCTGCATGACTTGCATAGAAAAGCAAAGTAACGGAGAAACTCTTTGTAACCAATGCAGTAGTGTTGTGTGCAGAGAGACCTCTACTTCGTTAATTATTGAAGGAAATAAAAGCAGCATCCTCACTATTATTCATGATCTCCCATGTGATGCTTATCACAGGAATTTTTTTAAAGCAATAGTTAAAGGATCGGGAAACCTGTGCTCTCTTTAATTACAAGGTATTTTAAAAATTATTTATTTATGATGGACCTTGAAGGTCACCTTTCTGTCTTCCCATTCCATCGTGATACAGGTGAAGATCCAGGGAGGCTGTGTCAATCAGGGTTCAGCAGAGAAACAGAGCCAGTAGGAGATAGAGTAAGATAGAGGTTAGATATAGATATATAGAGAGACAGATATGTATAGGTATAGGTATAGGTATAGGTATAGGTATAGGTATAGGTATAGGTATAGATAGGTGTAGATATAGGTATTGGCATAGGTAAAGGTATAGATAGATATAGATGATAGAGATAAAGATAAAGATGGAGATAGATGTAGATATACATATATATGGAGAGATATAGATAGTTATAAGTATAGCTATGGATAGATACAGATACAGATAGGTATAAGTATAGATAGGTATAGATATAGCTATAGGCATTAGTAGAAGTATAGATAGATATAGATGATATAAATAGAGATGGAGATAGGTATAGGTATAGATATACATATAGAGAGAGATAGATATAGTATAAGTATGGATACAGATAGATACAGATGGGAATAGGTTTAAGTGTAGATAGATATAGATATAGATATAGATATAGATATAGATATAGATATAGATATAGATATAGATAGATATAGATAGGTATAGATATAGGTAGATAGATATAGGTATAGGCATAGGTATAGGTATAGATAGAGATGATAGAGATAGAAATAAAGATAAAGATGGAGATAGGTATAGATATACATATATATGGAGAGATATAGATAGCTATAAGTATAGCTATGGATAGATACAGATAGGTATAGGTATCAGTATAGATAGGTAAAGATATAGGTATATAGATAGATGGATATAGCTATAGATAGGTATAGATATAGCTATAGGCATAAGTATAGGTATAGATAGAGATGGAGATAGGTATAGGTATAGATATACATATATAGAGAGATATAGATATAGATTGATATAGCTATAAGTATAGATACAGATAGGTATAGGTGTAAGTGTAGATAGGTATATATATATATATAGGTAGGTAGATAGATGCTAGATGCTAGATATAGATATAGGTATGGGCATGGGTATAGGTAGATACAGATATAGATGATATAAATCGAGGTGGAGATAGAGTTAGATATAGGTAGGTATGTGTATAAGTAGAGATACAGATAGAAATAGCTATGGGAAAAAAAGAAATAGATACAGATAGGTACAGGTATGGATATAGGGATAGGGATAGGGATAGGGATAGGGATAGGCACAGGTACAGATACAGATATAGCAGATATAGATGCAGATAGACTATAATATGCCACGGGATGCCACGGATTGGACCGGTGCCCCCGGAGGTGGCGAGGCCTCAGCCGCCTGCCCCGTGACCCAGACCTTCCCCGGGAGCCCTGGAGACGCCGCGAACCCGGCGACCCGCGGCTGAGGTTCCCGCTAAGGCACCGCCGCCCGCGCCCCCACCGCGTCTCTAACCCGCGGTCCCCGCGCCGCCCCCTCCGCCCCCTCCGCCTCCCCCCGCGGCCGCAGGTCCCCCGAGCGCCGGGCCCAGGTGGCCCCGCCCCCCCCTCCCCCCAGCCCATGGCGCGCGGAGTCCGGGCCACACGTCGCGTCCCCGCCCGGGGTATGGGGGGGCGGAGCTGAGCGCCGCGGGGGCCCGGCGGGGGGCGGGGGAGGGGCCGGAGCAGCCGCTCCCGGAGCCGCAGGGCGAGTCCAGGAGGAGGAGGAGGGGGAGGGGGAGGGGGGGAGGGGGAGGAAGCCCGCGGCCAGGCCTCGCCCCTGCGCCCCGCCCGCGAGGAGGGCGGCCTGCACCGAGGAGGGAGGTCCTGGGGCTGGGAGGCGGAGCCCTCCTGCTCTCCTCCGCCCTCCTCCGCCCTGCCCTGCCCTGCCCTGCTCTGCCCTGCCCTGCTCTGCCCTGCCCTGCCCTCCTCTGCTCCGCCCTCCTCTGCCCTGCCCTCCTCTGCCTGCTCTGCCTCCCCGCACCCCAGCCTGGGGGCGTCTGCTGCATCCCTGCATCCCTGAACTTCTGACCACGGTCACCCTCCTTCCGGCCTGAAGTCTGAGGCCCTGATGATACCGTGGGGGTGGTGGCAGCACAGCAGCAGTGCCCCCCCCCCCCCCCCCCCCCCCCCCCCCGCCGCTCACCCACGGCAATCCCAGCGCTCAGCGCTTGTTCAAGAGCCTCTGGAAGCAGAGTGAACCCGAGGCCCCCAGAGGCCGCCCAAGGCCCTGGACTGGGAGCTGCTCAGGCCACCGCGCCTCCTCGTCCTGCACTTGGTGGGCACGGGCACAGAGCCCCCGCCACGGGCCAGGTTCGGTGTCCAGCCTGGGGTCCACCCAGGGCCCCCCACCCCGGGTTCCCAGGCTGGAGACAGACTGGGGAGACCCCAAACTCACAGGGAAGTCCCACAGGGGGCACAGCTGCTGTGGAAAGGAGGCGATGGCCGGACCATGCCCGAGGGGTCGGAGAGGCTTCCCAGGAGGGACCCCTCTATGGTGGAGAGGAGCAGGACCCGGCGGAGGACAGTCCTCTCCCTTCGCCTCGCCGCCCCCCCAACATCCAGACCCTGCACGGGGCCCCGACCTGGGGCTTCCCCCTGCCTTTCCTTGTCCTGCACACTCCGCGCTGCCGGTCCCTCGGCGCCCACCCCCAACAGGCCAGAAGCAAGCCCTGTGTCACCTTGTCCTGAGTCCTTTGTAAATGGGGGTCATCGTCTCTGCCCTGAGATAACATTCTGGCTCCACCACAAGCCACTGGCCTTCGTGTGCCCCACAACCCTCAGCTGTACGCGGGGTAAGGCAGGACTGTCTGCTGCGCCGGGCGGAGACTGAAGAAGTAGGGTCGCTCTAGGTAGCACCTGTTAACGTGTTAGAAATCCCTGCTAGGGGGATCCCTGGGTGGCGCAGCGGTTTAGCGCCTGCCTTTGGCCCAGGGCGCGATCCTGGAGACCCGGGATCGAATCCCACGTCGGGCTCCAGGCATGGGGCCTGCTTCTCCCTCTGCCTGTGTCTCTGCATCTCTCTCTCTCTCTCTCTCTCTCTCTCTCTCTCTCTGACTATCATAAAAAAAAGAAAGAAAGAAATCCCTACTAGGCTGTTGGCCTTCAAAATAGGCATCTCTTCCGCGGCCCACTCAGCAGCATCTCCCCGTCACCCCAGCTCCCCCGCGAGTGCACACAGGCGCGTCGCTGGCCCACAATTCTGTGATATCAGTGGGACTCTATCCTAAGCTCACAGATCAAGAAATGAGGCAGGGAAGAGAGTGAACACCTTGCAAAGGTCAAGGGCACATCACCGGGAGGACCTCCCTCTGCCCCCTACTGTCTGCTTCCAGACCCGCCCCCCTCACGGTGCCCGGAACCGCGGTCCGCGGTCCCCACTGGAAGGTGGAAGCACCTGCCCCATCCTCTCCTTAACACACCCCAGCAGAACTGTCTGCACGCTGCATCACAGACGGCGTCCAGCCACTTCCCGGACAGGCAGACAGAGTTACAGAGTGTGACACAGCTGCGCCCCAAAGTCACCACCGGGAAAGTGATTTCACTGATGCCCCAGAAGCAGCAGGTACAAGGAACGCCTCTGCCAAAAAGTGCTCGATGGCTGTTAAACAACAGCACCGACCTCCGTTTGCAGTCAACAGCATGCGCATCCCCCAAGCCTCCTGACTTACTGCCCCATTCCCGTTTCTGGATTAGTTTCAGAAAAGCAAGTAAAGAAAATACGACACCGTCAGAGAACCCTGTGTCCTTTTCGCTACCCTGGGAGGTTCTGGCTACTGATTATCACCATCGATGCTCAAGACAAGCGTGAGACACTTGCTCATTGTCTCAGGAGAAGTTCATGGAGACTTGCTTTGAAATAGAGAAGAAATAGAGAGTCTTGACGAGCACACACTCTGGGACTCTCTCTTGTGTGGGGAATTTTCAAAGGAAAGCTGAACCTGTTACCTCCAGTGGGCACACCTGCGAACATTCTACACCTGCAAAGTAATACTAGAAAAATTGTATTTGTTTCTTACAAACAAAAAAAAATCTATTGCCGCAGGATCAGTTTGATGCTTTCCTTCCAGAATCTCAATAAAGTGCCAAGTGGCACCAGGGTGAGGAGGAGCCTCCTGGGGAGAACTTTCCATGGTATACCCAGTTATGCCTAAGTACCCATCTTTGACCTGACAGTAAGAGCACTGGGCATCCAAAGGTAGACGGAATATTGCTTTTTGATAGGAAATGAGGGTGCGTGTAGCAGTGAGTTGAACTCAGCAGAAGGTTCCGTGAATGGGTGCATTCTGCAGACTCTTTGCTTGGAAGTCTTCCCTAAGAAACCTTGATTGATGCTTCGACATTTGAGTTGACCCTAAATTGACATCCCTCGTTGACATGCCTTGGGCAATGTATTAATTTTATTAATTTCTCAGCTATACATCTGCATAGCAATGTATCTCATACAAGCTCATATAAGAATCCAATAAGGAAACCCATGTCAAGTACTTAGCACCATGCCTGGGCCAAAGCACACACTCAGCTCGTACCAGCAGCTCTCTGACCTGCGGTATTTGGCAAAAGACCCAGCGCCGCAGAGGCATTCCCCAAAAACATGTTCTCTAGCTACAGATGCAATGAAACGCCGGGACACCCGCACCCCGATGTTTCTAGCAGCAATGTCCACAATAGCCAAACTGTGGAAGGAGCCTCGGTGTCCATCGAAAGATGATGGATAAAGAAGCTGTGGTCTATGTATACAATGGAATATTCCTCAGCCATTAGAAATGACAAATACCCACCATTTGCTTCGACGTGGGTGGACCTGGAGGGTATTATGCTGAGTGAAGTAAGTCAATCGGAGAAGGACAAACATCATATGGTCTCATTCATTTGGGGAATATAAAAATAGTGAAAGGGAATAAAGGAGAAAGGAGAAAAAATGAGTGGGAAATATCAGAAAGGTAGACAGAACATGAAAGACTCCTAATTCTGGGAAACGAACTAGGGGTGGTGGAAGGGGAGGTGGGCGGGGGGTGGAGGTGAATGGGTAACAGGCACTGAGAGGGGCACTTGATGGGTTGAGCACTGGGTGTTATTCTATATGTTGGCAAATTGAACTCCAATAAAAAAAAAAAAGAAAAAAAAAAAAGAAAACCCTAAATCAAGGCACCTGGGTGGCTCAGTGGTTGAACATCTGGCTTTGGCTCAGGTCATGATCCCGGGGTCTTGGGATCAAGTCCTGCATCAGACTCCCCACATGGAGCCTGCTTCTCCTTCTGCCTATGTCTCTGCCTCTCTTTCTGTGTCTGCCATGAATAAATAAATAAAATCTTAAAAAAAAAAAAAGAAAACCCTAAATACTCCACTCAAAAAACTGCTAGAAATATGGGAAGGGGGGTGTTGAGGAGATAACAAAACCTGGAAGACTGTTTTTTTTTCCTTTATTTTAATTTTAGTTAACATACAGTGTAATATTGGTTTCTGGAGTACAGTGCAGTGATTTCTCACCTGCATACAACATCCAGTGCTCATCACAACAAATGCCCTCTTTAGACTCCTAACCCTGGGAAATGAACAAGGGGTAGTGGAAAGGGAGGTGGGCCGGGGGGTTGGGGTGACTGGGTGATGGGCACTGAGGGGGGCACTTGGTGCAATGAGCACTGGGTGTTATGCTAAATGTTGGCAAATTGAACTCCAATAAAAACAATGAAAAAAATAGTGAACGGAATTATAAGAGAAAAGAGAGAAAATGAGTGTGAAATATCAGAGAGGGTGATAGCAGATGAGAGACTCCTAACTCTGGGAAATGACCAAGGGATAGTGGAAGGGGAGGGGGGCAAGGGGATGGGGTGACTGGGTGACAGGCACTGAGGGGGGCACTTGATGGGATGAGCACTGGGTGTTATGCTCTATGTTGGCAAATTGAACACCAAAAAAAAAAAAAAAAAGAATGTTCTCTTGCACTCGCACAGCCACCTCCCCACGTCCTCCAGCCTCTCGCATTAATTAATAACACTGTGGCTGTTTGCAGAAATTACGTCGTGTCTCACAGAATAAAGTCTATCAGTTAAAAGTGTGATACCATAATGGCACTGACTGTGAAGATGATTTCAGACCAACTGCTCTCAAAAGGTGCTGCTGAGCGATGGAAGCCACATTCATCCAAAGATTTCGAAGACAACAGGCATTTTGCTGTGTAAGTCTTGTTTGAATTAAATTACTGAGATATCAGATAATTGTCGATCATTTCTGGTATTTTGTCCCTGTTTAATTCTGCAAACGTTTGTTGAGCAACTGCATTCTCATCAGGATACCGTGCCGATGGCTCCAGGGAGACCGAAACTTAGAAGATTGACACACTCACAAAGTCATGGGGGGGTTGTAAACATTAAAATATAATAATACATGTTCTAGCTTTTATGAAGGTCTGATAAATAAGGAAAGTATTACCTGAGAATTTTTCATTTGCAAATGGCAGATCCAACTAGTGTAAAAGTGGGCGAAGGGTGGAACGTGAAAATACAGAATTCTTCAGGGAACCAAAGTCGCGGAGTATTTAGTCGCAGGCCCGAGTGTATCCAGAGCCAGAGGCTTTGGGGCTGGTAAAATCTGTTTCTCTATCCAGGCTACCTCTATTTTCATGAATTTTCTTCTTTGTGGACTTAATCATCATTGTGATTCCCCTTGGCTGTGCTGTTGGGTGTTACTAGGTCCAGATCCACATTCTCAGAGTCAAGTAGTTATAAAGGAAAGAGAGGTTTTCTTTCCCAAAAGGTGCTGCACAAAACCCCTGAGAATGTGAATCATTCTTGCTTGGATTGTGTAACCATCCGTGAAGCAATCATTCTAGCCCAAGGGATGGAACGTTCTGACTGACAAGGCCACAGTCATGTGCTCGTCCTAGAACTTAGAGACTGGAGTCAGCCTTATATAAAACAATTAAATTAAAAAATAGTATAATTAGGGTACCATTTTCTGAAGAATAGGAAATGTATGTTGAGCAATTAGAAAAAAAAAAAAAAAGCAGCCCGATAGGATGCTCTAGTTAGGATTACGGTAGAAAGGAGCAACTGAGGGCTGAATCTGCGGGCTGGGTGGGAGCTCATCCTCGAGGAAGAAGGCAGCAAAGACTTCTTCCAGGAAAAAAAAGAAGTTGCAAAAGAATAACTCAAAGTAAGAGCATTTAAAGAACCTGAGAGTTTCTTTCTTATAGTCCAATCTTAGAGGTTGTCAGTGCCCGACTGATGAGATATACCGTGGTATAAGATACCTACATCGGGGGATCCCTTGGTGGCTCGGTGGTTTGGCACCTGCCTTCAGCCCAGGGTGTGATCCTGGAGACCCAGGATTGAGTCCCACATCCGGCTCCCTGCGTGGAGCCTGCTTCTCCCTCTGCCTGTCTCTGCCTCTCTCTCTCTCTCTCTCTCTGTGTCTCTCATGAATAAATAAATAAAATCTTAAAAAAAGAAAAAAGATGCCTACATCCCGTGTCAGGTTGTCTCACATGGCTAACACAGCTGCTGGGGCTCCGGCCATCCCATCACACTCTCACAGGTGGTGGGAAGCCTGCATCAGTAGAAGAAGCCCCCCCTCCCTGAAGGACATGTCCTGGAAGGTGTATGTGCGTCCAGCTGGCCGTAAGGGGTATGGCTGAGACATGCAGCCTTTGCTCCACCCAGCTAGGCCGTGGAGGTTGCTGTCCCATGAAGGAGGGACAAATGGGGACTTGGGGATGAGAAGGAGTCTCCAGCAGACATGGAAATAAATAAATGTAACACACGCTAGTACATGTTTTTCTTTCTGGAAGGCTATGGAACTGAAATCAAACCAGCTTATTGATAACACTACTGGGTTAGGGAAAGGCTGATCCCTCCAAACACTGGGATAACCCCCAATAAGGACACTACTGAAAGCATGGCAGCTGGCTGTTTCGGGCACGTGGTAGACGTAGCTCTGAAGATCCATCAGAGGCAAAATTCTGAGAATGCAAAGACATAAATTCTCAGCCTGTGGATTTTGGCATTTTGGGGTCTTCCATGGAACAAACGGTGACGAGCAGTTACCAGGACACTTTAAGAATGAAATCCAGGAAATGATGCCTGCATTCCATTACTGAGAAATGGAAGTCACTGCCCAGGACCATCTCACCCAGGCAGTCGTGAAACACGGACCTTGAGGGAAAGAAATGAGATGTAAGGACCACGTGGTACCATGGGCAGTGGCCTGTCCTGCAAAGGTGCAGACGGTAAAGGTTCCATCGTTGGGGCCACACACGCTTTCTGGAAGCCACTCACTTCCCCTGTGTTTCCTCGTGAAACACAGAAGCACAGGGGCCTGGCTCTGCACCAATCAGCCGCTGTGGACGGACATTGGACTTGCAATTAATACCAATGTCATGTCACAGAATATTCATTTTTTTTTTTTAGTTTTTCTAGCTGCTTGAGAGAGTGAAAGCGTATTAGCTCCCAGGCCACAGGAAAAGGCAGGCAGCCAGCTACGTGGGGCCCCACTGAGGCACAGCAGGTGCATTCTCCTCAGTCCAGAAGTCAGGTGCTGGGTGTCACCGCTCCAGCATCACGACTCCCACCTGTGCACATCCTCCCTAGATGACTCGAACCCCACCAGAGCCAGAGCACTTGTCCTGAGCATGGCCCACAGGCCCGCACGAAGGCTGCCCTCAGGGGAGCCGAGGCCTACTGCCAGCGTGAGGCCTGTGGGCATTTGTCCTTGGCTCCCCAACTGCATGCTCACTACCTGGAGACCGAATAACTCAACCTCAAACTCAAATAACTCAAACTAAAGCCTCCCCACCGAAATGAGAATGTGCTTCCTCCCAAACTCCAAAGTACATGAAGTCTTCTAATGCCGAGAAAAATATCCATGAAAATTAAGGTAATAAGTATGTTTAGAACGGCACATAGAAGTTAAGTATGAGGAGGGCGGGGGGTGGGGGTGAATGGATGACGGGCACTGAGGGGGGTACTTGACGGGATGAGCACTGGGTGTTATTCTGTATGTTGGCAAATTGAACACCAATAAAATATAAATTTATTATTTAAAAAAAAGAAATTAAGTATGAACATCGTTAAAACCAACGCTGAACCCATGAAATCTGGAAATCTGAAATACTCCCAGAAATGGATAGATGGTCCATATGCAGCAAAGACAATCAAAAGATGAACAGTTCAATAAATGACCACCATCTACTCAAAAATCAGTAAAACTGAGTCAAAATGCGCATAATGTGATAATGAGCGCCAGGAAAGCTGATTGAAAATGAGTGCTGGAACGGTTTCCTCACTTTCAAAAATCTGATAAGAAGGAATTTGTTTAAAATAAAGAGCTTGAGAATTTCAACTGTTTTCAACATATTGGGGGAGAGATCCAGGCATTCATATAAAAGCCATAGCTTAGAACCCCAAAATCAAGTCAAGCTGACCAGTTAGGTCTTATACACTCGACCCCTCAAAATAAGCCATTATTTTAAAACTTTTTCAAACCAAGTGTAAATATATCTTAATCCCAGGAACATCTCCAAGTATTTTTAAATTATTTCTAATTGTTACTGTTAGAACTAAAGCAAACATATCCAAATATACAATATATAATCATTTTATATACATACACTTACATATATGAAAACTTGATTTGTTTCTTTGTTTCCAGGGACAAAATACTTGATTCTTTAACTTAATTTACATTAGATAAAATATATTTCATGAAATTTATTTCATTCTACTCCCGTAACAAGATACTCACTTGCCAATTTGATGTTAGTGTTTTAAATATCCTCAATGATTAATTTCTAGTTCTCAATGCATATGGGGTTGAAAAACTTACAGAACACTTAAGAACTTAATATTTTCAACCAAAAAATATTCCCTGGAAAAATGTCAATTCCAGGGGCGCCTGGGTGGCTCAGTTGGTGAAGCATCTGCCTTCGGCTCAGGTCATGATCTCAGGGTCCTGGGGTCGGATCCCGCGTCAGGCTTCTTGCTCAGTGGGGAGTCTGCTTCTCCCTCTGCCTCTCCCTACTCCACTCCGCTCATTCTCTCTCTCTCTCTCTGTCTCTGTCTCTGTCTCTGTCTCTGTCTCTCTCCAATAAATAAATAAACAAAATATTCTGTAAAAAAGTTACTAATGGAGATATAACAATAGAATTTGTGCTCCAAGTTGTAGAAGATGAAGCTATGAAAACATAAATTATAGGGTCAATACTTTTTACAAAGCAGTAAATATATATTACATTTTTCCTGCAAATGAAATATTTTCTTGCAAAATACATTCCTTTAGCATAATAACTCATAATCCCAAGATTTTGTTATCATCATTCTCATGTCTCGTTTCCCCTCCCTTCCTCTTCCCTTTCCTCTCCCTCCCTCTCCTCTTCGCTTTCTCCTCCTCCTCCCCTCCTCCTCCCCATCCTTCCCTCCCTTCTTCAATTCAATTACTCATGTACATAGTTTTGAAAATAGAAGGGGGATTTTGCTTTTGAATGCAACAAATCTAAATCATTTCTCCAAAATAGTACTTCTGATATATATGCTGGTCTAAACTTTATATGAAATTACATAAATAGTAAAGGTAATTTATTTCTAGAATAGATTTTTAGTAGCTTCATATATAGTCAAAGGCAATATTAAAAAGATCAACTTATGGTTTCAAGATATTGATAACTCACTAGTTTGGCTATGGCTTTTGTTCAAGATATTTATTGATAAACCAGCTGAAGGAAGTTAACTTCATCTTTAAATACTGAATAATGGTTTTGTTTTGCTTAAACTAGACAGATGGTTAATCCATGTGGCACCATTTCCCATGCTTCATTCCTAAATTCCTTCAATCTCTTTCATCGTTTTCTTATAGACTCTACTTAGTTTAACTGAACAAAATGATAGAAATTCAACTTTTTATTGAGAGTGTAAAGAAGGAAAGTATAATATAGAATCAAAAATAAGGCTTTTACATAGCATTTCAAGTGGAGGTACATTTATTCCAGTTCTTTAAGATTATTCAAGACAAAAGCAGCAAACAAATCAACTAAGTGAAATTTTCCTAGTGTGACAAATGAATGCTCGTGACGTCAGCACTCACCAACCTTCAGTGTTGTTGCCTGACCCACAAGGAAATCTGTCCCTCTCATGTCTGTTCCTGGGATCCATGAGTGCCCATGGGGGAAGGTGCTGGAACACGCTTTCCATTCCGGAAAGTGCATTTGCATTTCCATTTGCTGTGACATGCTTTTCCACACATTGTCTTGCTCCATATTCTAACATTCAATGAAATCTGACTTTTTTTTTTAAGTGCCATTTTCTATGCTAAGTACACAGTGTTCACAGTTTTGTCTAGCGGATTATTTATGCAGTATTTTCCATGGCACTAAGGATGTCAAAGTTATTATTGTGCTCGCACTCTGCTGTGCCTGACAGCTTTTCCTTAAAAAAAAAATTCTCTGCTAAAATTTTGTCGCTCAATTTTGTGGTGGTTATCAAAGGTGAACAGCCACAAACAGTAACAAACTTCCATGAGAGGGAAGCTACCCCCAGCTCTAAAACTTGCAGAATTTCCTATCTTGAAAATCCTAGTGGGAACATTGTCCTTTCTTTTGTTTTTATTTTATTTTATTTTATTTTATTTTATTTTATTATTTTATTTTATTCTATTTTATTTATTTATGAGAAACAGAGAGAGAGAGAGAGGCAGAGACACAGGAGGAGGGAGAAGCAGGCTCCATGCCAGGAGCCCAACGTGGGACTCGATCCCGGGACTCCAGGATCACGCCCTGGGCCAAAGGCAGGCACTAAACTACTGAGCCACCCAGGGATCCCCTATATTTTTAATATATATGTAGTTTTTAATATGGGGTATCCCCATTTCAGTTCTAAATTTTTGTTAAGTTACAATTGCAGAATGAGAAAGCAGGTTATGAGTTTAATAGTAATTTCCCATGTTAATCTCTGATACACTTTTTAATGAACAATGTGCATTGTCAAGCCAGGAAGTCATCTGCATGGAGACAAGTAGGAGTTCATCACACAGATCCCACCCAGGAGAGAGGGTTGCAGAGTGTGAGCTGTGCTTTGTCCTCAGCCAGCCTTCATCACCAAGAGAGCTCAGTGGAGGGGGGCCAGTGGTGTTTCCCCAGGAGGGCACCTGGGGGTGAACATAGCAGGAGGGCCCTCACAGCAAGCAGAGTGTGCCTGCCTCTCTCCTCAGGAGCCAGGTGAGCTGGGGAACTGCGGCCCGTATGCTGCACTCCCCATGCACCCTGCAGCCCAGGTCTGACATCCTGAGGGAAGAGAGGTGAGGAGGCAGGTGCCACAGCAGCCCTAGGTCCTCCCCTCTACCAGGATCTCCCTGCTGCAGAGCTGGGCTGAGCTCTGGGGTCCTACCTGAGTAACCTTCGGCCCCCCTCCCAACCCAGTCACAGGAAAGTCCCAAGTGGTGCACCTACACAACTCACTGGAGCAGGGGATGCAGGCCCATCAGTCCAAGGCCAGGGGAACACTTCTCCACAAGCAAGAGAAACAGACAACCAAACTTGCCCGAGACTTTGCAGGCAGGATGGAGTTACTCTGTGCTGATGATCCATCAGGGGTCAAGCTGCCTCTCAAAACACTCAATTCTTCCTTCTTTCACTCAGTCTGACTTGTTCTGTGACTGGTGAGCTCTGGGCCTCTCTCAAGCACTCCGCTCTTTAGTATCTTCTTCAGAACCTACTACTGGCACCTCCTGAAAAGTACCGGTTGGGACGTGTTGACTGTATGGTGCTCAGTTCTTCCAGGATGAAGGCCTGCCACCAAAACAGACACTCTGTGTACAGGTGGCTGCACACAAATTTGACTTAAACTTCCTTGGAAAACACCATCAATTAAGAAGATTCATATAAAATGACACCACATCAGACGGAATGACATGAGTCATGCATAGATGAGACCCTGAAGGTGGATTACGCACCATGTCAGACTATCGGTGGGCATCGGTGGGCACGGACTGTCCTCCTCGGCTGTATTAACCATTCCCCCAATTGCCCCACAATGGATACAAAGGAAAACAAGACAAGCAAACAAATAATGAGGCAGCGGCCCTTTCACCCCCATTTCCTGTGCATCAAGGAATCTTATTTCCCTTCCATTATTTTATGTTAGTTTTGCTTTTTACCTTTTGAACAAAAACCAACGACAACACAAAAAGCAACTGCTGTCCTGAAATAGTTCTATTCCGGTTTTATGTATTGCAAGACATAAAAATCAGATCATACAGGGGGATAATTTTCTCCCTTTTTTTTTTTTTTTTTTTGCAACCTTGAAAAAGAAGGCATTATTGACAGGATCATTTGTTTTCTCACTGCCAACAGATGCGGTGGCCAGAGCCAGGTCCAGGGAATCACGTATTGTCTTCATTTCAGACCTTTTCACTATCACGGGGTTGGCCAAAAGAATTGCTATCCTCTTGTAGCTTTTATCGCCATGTACACCAAGGAAACATTCTCCTTCTACTATTCACTTTATTTTAAATCCTTTGTTTTCTTCTTAAAACAGACAAGATTGATGGATGATACTGCGTAGCCTACTTCTCACATGGTTTATGAATGGAAAACTGGAAAAGGAGTGTGAGAAGACCCTTTAGGAAATTACAAGAATATTTCTGAAGCTTTTGTTTTTGGGAAAATTGAGACATGGTTTCTATAACTCTAACAAATACACAGGATAAAATTTACAAGTTTGGAAGAGCTGTTTTATTGTTATTGTTGTTTCCCTTTTCCTAAAATTCACCTGGCAAACATCTTTACCTCTGACACAAAAGAGGAAACTCCTGTTAGCATCTTTAATTTATGTGAATTAACCCTTAGAAATAGTGATGAGGTCTGTTATTCTTGTTTCATCATAGAAATAAAAAGAGAAAGAAGAGTGTATCCTAAACTATAAAAGTTTTAGGACAAAATGATTTGGTATGCAAAACATGAAAATAGTGACATGATAATAACGAAATTACATCAAGACTTTCTTACTCCTTCAACAGTTAATAACTAGACATTGGATCAACTTTGGAATAGCTTAAAGACTCAAGGAATCTCTAAATAATGTAGCTTTTGTTCTTTAAAAACTCTTATGTCAATTCTTTTTAATCAAATCAGATATATAATGGGATAATTGTAATTGTATTGGAAGGTATGCTCAATATTTGTTTTCACATTACATATATTTTTGGTATTTTCAATATGACAAGTCATTTACTTTGGTGATGTTCTATAAATTGAACTTAAAAAAAAAAAGTGACTTTAATTCTCCCAACGCATCCGCAAAGCCAATAAATTAGAATTCAACTCTCCTTAGAGCTTATTTAAGACTCCAAAATTAGCTCACTGTTTGCCCTTGTAGAATTCTTTCTATATTTTACAGTCACTCACTAAAGTATTCGAGAGAGGGAGTTATTTTAAGTGACTATTAATCTAACTTTTATAGACTTCAATGCCCTTAAGAAAGGAGCAAGAATAATGGCAGGACTGAGGACAGAAGACTCCCGTGTGGTTGACATGAAGCGAAGTGAGAGACAGGTGCTTTTCTCTCTTTCTCCGCTCCGTCGGTGGAGTCTGCCACAGTGCGTTCCACAGGTATAGGAATATGGTCTGAATTCCTTCACTTTCAAATATTTGCTTTTGTTCACAGCCCAATTCAAATAACTTCAAGGAAAGATTTACCCAGTTACTTCAAACCACACGCATCTGCATCTGTGTCTTTGTAAGTTCGGTAGAACCAGTGGGAAGACAAGCAATTCAAGATCCATAATACTGTGCTCCCTTCATGCATCAATTTATTTCACTTAACTAACATTTGTGGAATACTAATCCATGTGCTTTCAAATGAGAGTATTTGTTTCATGTGGGATTCAAAATAAATAATTCACGAAGGGGAGGAGTCATTTCATGAATTTGAAAGTCTAAGTGGGTCTTCTAAGACATTTGCTAATCTTGATAAACCATGATCTTGGAAGCCAAGTGCCAATTCACAAATATGTACTATGTAGCTAATACTGAGCTTAATGTGAATAATTAAAAATAAACTATCTATTTGTAAACATTTCAATGCTCTCAGAATGGAGAAAATAAAAGTTGTGGAATAACAAAAATTATAAAAACTATAATTTTAGTATCTTTTTTTTTTTTTTTTTTTTTGGCCAGAGTTCAAGCCAAAACTTAGAGGCTTTTTTATTAATCCCCTGTGAAACACCACTAGGGCAAGAAGAGATCATGGGATGGAAAACTCATAAGAGTCAGCTAATGTCTTTTAAAGGTCAGTGGGTCTTTCAAGATTAGATTTCTAGTCATGATAAAATGTGAACTCAAGAAAGAATTCCTGCTTTCAAACTCAGAAAGACCAGGAACTTGATCCTTAACACTGATTCAACTATGGTGAAATTTGTAATGAGAAAAATTGAGGTCAGGTATCCCTGGATAAAATATCTACAGATCATTACGTGGTACTATATGTCTCCAAAAGTCTTTCAAAAATGCCTACCAGTCAATTCAAAAGGATTCTTTCTGAAATCCACAACTCTGATGACCTTTCAAGTTTAGTTTTTAGTTCATGGCCAAAAAATCAGAAGAAACAAAATGCTTCTTAATCTTCAGAAGTATTGTGTAATGTTAACTGTTTTAAGTGAACAATAATTTGTTGATCCTTTGGATAAATATGTATAGATTCCCTCTCTTTCTTGGGAGTTTTTAAAGTCAATCATTGATTAAATATGAGGGTTGTATGTATTTCCATCAAATAGAAAATTAGGTAAATAATCCAGCAATTCCATTTCTAGGTATATACACTAAAATGCATATATATTCACTAAAATACATACACTAGAGTGTTTATAGCAATACGCTTCACAGCGACTCCAAACAGGAAGAGATCCAAATGTGGATGAAGAGTAGAATGGATAAAGACACTTTGTGAAATGCTCACTGTGTGTATTACTGTACCACAATGAAAATAAATAAGCTGCTACAGATAATGCCATAGAAGTGGCTCACGAGATGTTGAGAAAAATGCATCAAATGTAACTGTTTCTCTTGACCTTATATAATGCAATGTTCAAAAAAACACTAATTTATGGTATAAAAAGTGATAGTAGTGGTCTTTGGACAGTAGTGAGTGGAAGCAACCTGAGAGGGCACCTGATGCACTGGTGTTACTTCCTCTTGATTTGCGTGCAAGTTGACACGTGCTCCTTAAATTCATGTAAATGTAGCAAGCTGCCCACATGTGATGTGTTGCGATTCTCTTTGCATTTATCCCTTCATCAGGATTTGAAAAAGAAGATGAGAATTCAACATTGGGAAGGAAACAGATCTTCTCTTACAGTTTTTAAGTTTCATTTCTAGTAATAAGAATTTTTAAATCATTTCAAATAACAAGAACTTTTAAAGACATTAAGTATCAAAAGGGAAACTTTACTTAACCTTACTCATTAATCACATGAATTGCAGATTTGCGCAACATCTTTTTCCGGTGACAACCAATGAATTTTGTAAATCCAACCTATGAAAATGACCTTGATGATTTTCTGAATCTGTATGAATATATGGAATATTCTGCATAGATTTATTCCAAAGCATGAGTCTGTAAATGATCAGAGATCTTTTTGAATTAGAGAACATGTAAATTAGAGGTAGTATATAATCCTATTTTCTAAAGATTTTATTTTTTATTTGTAAGAAAGAGGGGAAGAGAGAAGAAGAGTGTAGAGGGAGGGGTCTACTCTGCACTGAGCATGGAGCCCAACCTGGGGCTCGATCTCATAACCCTGAGACCATGACCTGAGCTGAAATCAAGAGTTGGACACTTCACCAACTGAGCCACCCAGGTACCTTGTACATAATTTAGTATTAACCTACAACTATATTCTCTGACATAAACTCAGTAACCCAAGAACATATCCAAATACACAACTCAAAAATACTCCAAGACATACCCCAAAATACAACCAGATAACTTACTAAGTTTTGTACACTGGCTAAACAAACAGTATTTTAGCATCTTAGTAGTACCTCTGGGTATTTTTTAATGATAACTCTCTTTATATGTAAATTAATGGGATTTTATAGAAATAGATGTTAACCTTAAATTGTCTTTCCCTTATCTTCATTATTTTCCAATACATATTTTAGGGGAGATTTAAATTTAATATACAGTTAATTGTCAAAGTGCCAAAATATTTGATAACCTAATGCTTCTTTCATCAAATAAAACTGTTAACTTGTCAGGAACATAGTAGTTTTGAGTTTGCTATTGCAATAAATATACTTATAGATTGTCACTTTCCTATAGTATGAAATTTTGAAGAGAAATCAAATCAATTAAAATGACCAAATATAAAGCCACGGTAAAGGTAGACTTAAACATGTAAAATCTTTTACAGGCACTTGGTTAGCTCTACTTTTCTTTGCCATAAAATGTGCGGAGTGGGCTCTTCATACCAGGAGGTGCATTAGCAGGCTGTCCTTGCTTCAGGTTCGCAACCATCCTTCTTTGGTCTTACTAGTTTGTCAGGATTTCAGGAGTTGCACCGCGTGTGCTCCTGAAGCTCTTGGAAACCCGGATCCTTTCTCCAAAATCCACCTCAGGAGAAGACTCTCCCCTCCCTTCTCCCTGCCTTCCCAAACGTTTTGCCATCCCTTCTCCACTAGAACACCCACAATTCACTTTTCAAAAGGTGTAGTAGGGTTTTATCAAACAAGATGAACCCTTAACTTGTCTACTTTTATTTTCTAGAAAAAAATAAGGACCTGTTTTTATTATTAAAAATAATAATAACAGAAATTCCTTTGTAAAGGGAACACAACTAGGTCTGATTAAATGTTTGAAATGGTATAAAGGGGCACATATATGGAAAACACATGAACACAGTGTTTTAAAATAAAGTACCTTCAAAATCACCCTGATGAGAGTTTTGTCACCCCGTATTACTAGTGAGCAAGTTTTCAAAGCTAGAATAGTGGGAAACCATGAAACTGGTTACAGTAACCAGAGTTCAAAAGACACTTCAAACTCTTTACATACCTGGAAACCTGAGGACAAGCCCTTGGGCTTCTCTTTCCATCTCTCTGGTACACACTATGTGTGTTTATGTGTGTACATGTGCAAATGCTGAGAGAATGGGTAAAGGAGAAAGAGAAAAGGAACAATTTCATCCTGATCAGTTAAACCAACTGCTGTGAACTGCACTCACAGTTTCAGAACATGGACAAATTTCGGGAGTTCTGAATTTGCTTTCATTGAACGTACAGATATATTTTGAAGTGGGGATTTGGTAAAAAAGGAATCCACTTAAGGTTTGCTTTGGGGAATAGTTTTATACTATCCTACTCTAAATCAACATTTGGTCTGGTTTTTTTGTTTGTTTCCATTGATTCCAAAGTTCTCATTGGGTCTTTTTGTTGTTGTTTTATTTCTTTTAGTTTGTTTATTTCGTTGGAAAGTTCAGAATTACCAATATAAAGCACCTTGTTCCTCGTTTAACTTAATGGATTATTTTGTGTGGCACCCTTGAATTTAAAAAGAACTACAGAGGAATATGGAAAGGTCTTTCCCTTGGTCCCAGACAATTTGTATTCAAGAAGGTTGGAAAATGATCTGATCAACAAGATCAAGATTTAAGTTGGTTTTGCTTTTCCTACTTGGTCCCGTGAGAGGTTTCCCATGACGAAGCTCTGATGCTCGAGAAATGGTACATTCTAGGGCTGGGGTGAGTAATACATAACTTAACGTGCTGGTTTTTCCCTCTGTGTACATAAACACTGAAAGATGTAAATATAATAGAACATCCCTCATACTGTGATTACTTAATCAATCACATTATGTATAAGTGAGGACAACTATGAGGTGATTAGAAAGGAAAGGAGAGTGTGTAGATAAGGAAGAAATGTGGTTTATCCGATGAAATTACTAAATCAGAAAAATCCTATTGTTTTGGGTAAAGCCAATAATCATCAACTAGACTCTGGCATCTAAACCAGATAACAGGGATGCCTGGGTGGCTCAGCGGTTATAGCATCTGCCTTCGGCCCAGGGCATGATCCTGGGCTCCCAGGATCGAGTCCCACATCGGGCTCCCTGCATGGAGCCTGCTTCTCCCTCAGCCTGTGTCTCTGCCTCTCTCTGTGTGTGTCTCTCATGAATAAATAAATAAATAATTAAAAAAAAATAAAATAAACCAGATAACATAACAACCAACGTCAACCCGTACAAGCAAAGTAGAAAGACAGCCATTGTCTTCCTTACACTTGAGTTTGAAAATGTCAACAGGGAAGAGCAGAAATTGGAAGGGAGACTGTAAGGAAATGAGTCCAAGGGGTCTTACGTGATTCTTCAAAATATTGTTTCCTTCTGAGTTAGTGAACTAAACACATGATATATGTGCAAGATGTACATATGCAAAATATGTGTCTCTGAAAAGAGAGCAGCAGTATTCAATATACCATATCTACCTAGTTATGAACAAAGGGGTTTGAAATATGCATTAAGCAAACATAAAAATGGTTGACAAAATGAACATATCCCTGAAAATTCTAGTTATTTCCATCTTGAAATAAGGAAAATTATTTACATTTTTTGGAATAAAAATTTTAATACTTTTACTATAGATGAAGAACACTTAAAGGTAGGTCTGGAAAATTTTTTAGAATAAAGAGTATTAATTGTTCATTAAATCGTAATGGAATTGGATACTAATTAACTAAGGACTTTCATAATAACCTTGTCACCAAGCAAACAATAGAATAGTTTTAAATAGTGTACAATCCACAAGTATAAAGGATCATATTTATAAAGACAACAAATGCACTATTAAGCTGATGTATTAAAAAAAGAATCCTGAAGTTGAGCAGTTACATGTGGAAACCGAGTGGTTGAAATTGTGCATCCATTTCCCATAACCACGTCGCATGGATTAGCTATCGAATGCATTCAGTGCTGCTCATGGTGCAGGAGGAAGTCTGCTCGGCTGATGGAGAGGCTTTGAGCCTTTTCTAGTCAGAAGTTGGAAGATGATCTATCTTATCTCCTAAGATCAAGCGTCACTGTCATCATTTCCACAAGCCTGAGGTCTGCACATAAAACTATTCTCTTCCTTTGGAAACAGGAAGATGTCAAGTGACCAGAAAAATGTGGCTAACCCTAGTTGTTATTATATAAGGATGGTGATTAGAAAGATTCTAGAAATGGAGGTCACGGTATCCACTCAGGGAGCTCTGAACACTACTGGATATTCTGCAAAGCACTGAGTTATCTCAATTGACGGCTATAGGGTCATCTACTCCAAATATGCAGTCCTGCCCAAATCTAAAACACTGATTAATGACAATATTAATTTGTAAAAAATGTTAGAAATTATATAAGAACAAATCAAAATCTGTGACACGTGGTACAAGATAAAGGCCATTTTTTTATGAGTAGGAAGATCTCCGCTGTATAAAAAAATTCTGGTGTCCTCGGTATGAGCAGAATCCAGGGAAAACTCCCTGCTTTTAGAGGAGCTTGTCCCAGACAGGGGAGGGTGGAAACAATAGTAACAATTAAAAAAGCCCCGATAGGGAAAGTGAAGTTCCGAGGGAAGAAGGAAACAAAAACAAACACACAAAAATGGAGCAGATATACCCAAATTCTAAATCAAGATATGACACTCGGTTCCGTGAAAGAAATTCCACAAAATAAACAGGAAATATTAACTCCTAATAGCTAACATTAAGAGTTAACTCTGATAAAAATCAATTTTATAAAACAGATCTAGAACAACGTATAATATTCATTGGTTTATAAGAATCGTTAGAAGTTGCTAAAATTATAAATTATGAATCAATAAAAAAGCTGATAATTACAAAACATAGACAGGGCTGAGATGAAAGCAGACTAATAGCTGTCGTCGTTGAACCTCCGGACACCAGTGCAGTGGAGACCCACACACCGACCACACTGCTCACGTCCATGCTGAGGTCACCCCAGGCATGAGGGTAACTGAGAAGTCTCCCAGGCAGCTCCCTGGCATCCTGCCTAAATCTGCTGTCATTGAGTTTGGTCCATTTTATTTTGGTTTTCCTTCCCCTTCATTTTAAGGATACTGATCTGTCTCTCTTCTTTCTTCTGCAATTTCTTATCCAGGCAACAGTTTGTCTTTTAACTTTACTTATGACCTTTTTTGCAAAAGATCTTTTTATAGTTAAATACTTGGTATTTTGTTTTGTTTTCTGGGTTTATTTCTCTTATCTAGGAATATCTTACCATAATATTATACAGATATTCACCTAATTTTTCTTCTAATATTTCATTTTTCAAATTTTTCTTCAATATTTTTTCAGATTTAGATTCAATATTATACTCACTTAATTTTTATATTATATTATATTATATTATATTATATTTATTATATTATATTATATTCACCTAATTTTTCTTCTAGTATTTTGGTTTTCAGATACATCTGTACCATAATGTTATACAAATATCCTATTTTTCTTCTAATATTTTGATTTTCAGACTTGAAATCTGAATCTGAAAAACATACCTTTAGTTGACGTATGCTTATGTTCTAGGTTGTGAGATGAGAGACCCTTTAGACAATACCATGTTTAAAAAAAATTATTTCTCAGGTCAACTTTTCAGATATTATTTCCCTACTTGCTTACCTCTATTTAGGAATTTCCTACTAAATCTTAATGTTTATTTTTAAGACGTTTTGTAAGTGCCGTATCCATTTTATTACAACAAATTAATATTAATTTAACACACAGGAGCCCTAATTATGTGAAATAGCATATTGATGTAAAATGGACATGTAATATCAGAGTTTTTATTTTTTTATTTTATTTTTTATAGAGTTTTTTAGAACACAGAATTGGCAGTGTTTTATGAACATCTTTACATGGTGGGTAAGGAAGAAAGGCATATAGACAGGAATGCTGAATTGTCAAGCCTTTGCCACAAAATTGTTGTGTTAACCAAAATACCCCGACAGGAACAGATGTGAGGGGAGAGTCTAGGACTAGGTTCGAACATGGTGCATTTGCAGTGCAGTGAGGTAGGAGTGTGGCCTCGTGTGAGTATTCAAGTACAAAGACAAGTGACAAAAGTCATCCATCAGGGCCATGGGGGAAGATAGAGACACTAAGAGAAGGTTAAAGAGGGCTACTATTAAGCATGCTGATGAGCCTACATTTAGGAAATGGTGTGCACGCACGCAGTGCAGAGTGAGGCAGGGGAACCAGCCAGCTCCAACCCTGAGAATGAGCCCATATCATCCACAGAAGCACATTGACCAAAGCAGCCTTGTTTGATAAAAATGCATCTCCTTAAAACATCCCTGCACTGCCAAGGACCCTTAATTATGTCAGTTCTGTATCTACTTTTACAGGATGATCAACTTCACAATAAAGTAGAAAAGCTCTGAAAGAAGGAAACATCGTTCTGAGTTTCCTCTGGTCCCAGGAGAAGCCCCTTCTGTAGCCCTCGCTGCGACTCTGAGCTCAGAGAAGGATCCCCTCTTTGTTCCTGGGCCAGAGGACGTGGGTCCCGGCCACCTGCCAGCACTGGAGCTCACTGCACTGATCACCAATGCAGACTGGCAGAGGACTCAGGTGCAGTCTGGGCTTACACCTGCAAGAATAGACGTCCTTGGTCATGGTGACTGGGCCTGAGAACTAGGTCAAGGGGAGAGTGTTACTGAGGCCCCAAAGAAACGACCAGCCCCATGACCAGGAAGAGAATTATGCTCTTAAACCAGGGCAGCAGCAGCAGCAGCAGAAGCATGAAGATCAGTAATGAGTTAACAGCAGGTAAATTACAGAAAAACAGATATAAATGGCTGGTTGAGGGGCCAGCAGGCTAACAATAAGTTTGTGAATGTATTTGAGAAACCACAGCGTGGTTCTTTATAGAATAATCTTCATTTCCTGCGACTGTCCTGAATTTGGTTTCTGTCCCCAAAATCTGCATCCATAGAGGAGATGCACCTGGGTTTAATGACGCAGTCTGTGGGAGCTGGAGAGGCCATATAAAAGCTTTCAGGTATTTCAGTTTCAGTTTTCATCCATACATGTGATGAAAGTCTGGGTGTATATTTGATTTATTGAATATACAAAAATATATTAGTGCTGGATATCATTCATTGAGTTCTATCAGACACAGTTTTTAGGAAATGTAACTTTTTGGTCTCATGCTAAGCTTGCTTATTGCAGAGTAAACATATTCTTTACTCAACAACAACGTCGATTTTAGGCAAATATCCAATAACTGACGGAATGTATCACTTTTTCTCAAATTACCACCATCCGATATCAATTTTTTTCACCCAACTTTATTTCTATATAGAGAAAATTGCTACCTTTCTTGATTTCAGGATCCACATTCATGTCATTATTCCTTTCTGTTTCTAATATGACTTCAAATACAAAGGAACTGGAAGAGATCTATTTGCCTTATATAATTCTGACAAAGATCTCATCTGGAACATTTTCTCAGTGTGAAAAATATTTTTACCTAAGTAGAAGAGAGAAGAAGATACCCGTGGAAAAAGTTAATAAAATTCCGTAGAAATGACAAGGTAAAGTACCTATAATGAGATTTCCTTGTGATGTGTTTAACTTAGAAGACAAAGATGCTCCCCAAATCTCCACGCTAGACAGCCACGCTGTCACCCAGTGGACCTAGATACAGCCAATCTCTAATGGGGTTCTTTTGACTTTAGTGCAAGAGAAACATTATTTTATTTTAAAATCTGGAAAGACCCTTCTGAGTGACATAGAAAAAGGATTGCTACCTTTGTAAAGGAAGGTTATTACCCTGAGCTCTGGCAGTTCTTGATGTAACCATTATCAGTGCGCAGCAGTCAGGAAGCCATCACCCAAGCCGGCTGTTTGGGTGAGATTCCGTAGAATAAGAAAGGCAGAAATCCTGGTTGTGTGTGGAAAGAGACTTGCATCTTCAGGGTACCTGCAATTAGAGCAGCAAGTGAGGAGAGGGCAGGCCGGAAGCCAGGTGTGGAGATGATTGAATGGGCCGCCCCTCCTACCCTGCTCCTAGGAAATGCAAAGTCTCAACTACAGCAATTATACGTTATTCTGACCAAATTTTTCCTTCTAGCCTGGTTTCTGTGGTGGTGGGAACGTTCTGCATCTGCCCTATCAGAGTCACGGGCTTAGCACCTCAACTACTGCTCCTGCGTGTGACCAGGAAAAGAATTGTTAATTTTATTTAATTTTAATTAACTTTGTAAATAGCTGCTGGTGACCTGTGGCTACTCTATTGGACACTATAGGCTCTGAGTGTTTGCTAAGAAAATACGATCACGTCTGTTCGTTAAACCAAGGAATTCTCAGAAAGACATTGTCACAGATACTGAGTGTCCTTGAGATACCCGGCACACTCACCTCAGCAAATGAGAAACTTCTAATAGAATGATCTAAGCAGAGCAGATAGATAATTTGGCATAACCACCATAATATGCTGATGCTTACTTAGTACTATGACTGGGTTGGTAAAAACGTGGAACCGCTTCCATTTGTTTCCAGAGCCATACGTGGTGTCTAAGAGTGAGTGGATAACTCATGAATTAGTCCAACACACAACTATCAGGTGCCTCACAAGCTCTACACTCTTCAGACTGTAGCTGGTGCAAAGAGGAGTCAGACACTGCTCCTCCCACCCAGTGCGACAGGTGCCTCACACGGCTGTGTCTTAGAACCAGACAGTTGGGGCATTTCTAAGAGTTGAGGTGATCACAGAAATACAGACAGATGTAAGATTTTAAGATCCTTTTTACACATAAAACCCACTATAAAATATCAAGTGTCAATGAACTTTCCAAAGAAAGGACATGATATAATCACATTCCGTGGTGTCACTGAGCCTCCCCCCCACTCCGACCCCCACTGAGTCCTGTGGGGTCAGTCCTGGGGTTGTGTTTGCACAGGCAGTGAGTGATGCTGGGACAGGTCCAGATGATGGGCACCAGGATCTGAGCAGAAACGGTGAAGACATGGGGCAGAGGGAAAGAAGGATCCCAGAGGAATGCTGGAAGTAGATTCTAGAGAATTTGGTAAAGGGGGGAGAAAAAGTGTTATAGGTGGAACTTTCATAGGTAAGAGAATTCCATGGTGGCGGGACTTTCTGTCTTCGGTGAGTGGTAGTAATAGAAAGGTAAGGAATGCGAACACGGAGAGATGCTGAAGTGGGAGTTATGTTCAATTACACACAGATTGTGCCTGGGGACATTCACACACAGATGTGCGAAGGGTGGCAAACACACACGGGCCAGAGCATGTACCTAAAGTTATTTACGTTCACTGCATGCCATTTAGTAGCACTTCTATTAAGAAGTGGACATCGTCCCCACCACCTCGCTTCCCACAAACATTAATCAGCAGTGGCTGTGCTAGGCTTCAGAGCCACAGAAAAATAGAGTTTTGCTTTTTATTTGCATTTAGCCCTATAATTTAGACCAGGCAGCTGATAGAGGAAATCTTCAGCTTCTAAAGGGAAGCTGTATTTTGTTTTTGGTTTTTTTTTTTACCAAGGTCAGAATGATCTCCCTGAACGTCAGAGCACGGGCTCTCTTTCTACCCTGAGCACACGTGTGGTGCACCTGCTTCATTAGCAGATAACCTCAAAGCAACATTTCAGACTGAAAGGAACAGGAAAGGTCTCCCCGAGTTCCCTTCCCATACCTCCAAAGCCTGAATCCTCGCACACACTAGAAGGATAAGAACGTCTGTCATTTTCTAAATGTTCTGTGTCATGATGACTTGTAACTCTTGATGTAACAAAGACCATATGTAGCATGTATGACACATGTCTTCTCCGGAGCTCTCTCTTCCTGGGCAGCAGTCCTCACTGGGGCTCGAATAAAACTCTCTCCCTCTTTTTTTATTTTTATTTTTATTTTTATTTTTATTTTTATTTTTATTTTTATTTTTATTTTTATTTTTATTTTTATTTTCATTTCTTTTTATTTTTATTTTCATTTATTTTTATTTTTATTTTTATTTATTTTTTATTTATTTTTTTTTCAAGCACACAAGTGTTTATTAGCAAGCTCAAGCTTGGGTCCTTATTTTTATTTTTTAAGAAATTCTACAGGATTTGTTCATTTTGCATGGACACAGCCCATCTCCATCTCATAATCATGCTTCCAGAACACATAGTCCCCAGGGTTACTGCTCAACAGGTGAACGGGGTCAAGCTTTTCCACAGCGGTGCATCGATACTGGACAGAATGGAGCTTGGGGCTCCTGGGTGTCCAGGAGGAGATCCCACCCTATGTAGGGGTTACCTCTGACGACTACTACTAAATTTGGCTGTATATCCTTCCGGGGAGCTTTGTTCTTCGATTCTATATAAAAATTTAAGTAAAGGTGATCATTTGATGCATACTGATGTTTTATTTTGTTCAACTACCTAATATCATCACATTCAGAGAACCTTTCTAGGAGTAACTGTGCAGATAATAACTATTTTAAATGATAGTAGTTGCCCTTTTAATAAAGTTAATTTAACCAATATAAACATAGGGTGAAAAGGATGCTTTTTATCCTTATAGGGCAGTTGAGTAGTTTTTATTTTATTTATGAAAGTGGAGATGACTAGGGAAATAATAGGTTTAAGAAGACGTTAGAATCACAACTCTAGTTCGTACACATTAATTTTAAGCACAAGTGCACATATTCAATGGACAATTACATCAACGAGCGTGGAAGTTAAACTCGTGTCTTACTGTCAGATTGATTACTCTGAACATTTAATCCTATTCATAAATTGCTACAGCTCACTACGAGATTAAGATGGGAACTTCACCACATATTAGATCCCACGTGCAAATTGTGTGCCTGCTGCCTTGTTTCATTGTTCAGATTCCTTCCCTGTGACATTTCCTTATACTCAGTCATCAGGCCTTGGCGTCCCACTCTGATACCTAGATGTTCTTGAGTCTTTATCCTCATGTACCCAATCTGCTCCAGCTCTTCGATCCCCATCCCCAGTGATTCACACCCACCGGGCACACACACAGTGTTTGCAGACCTGCTATGTGTGCTGGATCTGCTTTGAAGTCAGGGCGTGTCCACTGTCCATGTGCGTGATCGTGCATCATTGTTCCCACCATATTCTTTTATAAAGCAGCTCACTTACTTACACCCCCTTCTTGTGTACTCCATTGTCAGCGGCCACAGTGTTATCTGGAGAAGGATGAAATATGGGAAAACCTATCAATATAAACCCCATTCACTGTTTCTCAAAGATTGATTAATTTATTTTAGACAGAGAGAGAAAGCGGGAGGAGGGGCAGAGAGAGGGATAATCTCAAGCGGACTGTGTACCCAAAACAGAGCCAGATGCTGGGCTTGATCTCACAATCCCGAGATCACGACCTGAACACAGAATCGACTGCACCACCCAGATGCCCCAACCCCATTTTTTTTTTTTAACTTGGAGGTATGATTCACTTAGATGGAATCAGACCTCTAGCTGTGGACATCTGATCTGTAAGGTTCTATAGATTGAGGACTTCCCATCATTCCTGCCCAATGTAAACTAATACGTATAGGAAACTTGACCATAATGAAAAACAGAAAATTGGAACACATTTGCAGAGACATAGAGGCCGTACCACCCCCAGGAGAAAAGAAAATGTTTGCAGTTTTTAACTTGCCACATCCAGTCCTTACATAAACACCTGTATCCTGTCTGTGGGTGTGAGAGCAAATAACACAAAAATAAATGCCTAACTTCAAAAACAAAGAAGCAAGGAGGAAATGCATATTGGAAACACACCTTAAATATTCTGGGAATGTTCCACTTGCACTTTTTATATGAGAGAGGGTTGCATTACATACCTTAGTAAACCAGGATCATTGCCAATGGAGAGGTGGACACCCGGCGTAGCTGGACTGCACCTGCTGAGCCGACACAGCCTCCTGGCCATCAACACGGGACTCCTCACTTGGGTAGGATGGACCGGGTCCCTAAGCCTAAGCCCCAGGGTGTGCTGCTTCCCTTTTATATTCTCCGAAGCACTTTTTGTAAGATTGGTAATATTTCTTTTTGACATTTCTGAGACACAGTGCATAGGGGCCTGATATGTTCTTTGCTATAAATTAGTTCATTAAATTCAATGTCCTTAAAAGCTATGCAGAGTTTCTGTTTCTTATTTTTCATAAAATATGACTATTTCATCTGTCAAACTTATTAGTAAATCTTGTTCATAACATTCACAACCCCTTTATTATGTAAGGTTTCCAGTTGCATCCTTCTTTTATTTTTCATGGATGGCACCATTTTTTCTCATCTTCCTTGCTCAGTCTCAACATATATTTTCAACTTAATCTTTTCAAGAAACAACTTTAGCAGAACTAATTTCCATGGCTGTTTTTTTTTTCCTCCCCACCTCTTACCTTGACTACTTCCTTCTTCTAATGACTGTGCCTTCAATTTGCTCTGTTTCTTCTAACTTCTTTCTTTGGAAACTGAGCACTGTGCAGAAAAATATAACATATTTTTCTTTCTAATAAAAACATTGAAATTCCCCTCCTTTGCCTGACCTGCACAAAATAACTTTTGATATACAGAGCTTCCATTACTATTCACTAAAAATTATTTCTAATTTTCCTCCAATTTTTTTCTTTGGCCTGTGGGTTTTATAGATGTGTTTGGATAATACTGTGAAACCTTCTACAAATCTTATTATTGGTTTCTACTTTAATACTGCTATGTACTGAAATGCTTCTCTGTAAGATTTCCGTGTTCTGACATTTGATGGCACGTGGCCCAGCAGATGCCTATTTGGGAAATGTGCTCTAACACTGGCAGCAGGTGTATCTCAGGGCTGTGGAATGCTGCACTTGTATGTACAGATCGATAATGTTCCTTAGATTGTCTACCTCCTTACAAACATTTTCTACTTTTCCTTTTAATTTCAGATGCAGGGATATTAATATCTCAACTGAGATCTTCCTTCTTCTCCTTTAGTGCTTTCAGTTTTTGCCTCGTATTCACTGAAACTCTGGACTATTTTGTTTTACTGTTAAATTAACCACTTTATTACCGCGAATGTCTCCTAGTTCCTCTGTTATTTGTGTCTTTCTTGAGTTCAATTTTTTCTGACATTAACATTACCATGCAATCATTCTTAGACATTTATTTCACAGAATATATATTTTTCCATCCTAGGACTTTCAACCTATTGATAATTATGTTTAAAGCATATCTCATTCCAGAACTTCAATGGCATATATGTTTGGTCACCTGATACTTTACCAAGGCCACCAAATCTCTATGCCCGTGAGAGTCCTTGTTCTGTATTCTTTACATTGGGTAATTTCTAGGTCTCATTCTTCAATGTCATTCTCCTCCGACTATCTCCAATTTGCTGCTCAGAAGACCAGCTAATTATTTATGTCACATACTGTATTTTCAAATTGCTAAACTTCTATTTGATATTCTTTCGTGGTTGTTGTCTCACTTATTAAGAATGATTTATTTTGGAATTGACCACAAATATGTTAGAGCAGCTGTATTAGCATCCTTTGCTACTGACTAGTACCTTAGTCATGTTGAGATCCATTTCTCTTGACCCGTGTTTTCTTGATTAGAGGTCATATTTTTTTCTTTCTTTTTTTTTTTGGGGGGGGGGACATTTTTTAAGAGGTTACATCTTCTTGATTTTTTTGTTATTTTTTAATGTCTAGGCATTTATGACTGTATACTGGATATCACAAATGACACCTTGTAAAGTTAGGAATGTAAGTTAGAAATAAATTTCTCACCATAACATGTTATTTTATGATTTAGGATAACCCAGCTATTTCAGATTATATGAGTTATGCTTATATAATACCTATATAATGGAAACTATCAGTTGAATGACATTTCAGACTTTATACCTTTTTTCTAATAAGCAACTCACCTTCACTGTGTCCATGTTACTTATATGCATAATATATCTTGGATTACAATTCACAATTATATGGACTGTGCACTTACAGTTTGTTTCTGTTTGTCTGTCTGTTTGTTTGTTTTTTCCAGAGGATTTCCTCACCCAGATTTCCTGCCGAACTTTTTCATTGTCACAGTCTAATGGGAGGGCAGAGTCGCTGGATAGTGATCTATCCATTGCAGAGCAGAGAAAGGTGGAAAGTAAATCTGTAAGGACATGAAGTATTTAGTGAACTAATCAATTATTTTAATAAAACAACTAAGGAAGCAATTTATTCACTAGATCATACTACACTTTATGTAGAATCAGACATACTCTTCCAGGCAGAGTGTTTAATGTTCTGTAGTGTTTCCTCATAATTAATGTGATTCTTATCTTTATGATAAATGATGTATGGCTACTCATTGTTTTATCCCAATGTGATGGAACATTAACAATTTTCTTTAGTGTGAATACAGTTTTAGACACTGGTTTAAGGATACAAGAAAATGAAGTTGTGTTGTTGTTGTTTTTTAATTTAGTATAATTCAGCTAGAGTTCTGAATTCAAATTCTGTTATATAAGCCTGGCCAAAAAAAAAAAAAAAAAAAAAAAAAAAAACGTAGCATCTAAGTAATTTCTTTTGCTAACAGGTTCACAAATAATTTTAATACTATGCATATTTGGCAATTCTAAATTTAACATCCTGATGATTGAGTCACTGGTATTCTCCCTCTCCATTAATAACTTGCTACCTTCTAATATCCTGATGCTATAACACATATTATGGTTGGGTTTAGAATAAGTAAAAGATAAATTAAATAAATCCATTTAAATTAGGGTGATGTTTATTAGATAAAATCGTTTTCTCTTACAAAACCATTGGCCTATATTTTTGGAGGACAGCTACCTATGAGCTTGATTGGTGGACTCCGCATCTTGCTTCCCTCATTTATATTGCCTTTCTGGCCACAAGAGCCAAGGGAATTTGCAAGCAACTACTTAAAAATAATAACCAATTTAAATGATTAACACATAAACTGAAAGCCTTTGAGAAAATGTGTATGCTTCTCAGCTTAACTATTATAAATACCTGGGAAGAAATCAGATTCTGTCAAAAAGATTCAGGCAGGGATGCTGGGTGGCTCAGCACTTGAGTGTCTGCCTTTGGCCCAGGGCAAGATCCTGGAGTTCCAGGATCGAGTCCCACATCAGGCTCCCTGCATGGAGCCTACCTCTCCCTCTGCCTAAATATCTGACTCTCTCTGTGTCTCTCATGAATAAATAAATAAAAATTTTTTTTAATATTCAGGCAAATTAAACTCTTAAGAGAATTATTACATACATGAAATTTTAGTTTATTCATTTACAATGGAGATTACAAAATTTCAAACATCATTCCATGGTTAATTCTATTTGAAAACTGATCTAAAGTTTGTGTGGGGAAAAGAAAAAGAAAAAGAGATATATTTATTGTTAGCCATGAGCCAGATCATTTGTACAAGAAAAAAACACAAAAATATACATACAATGGAATAATAGTAATTCAAGGGAATAAATGGTTGATATAGACAACAATGTAGATGAATCTCAAACATTATGCTGAGTGAAAGAAGTCAGGGGAGGAAAGTCCATATTGTGTGATTGCATTTATTTAAAAAAAATAGAAAATGTAAACCTACTTTTAATGAAAGAAAGAAGATAATGTTGCCTGGATGGTGAGTGGGCTGGATGGCCAGGTTTATTTTTACTGTCATGATGGTTTCATGGGTCTATGCATCTGTCAAAACTTATTAAATTGTGCACTCTAAATATGGTAGTTTTGTGTGTTAACTACACCTCAATAAGAATGAAATCAATTCACCAAAGTCACACAACTGATGCCCAAAGCACATCCAACCTTGGATGATATTTAACAGAAGAACAATTATTATCCTCTGCCCTGATCATTCCTGACCTCTGTTATTTTTCACATCCTTCTGTATATCTCATGCCAGGATTTGCACACAGTAGTAGTTGTTGAACAGTTTTTTAATGCATTAAATCATTGACTAAAGACTATTACTGTTTTAAATATTCTCCTTTAAATTATTACTGCACTGTAGTCAATGATTTTGCTTTAACATTCTTATTTTGCAAAGTGAAAACATGAACACAGGGGATCTCCCTATTGCTGCAGTCTTCTACTTTTGGATCCTTCCTCCTAGCTGGTCATTTCATGCCCCTGCAATTAGGGTCCACGGTCCCCAGTGCCTGCTTCAGTGAAAGGATGCAGATTTGCTGGATGGGCAGCCAGCTGTTTCTGACAGTAAATCCACACATTGAAAAACACCTGCCTCTGTCCATAGCAAATATCACACTTGATTGGATATTTCCTTTAGAGGTAAAAGGAGAAAAGTGGCCCAGAAAACTTGACGTCAAAGGAATATAGACCTACATAATCCATATTACTCTAGAAGTAATTGCCTTCTTTTTTGTGTTTTTAAAGATTTTATTTATTTATTCATGACAGACACAGAGAGAGAGAGGCAGAGACACAAGCAGAGGGAGAAGCAGGCTCCATGCAGGGAGCCCAACGTGGGACTTGATCCTGGGTTTCCAGGATCACACCCCAGGCCGAAGGCGGCGCTAAACCGCTGGGCCACTGGGGCTGCCCAGTAATTACCTTCTTGAAAAGTCTGTGCTTTTTTTTTTGTTTGTTTTTTTGTTTTTTTTTTTTGATGCCTGCTCATTACTCTGTTATTTCACACGTTGCTATCTGACCAACACATATTTATTGCTCCACCAAAACTGAGCAATCAACTCTGACAGCTTAAACGTTTTTTTCTTGTGTTACGTGCCAGAAATTCAGTAAAATATGCATTACTTTCCCCACATGGCAATAACCTCTATAAACTCAAAACAGCAATCTTCCATTTTAATGACAACTGGGCTGTCTCCGGCACAAACATTTAACGTAGAATTGGGAACTCACAACAGAAAACCAAAGATGTGGATTACAGGAATGTCTGTGACAGCATAATTGGTTTGAAAACTCCCCAAATGGGTATAAACATTAGAATAGTTTTAATTTTTCTCAAATATTTGCATGAAAATATTTGCTTGCCATCCTTCATCTGAAAAGAAAAGGGCAGGGAAACTTTGCCAAAATACTTTCAGCAAAATACAACTGTGGGATTGCTAACGGTGGGGCGTGCTTGGCAAAGGAACCACTTGGTATTGAATTTGCGGGTTCTGTGCTAGCCATCGTGACTCCCTGTAAGAGCGCGTGTTACAGAAGAGAAACAGTGGGCGGAAACTGTGTGTCAGTGCCATGCGGCCTCCTTCGTTGAGATGACAGGCAAGTAGCTTAGCTACCCTGCAGGTTGGTTTCCTCAGCAGGAAACCAGGGAGTGAAAGCCCCAATCTTACTGACTTCACAGCATCAAACATGTAAAACCCAAGGAAAACATGGAAATACTTTGAGGTGCTATGCAAGCCCGCGGCATCATTATTTCTTCCCTAATGATCCCTAAATATGTGCAAATGCATCATTCTGTGAGGCAGCAATACTTTTATAATCGAAATCAAACGAATAAGTGTCTATAAAAATTCTTTCCTATTATCCTTTGAGTTATCATACCAACCAGTGTCTTTTGTCAGCCAACCTGTGATAGTTTTGTTTATGCATTTTTTTCTAACCATTTGTGATTCATGGAAAAATCTGCAATGACCCTTAAGTGTTCTTCTTTCTGTTAATGAACATGCAGCCTAATGTAAAACCTGAATAAATACGATTAAAAAACTAGGAAAAATCGGGGATCCCTGGATGGCTCAGCAGTTTAGTGCCTGCCTTTGGCCCAGGGCACGATCCTGGAGTCCCAGGATAGAGTCCCATGTTGGGCTCCTGGCATGGAGCCTGCTTCTCTCTCCTCCTGTGTCTCTGCCTCCCCGCCCCCCTCTATGTCTATCATAAATAAATAAATAAATAAATAAATAAATAAATAAATAAATCTTTAAAAATTAAAAAAAAATACGAAAAATCTAAAATGACTGCATTTGTTTGACTAAATTGTCTCTCCCCTTTAATTTGAAAATATAGGTATTGAATGAATTCTTTGGGTCAAAATAAGTTCGTAGTCAGGACAAGATGGTGAATGAGCAGGACGTCCAGCCCTGAAGGTGTTACAGAAATGAAAACAGAAAACCTTGCGGCAACAGCTGGTTATTTAGGTTTTAGTCCTGGACGCAGATGGCAGGTAAGAAAAGGAGAAGCCAGGTGCACAGGACTCCTGAGCTGTGCCCCCTTTCCAGCTCTTCTGGAAAGTGACTGCCCAGCACCACCTTGGGGTGCAGAAGCACAGGGGCACGTACATCATGGGCTGGAAACCTACTAGAACCCCAGGACTAGGCTGGATGGGAAATGGACACAGACCCAGCAGACTGGGGGACCCACAACCTCTGCAGTTCCCCCTCCTCTCTCCCTCCACCCTGGGCTCCTAATCATAAGGGGTTCCTGCTCCTTATTCCCAGAAGGGCTGGGCTGCTTGGAGGGGTGATGGAGAGATTTAAGTCTGATTGTGAGGAGCAGTTCCCAGCCCTCCCATGCTTTCCCTGCTCTGGAAACAGTGAAAAGCACATGCTGATGCTGAAAATCCCTCCCCTCTCCCCAAGCTCACATTCCAATGTGCTACCCCTGGAACTCAGGTGTTTGCTCACTCCCTATCCCAGTCCATGTAATGAGTGGAGCAGGTGCATCCCAGAGTTCAGAGGAAACAGGTGCTAATCAGATTAACGCTCAACATCCTCAAGACCTGAAGACTGGAGGGAGAGAAGGGAGAGGAGGGAGATGGAGGAGAGGAGGGCTCCCAGAGGAAGGTAAAGTCAGGCCTCACTGGGGGGACTAAGCCAGCAGGTGCCCAGCGCAGGGACAGCCAGATGGTCCAGCGCAGCCTCCCACCAGGTGCATGCACACCTGCTGGAAGCAGCAGTGTTGGCGGGAAACCAAGAGCAGAAAAACAAGTGTGGAAAACAGGAACAGTCTGAAAAATTTTCACACGCTGCCAACATCCGTGGACCTGGTACCCAGGATGAGGAAGGAGATACTAGGGCAGCCTCCTGCCACCCTTCCCCCAGATCTAATGAATATTCCTTCAAATATTTTAGTTTTCTCTGTATTCTAAATTCCACAAGACTCTAGTAGGTCTTTAATCTACATATTTACCCTCTCTGGTGTTTTTCTTTCCTCTTACATGCCCATGTTTTTACCAGGAAGTCTTTTCCTCCTAACATGTCCTTCCTGCAAACCTGATGTTGACAGATCCCTTGGAATTTCATCTCCAAGATACCCTCTCCATTTCCCCTGTGTGTTCTCAGGCTGTTTTCCCTGGGTGTGCGGCTCTGGTTGCTCTCCGTAGCACATGAAGAGGTCATTCAATGTTGCTCAGTCTTCACTACTGTCACATCAGCAGTGACAGTTACTGCTGTTTTATTGAAGGTAATATGCCTTCCTCCTCTGGCTGCTGAACAATTTCCTACTTGAATTTATTTTCAGCTGTTTGGCCAACATGTGCTTGCCTAGTCTGATTTCCGTTACATTTATCCTGCCCTTGAAAATGTGTGTTGATGTCTTTCAACGATTTTGGAAAATTCTCTGTCACATATCTCCAAAGATCATTTCTATTCTCTTCTTTTTTCCCTGTATTTCTAGAGATTAAGTTGTCACTGTCCTAGGATTAGTATTTCCCTAGTGGTCTCTCTTACAGATTGACAGGCATCATAATAACATAGTTGAATTTACATCTTGTAGTATTGCCTGCCACATAGGGTTTATTTTTTAGTAAATGTTAAAAATCATTACTACCATTAGTACCAAAACTTCCTGGAAAATAACATGGTAAAAATTAACACCATAAAAATATATTATCAGACACCTGAAGTCATCAGTATTCTGAATTATACATTATAACAAGTGAAGGACTGGCCACTATCACTACTAGACAATGTGCTTTGAGATTACTGGAAACTAAAAAAAAAAAAAATGAGTTAAGATATATAAATATTAGGGGATCCCTGGGTGGCTCAGTGGTTTAGCGCCTGTGTTCGGCCCAGGGCATGATCCTGGAGTCCCGGGATTGAGTCCCACATTGGGCTCCCTGCATGGAGCCTGCTTCTCCCTCTGCCTGTGTCTCTGCTTCTCTCTCTCTCTGTATCTCTCATGAATAAATAAATAAAATCTTTAAAAAAGATATATAAATACTAGAAAAATATATGTTTAAATCATCATTACTTGCAAATGATATATTAAAACATTAAAAATTTCAAAAAAATTAATGAAGAAAATATTATAAACCAAATTAACATAACATTGTGATTCTACAGGGATGCCTGGGTGGCTCAGCAGTTGAGCACCTGCCTTTGGCCCAGGGCCTGATCCCGGAGACCCGGGATTGAGTCCCATGTCAGGCTCCCTCTGTGGAGCCTGCTTCTCTCTCTTCCTGTATCTCTCTCTCTCTCTCTCTCTGTCTTTCATGAATAAATAAATAAATACAATATCTAAAAAAAAAAAAGAAGGGAGTCTACATGAATATGGAATATACTAGTATCAATAGCTTCCCAGGTTCTAAAAATAGTATATGGATTAATGTCCTTAATATGCAATAAGCTTTTATAAATCATTAAAAAATTAACAAATAAAATGAGCAATTTACAAAATAAAGAAGGCAACTCGACAAAAGAAGTAATTATTAAAGGAATGCACATATATGCACACAAAAAGAAAGACAAATTATTAGCAGAAATATTTATAAATCGATGTCAGACAAATAACTAAATGAAAGAAAAAATGCCCTGATTAATAATTAGAAGAAGTACATTCACCAGAATTCACCAAAAAGCAAATTGCAAGAAATTTACATAAATTCAAACAAGATTTAATTTTTGCTCATATAGTCAACAATGAATTTATTTTCTTTTTAATGAGATAACCAGTGTTAATGAAAATACAAGAAAGATCCATCTCTTCCTACTTCTAGTTGGAGTTTAAATCTATGTAGTAGTTTTAGAGGAATATTTCATAAAATGTATATAAAAGCTTTAAATGTATGTGGCTTGGGGATCCCAGGTGGCTCAGCAGTTTAGCACCTGCCTTCGGCCCAGGGCATGATCCTGGAGACCCAGGATTGAGTCCCACATCGGGCTCCCTGCATGGAGCCTGCTTCTCCCTCTGCCTGTGTCTCTGCTTCTCTCTTTCTCTCTCTGTGTCTCTCATAAGTAAAATCTTAAAAATAAATACATAAATAAAAATAAATGTACATGGCTTTTGATCAAGCAATGCTATTGAACTCTAGAAATTTATGCTAAGAAAATAATAATAGATGTTCAGAAATATTTCTTAAGGTGATTATCGGTGTATTTACCATAAAATCATGTAACCATAAAAGACTTGAAACCACCTAAATATCCAAATACCTTGTGATTGCTTAACTAAATTGTGGACATTCATTATGGAAAATTATAAATGTATGTAAGTTCTGATGGCCAAGACCTTTCAAAAATATTCCAGGTACAGATCTTTGATTAGAGCATAAGACGAATTTGATATATCAGCTGATTTTCTATAAGAGACTATCTCTATGGACATAGAGATGGAAATATTAATAAATGGATGAAGAAATAGACAAAAATAATTTGCAAAGAATATGCCATTACTATATCAATAATAGTCACGTCTGTTTTTCATGTATTACAATCTTGCTATGCTGCGTATTCTTTGGCTATATGATCATAAAAGAAAGTTTCGAATCACTTCAACATTATTGCTGTAGAAAGTAGATCAAAACCCATAAAAATATAATATAATTCCAAATAAATTTAGAATAATTCCAGGTATCCAAAGGTTTCAGGGAGCTTGTATTTTGGTTGATAGATTAGAAACGATGATTTGGTGATTGGTGAAAAATAACGCGTGAATGCTGTAGTCAGATTTACAAAGGTCTGGTGCCACTCGCTACTCCAGGTGAACACACCAAGGCTACATAAACTGTGACAAACTGTTTCAACACCTGAAAGAGCACCTTGTATGTAAGAGAGAAGGAGGAGGTAACATTAGGTGTTTAAATCATGCTGTGATTTAAAAATGTGTATTGAATTCAGGAGAGGACAAGGAAGTCTTTTGAAATCCTAGAAGAGGTAACTGGTGTTATGAGTCGTGTCCTTAACATTAGCCTGGAACTGACGTGAAGGATGAAATGAAGGATTGTGTGGAAGCCCAATATCAAACGCTCAAATGAGAAGCGATAAGGTCCTGACCCAAAAGGAAGCAGGATGAAGGATTTACATACAACCAAGCAGGTGCATGTGGTAGGGCTGGTGTGCTCGAGCAGGATGGGTAGGCTGTGGTGATGTCCCCAACATGGTAGAGAGGGAGAGATGACTGCTCGTGGATGTTACCCAGTTCCTCCCACAGAAACTCTATGAAGTCAAATTGGAATTCCCAATTTGAAGAAAGAAACTGGGTGCTTTGAGAAGTGAAGCAGGCGCTCCATCCTCCTGCAGTGAGCTGGGACTGGAGCTCAGCCGGACCTCCACACAGGAGGGTGGGAGGCCTCGGATTCCACTCAAGTCCCAGCACTTCCGGAGGCACAGCAATGCTGTGTTTTTCTGCCCTTTTAGTCCTTATACAGGTAAGAGCAGGTTTTAAGTACACCTTGGAGTGAGATGAGGCACTGACCGAGTTTTGCCAGCAAGCTGCCAACAGTGCCCACGTGGTGACTCTCCAGTGTGCCTTCTCAGGCTTTGGTTTGCAGTTATTAGCACAAATAAATATACTGAACCGTGAATGCTAACTCACTTGGTCGACCTTAGAAAAGGTATAAGGAGTATGTGGAAGGCCAAGCATACAAATGCATAAAGGTTTAAAAATGTGTTCATGTGTGATATTTATAGAAACATGTATTTATGTCACATATGTAAAGATAATCGATGTACATTGGCAAAGTAAAGAAATAGGGATCAAACAGAAATTATCCCCATGAGAAAGGAAACTATACAATTATAAATGCTAATATTACATATTCTATCATAATATATAATGAAATGTTCACCTGTTAATATCATGATGCCTGACACAATTCAAGAGAGAGGGTGGTCTTAGATGAAAAATATTTTAAGAAATCCTCTGCGGTGGTGGGTGTGGGTGAAGGGGTGAAGCTACTACAACTGCTTATCATTTGATGATAAGGTAAAATATGGAACATTTTGATGTCCCTGTGACCAGCCTGGGATGTCGGGAATAGGAAACAGATGGAATGGGTTTATGAGGAGGTAGCAACGTGAGATACGAGAACACTAATGCTGTATCTATGACCCCACTAGCCCCAAAGCAACTTAAATTTATTAAGATCCACTCCCCAGAAAGGCAATTTATACATCTAAAAATAGCCCCTTGTTTTATACCAAATGCTTTAAAACCTATATGTATGCAATTTCCTCACAGCTCATATAGATGGTGAAGGTGATTAAAATCTTCCTAACTTGCTAGAATCAAAAAAACAAGAAATAACAAGTGTTGGCGAGGATATGGAGAAGAAGGAACCCTCTTGCTCTGTCAGTGGGGATGCAAACTGGTGTAACCACTCTGGAAAACAGTGTGGATGTTCCTCAAAAAGTTAAAAATAAAAATACCATACAGGAGGCACCTGACTGGCTTAGATGGTGGAGTGTGCAACTCTTGATCTCGGGGTTATAGGTATGAGCCCCACGTTAGGTGTAGAGATTACTTAAAAAATAAAATCTTGGGGCACCTGGGTGGCTCCATCTGTTAAGGATCTGACTCTTGGTTTCAGCTCAGGTCATGATCTTGGGGTCCTGAGATTGAGTCCCTTATTGGGCTCCACACTCAGCCCGGAGTTTGCTTAAGAATTCCTCTACCCCGCCCTGCTGTGTTTGCGTGTGCGGTCTCTCAAATAAATTAGTCTTAAAAAATAAGGTAAAATCTTGTAAACAATACCATATAATCCAGTAATTCCACTCCTGGGTGTTCACTGGAAGAAAATGAACACACTAATTTGAAAATATACCTGCACCCCTGTGTTTACCGCTTACCACGGCGTTGTTACTGTAGCCAAGATGTGGAAGCAGCCTAAGTGTCCATGGATAGATGAGTGGAGAAAGATGTGGCGTATACACAGAATGGACTATTACATGACTATGAAAAGGAATGAGATCCTGCCATTTGCAATGACATGGATGGACCTAGAAGGTATAATGTTGAGTGAAATAAGTCAGTCAGAGAAAGACAAATGCTATGTGATTTCACGCATATTTAAGAAACAAAACACGTGAATAAACAAACACACAAAGCAGGATGAGACCCACAAATACAGAGAACAAAGTGCCGACTGCCGAGGGAAGAGGTGAGGAGTCATAGTTCCTGCTGCGGAGTGAAGTCACGCAGGTGAAGGACACAGCACAAGGGACACATGGGGATCCTGGAACAGCCCCACAGGCTGACACATGGTGACAGACCACAGCCACGCAGAAGGAGAATCACTGTGTCAAACCCCTGAACCCAATGTCACGTGGTGTGTCAACTGCACCCAAATGAAAATAATTAAAAATCTTCTTAACCTGCAGCTACCACAATATAAAATAAAACAAACAGAATACACAAAACTGTAATCCACTAGAAGCCTTTTGTAAAGAGATTTTCTTCATTTATTTGAGAGGGACAGAGAGAGACAGAGCACATGCAGGGGAGGGGCAGAGGGAGAAGGAGAAGCAAGGAGCCCCACGCAGGACTCGATCCCAGAACCCAAGATCATAACCTGAGCTGAAGGGAGATGTTTCACTGCCTGAGCCACCCAGGTGGACCTGATTTTGCATTTTAGACCAAGGGGCTCTGATCTCAGAGTGAGCTGGCTAACTGTCCCTGGCTCTGAGCTTCAGTAAAAACAGAGACTAGGCCGAAATCTCTTTGAGGTCTGACCTAGGAAACATTCTGGTATCACTGCAATTAGGTAAGGAACTCCCAGTGTCCACAAACCCAATCCCAGTGGCTTTGAGAGCCTTTGTGAGCGCAGTTCAAAGAAAGATCTCGATTTTATGAATAACAGTAATTATACTCGTGGCCTACAGAAGGGGCTTCCTGCTAATTACCCTTCCTCCTGCCCTCCCATCTCTCTCTTCTTAAGGACCACAAACACAAGTGCCACCGCTCGCCTTTTTACCAAAGAAGGAGCTTTATAAATAAGTATAAAAAGTATCTTCAGAGAACTAGCGTAGCATCGCTCACAGTTGAAGAGCTCTTTAGGTGCTGAGATAACAGACAGTCATGAGTTAAAAGAGAATGAAAAGCGTCAAAATCATTTTAGAATCTGCAATTCTTTTTAGTGTATTTAGAAAACATAAATGGGAAGACTGAGGAAATCCTCAGGAGCTGTTCGTTGGTTGCGTGACTGCCTTCCTGGGGTCTGCAGTGGAAGTACAGAAGAGATTAGGACAAGTGGTCCAATTTGGCATTTTGTTTATCATAAACACTGACAAACCAATAGTGTGGAATACCAAGGTTGTTGTCTTTTAAAAATAATTCCACGATGTCTCATTGAAAGGAAGACTCCTAACTCTGGGAAACGAACTAGGGGTGGTGGAAGGGGAGGAGGGCGGGGATGGGGGTGAATGGGTGACGGGCACTGAGGGGGGCACTTGACGGGATGAGCACTGGGTGTTATTCCGTATGTTGGCAAATTGAACATCAATAAAAAATAAATTTATTATTAAAAAAATTAAAATTAAAATAAGTGACATTGATGCTCAAGGCTGTTGTTTCTTCATAGATGTGAACGATCATGGTCTGGCCAACAGAATGTCTTTGCAATTTCCTCAGAAGGGACTGGGGATGAGCCGATAGGTGAAATGTCCTCCTGCCAAGACGCTGCCTGCCACCTGCTCCCAGCTGTGGAACAGGTGGAACAGGTGTCCGGGGGCTCTACATCAATGCTGTTAGCTGCAGTGTCCTCGCAGGCTCTCCAACAGGGTGACACAGTAAGTTAAGCTCCTCCACACCCGTCCACCCCGAGCAAGACAATGCTTCTCCAAAAATAAGAATAATGCAGGAGCCAAAGGTTTATTTTTTTTAAGGATTTTATTTATTTATTCATGAGAGACACACAGAGAGACAGAAAGGCAGAGACACAGGCAGAGGGAGAAGCAGGCTCCATGCAGTGACCCCAATGTGGGACTCGATCCTGGGTCTCCAGGATCATGGGCCAAAGGCAGGCGCTAAACCACCTAGCCATCCAGGCTGCCCCGAGCCAAAGGTTTAGACGGAGGGAACCACCTACCTCTGCCGTGCACGTCTTCTACACAGTCATGAGGCGTGACCTACACAAGTTTAATGGCAACACGGTAAGCGCATCACACCGTAGGACGTGCAGGAGGTGACAAGACATGACATATCTCTGGTTAAATCAGAACAACGACCTGTTGACATTGCCTATGAGCTTACCGGAAACTTGGAAAGTTGGGTTTTGATCAAAATAATAATACCTAACAATACTTAAACCATTGAAGCTCTAAGTCATTAAAATGGAAATTTGCTGAAAAATTCTCAGTGTTGTAGGTTTTACCTCAGTGTTTTCTTTTTCTTAGTGCAAGGGCAGAGAGGTGGGGGGGCGGTCAACGTGCTGCAGACAAACACACAAACAGGAATAATCGTTCATATCAAGTAAATCTAGGGAAAAATAGAAATAGTAGTCCCTTGTCCTCAGTTTTGCTTCCTATGGCAGGGGGTCTTGCATTGACCCAGGGTCAAGGTAGCAGCCACCCCCCTGGATGTCACCTGTCTGCAATGCTCCCCTCACTGCGTCCCCAGAACAGACATCTCAGCAGCTCAAGCATCACAGGAAGATGGCTGAGCTCAGTACAGAAGAGACTGTGAGAGAGAGGAACCACGTCCACATAATGTTGACTATACTATGTGGTTGTATTATTTTTCTGATTTACTACTAGTTCTTATTGTTAATCTCTTCCTGTGCCTGATTTACAGACTAGACTTTATCTCACATGTGTATGAAGAGGAAGAACCATGCGTATAGGGTTCCATACCATCCACACTTTCATGCATCCAGTTGGCATCTTGGAACCTTACCTGGAGAATAAGGGGGGGGGGACTGCTGTATTTCTGGGATGATACCTTTACCAACCAAGGGGCACCAAGAGGCGCCCAAGATCACCAGCTGAGAACGGAAAGCAGGAGAGAGGCTGGGAGCAGCCCCTTCCTCAGAGCCAGACTCCTCACTGAGCAGAGAGCTGGACGTGGGGCTCGATCCCAAGACCCTGAGATCATGACCTGAGCTGAAGGCTGATGCTTCCCTGACTGAGCCACCCAGGTGCCCCAAGCTAATTGATTTTAAATAAAAAGATAAAGTTAATGACAAAATTTTAATTAAAAAAAGTAAGCAAGCAAAGCAGTATGTAAACATGCAGGATATTACAAACTATAGACTGAATCAGGCAAGTTTTTTGTTTTCTTTCTTTTTCTTTTCTTTTCTTTTTTTTTTTTTTTTTGAAGTGCTAGTATATTTGAGGACAGTAGAGACTGCGATTTATCAGGATTTTTCATACTCATCTCCCAGGATGAGTGGTTGATCAGAAAAATCTACAGATATATAATAAAGATTTTGGTACTACATTTGAACATGACTTGATTTCCATGTTTGTTGGTGTAAATAACCAATGTCCATTTTTACTGTGTGCAAAGGTGACTTGTTTGTATATAACTCTTTCTTCCTTTTTATTTTTATTTTTTATAATAAATTTATTTTTTATTGGTGTTCAATTTACCACTACAGAATAACACCCAGTGCTCATCCCGTCAAGTGCCCCCCTCAGTGCCCGCCACCCATTCACCCCCACCCCCTGCCTTCCTCCCCTTCTACCACCCCTAGTTCATTTCCCAGAGTGAGGAGTCTTTATGTTCTGTCTCCCTTTCTAATATTTCCCACACATTTCTTCTCCCTTCCCTTATTCTTTCTTCCTTTTAATTTTTTTTTTTCCTAAACCATTCAAAAGTAAGTATCCCCTGAGGATCAGGGCCTATTGTCCTCCACGATCACAGGATCACTTTTACGTATAATACAATTAAGGTTCACGAAATTACCCAACACAGGGTCCATTTTCAGTTTTCCTGTATTATCCTTAGAGTGTTCATAATTTATTTTTTGTTAACTATTATTCATTTTTAATCCCAGCACCTGGTCAAACATGGTACTGCATCAGGCCATTAGATCATCCCAATTTCCTTCCTTCCTCTAACTCTAACACCATTCTTCCTTTTCTGTTTTTCTTTTCATAGAAAAATTTTACCTCTTTTTGTACAATGTTCCACATCTTAAATTCTTATGATTACATTCAGGTGCAGTATTTCTGGTAGGCATATTAAATAGATGGTGTGCAGACCCCACAATTACAGAGAAGTTTTCTGTACCAAGACATCTTGCTGGGGCCAGGCTAGCTCTGATGACCTTGCTGGGGTCCTGACCATCAGATCTCCTTCTGAAGAGCGTACTGTCCACAGTTCACGGTCCAGACAGTAGTACCGTTATGCGTGCAGGTCATTCATTCATGTCCTTCAATGTAGATTTTCATCAACTATGCAAGCAGCATGCCCTCTGTCAGACTCCCTGTTGGATCTCTTGGTCTAGGGACGTCTTCCTGTGTGCATCCTAGTTCACTTTACCCTGTGCACATCCTCCTCTCTCTTCTGGAAGGTTCTCTTCCATCAGATGTTGGATATCTCTATTCTCACTCATCTCTTACTTTTATCTCTTTACTTTTCTCCTTTGGGGAGATTTCTATGTTTATCTTCTAAACCTTTACTATTATTTTTAAAGATTTTATTTCTTTATTCATGAGAGACACACAGAGAGAGAGGCAGAGGCACAAGTAGAGGGAGAAGTAGGCTCCATGCAGGGACTTGATCTTGGATCCCGGGATGGCTCCCTGAGCCGAAGGGAGATGATCAACCGCTGAGCCACCCGGGCATACCACCTTTCTTATTATTTTATTATTATTTTACATTTAATTGGCATATTTTTAAAATTCTTCTATTTTCTTTTTGTTTTCTAGTTCTCCTATAGCATCATTTTCTCACGCTGAAGATACAGTGTCTCCTGTTAGCTCTCCAAGGGCTATGATTATAGGCACATTTTAAATTTACGTTTTTTTTTTTTTTTCCTTTGTTATCGTTGCTTCTTCTGGAGTCCTACAGGATAGGGCACTGCTTAGGCATATTTAGGAATGAGGCCCTACAGGCTGATTTGAACTTGCTTTATGTGATCCAAGCCATAGGGTGAATGAGTAAGGAGTACTTCATGGTCAACACTCTGTCAAAATCTAGGGATCTCCTCTGGGGAGCTGTTCACTCTCCTCAGGGACAGATGTTCTCCCTTATGGGGTAAGGCTCTTGCCAGAGACTGACAATGTAAGAGGATGATAAATCCAGGCAGTGGCTGTGGAGGTGTCTCCCTATGCAGTGTATAATTCCCTTTGCCCCCCTTGTTTCCAGCCCAGGAGATGGCCCCTGAGTTTGCTGGGTCCTGAGGCTCTCTGCCCTCAGTCTTGTACAGAGGCTGGCTTTCCTGGCTTCATAGACTTGTATGGGTTCCCATGAGTGAAAGGTTAATTGTGCCTAAGAGGATGCAGGGTTCAAAGACTGTTTTACTGTTCATAAAACAACAGTCTTCTTACCTATTTTCACCTTCTTATCTGTCCATTTCTTTGCATATGTAGAAGCCTACAGTCCCAAGAATGTGAATGCATGTATGATGGAGAAATATTCTGAGCTACTGTAAACAAAGGAAACAAAATAAATGTGAACTGGATCTGGGAAACAAGCAAGATTTGCCCAAATGCTTAATAAACTATCTGAGCTCAGTGAGGACTAATGTTCTCCAAAAATAACATCTGATGATTAGATTACGTGATCCTAGATTGAAAACTGTTCACTAATTCCTACTAGTTTTTTTTTTTTTTTAAGATTTTATTTATTCATGAGAGACACACCTAGAGGGGCACAGGCAGAGGAAGAAGTAGGCTCCCTTCAGGAAACCCAATGTGGGACCCAATCTGGGACCCCAGGATCAGGCCCTGAGCCACAGGTAGATGCCCAACCACGGAGCCACCCAGGGGTCCCCCTGCTAATTTTTTAAATAGGTAACCCCTGATTCAAAGTAGATTGACAAGATCCATGTTTATCTCTCATGGGGAGACTAGAGACTCTGACTCTTTGATAAGTAGATTCTACCCTTCTCATTCACACAGAAGATGGAGAGAGGGAGTAGGGAAGGAGCAGGAACCTGGCCACCACCTCAGCCAGGAAGTGGCCTTCCCCAGGTCCTTCACAGGCTGACATTATAATCATAACTATGCAAACAGTCGTCGTTTATGAGTTTGTGCATATACTGCATGGACCCTTTTCTTATTTTCATCCACTTGTAGACGGGATTGGTTATCTCCTTTTAATGATGGTAGCAAGACTCTCATGTCCCTATCTCAAATTTGGCTTTCACCGAGTGCAATTTGGTAGTGAGTTGAAAGGCATTTGAAAAGACAACAAACTATAAAATAAATAATAAAATTAACAACAACAACAAAAAAAAAAACAGTAAAATCTTATCCATGATAAATAACTCAAAGACTCAATTTCTCTTTTTTTTTAAGATTCTATTTATTTATTCATGAGAGAGAGAGAGAGGCAGAGACACAGGCAGAGGGAGAAGCAGGCTCCATGCAGGGATCCTGACTCAGGTCTCGATCCCGGGTCCTCAGGATCACGCCCTGGGCTGAAGGCAACACTAAACTGCTGAGCCACCCAGGCTGCCCCAAAGACTCAATTTCTAATATTTGTACACTTTTTTTTCCCTGTATAGTTTCCTTCACAGCCTCCACTTTCTGAAGTTGGATTCCACTAGTCTCAGGGCCCCCAGTATGTTAGTCTCTTTCTATGATTTGATGTCATCTTCTGCATAAAGCAGTGAGAGGATGTCTCACCTTGTTTTTTATCTCAGCCTTTTCCAGAATACTTCTGTGCCCTAAATCAAGTGTTGGCTTTAGCCTTCTGGTCAGTAAGCCAGAAGACAGGCTTCTAACAGCTCATGGAAGTCACCACAGAGCCAAAGTTCCCCAATTCCAAGAACGTGAAACTTAAACAGTCTCCAAATGTTTCATATCACCCACAGACCACTGTAAATCAGGCTGTTAGAGGGGTTTGGCAAATTTAATCTTCCATAATCTTCTATCTGGGTCTCTGAAATAAAAACAATTATAGTCAGACATTTGTAATTACTGAAGCTTTCAAGACCCATTTGCAGCAAGCTGAAATTCATTACTTTCTCCATCAGCAAACTACTGCTCTGATATTACCTGCAAATCTAAAGAGAACCAATAAATAACTGGAAAAATGCTAGATTAAAATTAGCAAATAAATCATTAAGAGATTCATTAAGAACCCAGAAATGAGAGAACAGGACAATTCCCAGGTATTAGAGGAAACTAATTTAGAGTCACTTTGAGTAATGTAGATGTGCCTAAGAGAATCAAATGCAACTTAATACTTTTGCACTCTGGTTTTCTGGAACCAAATTACATAATAACACGTGGTGTTCATAAAGTGGTTGTGGTTTTTAATGTACTTTTTCTATATCTTTTCACTTATTCCCAGCTCACAACCCAAAGAAGTGAATAATCACAGAACCATATATTTTTGAACACTTGAAACATGTTATTTTCCTGCTTATTTCATTTAATCCTTATAAGCCTTTAAAAAAAGAGGTTACTAGAATCATATTCCTTTTTTATGATGAGGGCCATGACACTCAGAAACACTAAGTCACTTCTTTAGGATGGTTCAACTGATAGGGAGTGGCGGCAAGAAGCCACCAGGCATTGTCACATGATCAGCAACCACTTTGACCTGCCTGCATTTTGAGGGAGGGAATTGGATGTGGGCATGATTTACAAACTGCAAGTATTGCATAATTTTAGAATGATTCTTAAGCTGTGGGAAAAGATACCCAGAGAGATCTCAAGACAACACAAATTTTTCCTGTTTAGAACCCAGGTAAGGCTTGGTACACAGGTCTAATCCCAACCGCCGTGTGATTTGCAATATACTATATTTTGTATTCATCGTGGCTCAAAATATGGCACTGGATAGAAACATCCAGTACAAGCTCCCTTAAATGATTTGAACCTAAGTGACCCACCTGGTAACCCAGTACTCATCATTCCTTCTGGAAAATGTACTGATTCTCTTCACAAGCTGATGACGCAACTAAAAGCTCTCTCTAGAATCTGCACATACTACAGCCCCACTAAATAGGGCTTCTGTACTGATCAATGAACAAATGCACACAGGCCCACTCAGTAAAGCATGTCCATAATTGGTGCCAAAATGCTTGGGAACTCACTTTCGTTTTCAGGCATAGTTTATTTATACCTCACCCATTTTTCCAAAGCCACATCTCAAACCAGAATATAAATTCTACGAGAGTAGGATTCTTGGCTAATTTTGGCTCACTGCTTTATCTACAGTGCCCCTAACAGGGTCTTCCACATAGGACGTGTGCAAGGAATATTTACTAAATGAATTAATAAATGTCTTTATGAAACTCGTGTATGTTTCTGGTGATAAAAGTAGATATAAACTCCAAAATAGGATGTAGATTTCTTGCATTATATATGGACTCTATCACAAGACCTCATAGGTAAAACAGAAGCTCTGAAATCATGCTTACAAGACAAATAATAAGATGGCAGGTTACTATGATTAACCATATACCACACAGCTTCTCACTGCATTACCTTTTTTAGTTTTGAAAGTATATAGCGATTTTCAGATGTCAGAGAAACACCCTGGTCTACTCAGTCGGCTCCTATAGTTTCAAATGAACATTTTATTTATTTATTTATTTATTTATTTATTTTAAGATTTTATTTATTTATTCATGAGAGACATAGAGAGAAAGAGAGAGAGGCAGAGACACAGGCAGAGGGAGAAGCAGGCTCCATGCAGGGACCCCGACGTGGGGACTCGATCCCAGGTCTCCAGGAATATGCCGTTGGCTGAAGGTGGCACTAAATCGCTGAGCCACCCAGGGATTCCCCAAATGAACATTTTTGGAAGACTAGTTCTTTAAGAAAGCAAGAAGGTGGAAGGAATAGTGAGTATTACTGGCAACTAGTGTTTTTGCTATTATCTCGGGAGAAAGTGAGATATCTTCCCTTTATGTTAACAGATGCTATTCCCTGATCGCTTTTATACCAACCTAAAGAGACTTTAATTTGACCAGATACATTGAAAAACAGTTATAGAATCAAAAAGCTTATTTTATTTTCAATTCCCTTTTGCCATGTTGCTTTCCTGTGAACCATGCTTTACTGCATTATGTAGATAAAATGAGGAGAAAAAGTGAGGAATTGCCATTAGGAGTTATTATGACTCTTATTATTATATTATTTACTGAGCCAAGCTTGGAAGGGGCACCGGTTGCTTTGGCTCACATTTAACTGTCCATAAATCAGTCACATGGTAACAGCCAGCATCCACAAATGCTGAGAAATGCAGACTTCCAATAGTTCCGGAAGAGAGAGGAAATGAGGTCTGACAGCTGCTGTCACAAAACGAAACACAAACGTTTAAAAAACATTAGGAGTTTTCTCACATTTGATTCAGTGAATTTTGTATTTTCTTGATCTCCTGCTGTCTTCCTTTCCTTCCACTTTCCTTCATGTCTTTCTCCTCCATTACCATGATATTTCACAGATACCTACTGAACACTGGTAGTGGTGGCCCCACAGGTCCCACCTGGGAAGACTCAAGAGCCGCAGTGAGGTCTGTGGCTTTTCTGGACTCTGTACTTGTTTGGGGTGTGACCAGGAGGCTGACAGAGTTAAGAATGAATGGGAAAAAGTCACCATGAAATGTCTTTGCCCTCTTTTCATGCAGGTCCGCAAAATTAAGGTAGGCATGCTGTAATCCATATGCTCACACACTCCTTCCAGGGCCCTAATAATTTTCTAAAACTTGATAGTTTTGAAAAGCCATTTTATTCTTTTGAATTTTTAAACCTAATTATTTTCTACTACACTTTGAATGTGATAGATATTTACCAACCATAGTATTAAGTATTAAATAAACTTCAACATTTTGTTGATGTTGCTTTGACATCACATAGGTGAATCAAAATAAATGTGGATTAGGGTTTTATAGCAGAGAATACATGGATTAGTGCAACCACCAAGATAAGACTTCACTTTTCAATGTAATTAGAATTCAATTATCACAACCCATCATTTGTTTTGATTTTTTTTATTTTTTGTTCTATTTTTTTAAAGATTTTATTTATTCATGAGAGACACAGAGAGAGGTAGAGACATAGGCAGAGGGAGAAGTAGGTTTCCTGCAGGAAGTGGGACTCAATCCCAGGACCTGAGATCATGACCTGAGCCAAAGGCAGACACTAAACCACTGAGCCACCCAGGTGCCCACCTGTCTTTTGTTTTCAATGTGCTCATATCAAACTAAATCTTTCTAGCTATTAATTTGAATGTCCTTGAGAGAGGTAAATAATAAAAAGAAAACTTTATAACCATGATGATATTCTATGTAATAATTGTACAGAAGTCACACATTTCCAATGTTGAACACTCTCTATCTCTAGCAGATAGACTTTCATGACTATGAAAGCCTAAGATTATAGAAATAAGTGGTCACATTTGAATAGAGAGAAATAAACATGCTCCTAAATAACAAATCAAGTAAGCCTGTGTTTCTTCTGTGGTTGACATTAGTCTCTTAGAGAATGATGGAGATCATTTCTAGGCACCATTTTGGACACAGTGTTGAATTAGAAAAAGAATGACACGATTTGTTCCATCAAAGAACTTAAGCTATACAATAGTAAAGTAAATCTGTTTAACACATAAGTTATTTTAAGAGTAAATCAGTTAAACTGGTAGATCAAAGGATGCAGATGTTTCTGTTGGCTGGGGATGATCAGGGAAACCTACACACTGTGAAAGGAATATCTGGTTCTTCACTGAAAATCCAGTTTTCAGTGTTTGTTCTAGCAAAGGAAAGGGAGGACTATTTCCTATTTCCTTTTTTTTTAATTTTTATTTTTTATTTATTTATGATAGTCACACAGAGAGAGAGAGAGAGAGGCAGAGACATAAGCAGAGGGAGAAGAAGGCTCCATGCACCGGGAGCCCGATGTGGGACTCGATCCCGGGTCTCCAGGATCACGCCCTGGGCCAAAGGCAGGCGCCAAACCACTGTGCCACCCAGGGATCCCCTGGGAGGACTATTTCCTATCGAGGGAAGAGTGTAAATAAAAGAATAGCACATGAATGTTCAAAATGGGTTTGGTAGAGCTATTAATCTAAAACACTTTGGTTACAAATACCCGACACCGAACTTTAACTTAAGCAAAGAATAAATTCATTGGGTCCCCCAACTTGGAATGAAGGCATTGCTGAATCCTGGGCATCCATGTATAGTTAAGTCTGTCTCTCTCTTCATCTCTGGGATCCAATTCCTTTCCTTCATTGGCGTTATTTTCAGAGAAGCTTTGCCCAAGTTTCAGGAAAACAGGCAGCTATATACAAATAACACAAAATTCCTGTGTTAAGCATTTGAAAAACTTGATTTATTCTGCAATGTATCACTGAACTAATTACTGTGATCTGAATAATATAATATTGTGGTTTAGTCTGGGCTATGAGCACATTTCTCTAGTGGTGAAGGAGGAAGATCCCACTGAACTTGATGAAATGGGCTGTCCATCGGGGGAATGGTTTCATTTACCTGAGAGAAGAAGGGACATTTGTTGCACTAACTTGCCCAAATAAAGGTGTTTCTTAGAGTATCTGGCAATAAAAAGGGAAAGTTAATTTGCCATCAGATAGTGAAATATTTTAAGGACAAAGATCTTTTCCTTTATCTTCTAAATAATCACGGTGGTTTCTTTGAAAGAGAAGTGATGCTCTGATGGCCATATAATAGGAAAATTAATCTGACAAGGGAAACAGAATAAATTGCAAGAAGGAGCAACAATAGTAAGCAGATGAATTTTGGAACCACCATAGATGTCTAAGGCGAATGTGACATGGTTGATTACTGTGGAAATAATGGAGTAGAGATCTTATTTATATCTATATCTGAGTTTGCTTAAAAAAAAAAAACCAACATTAACATGGCTTGTTGTTGAATAATAGGACAAAGGAACTGAAGAGCAGGAAAATGCTTTAAGGAAACTTCTAGAAGACACTTGATCACAACTAAAGTGAACTGGCAGTTAAAGGGCAAAGGATTTCAAAAATTCATCCTTTCCATTTTTCCTGAGGCTGAATAATCTATTTCAAAACCAAATAATTCTGTGTTTACATAAAAGCATTTAATTTTCACCTGTGGTTCCACTGAACTGCTCTAAGCTATTTCTCCTGTATTCAGTTCTTCCTCATAGAAGGGACTGAAACTCCAACTTTTTATACCAAGTTTTTTTACTTGGAATCCTCAGGCCTTGTGTCAGATTTGTACGGAAGTAGATTGTAAAGGCTGGTAATGTGAATGCTATCAGGAAGAAATAAGACTCCAAATGGCAAATAACCAAACCCTTGTCTCTTGTGTTGTATATTTTGCCTGGGGAAAGCAGAATTGAGAGCCCTTTGGTAAAATGATAATAAAACCAGTCTCTCCCATCTCAGGATTATTTGAGGGCTCAAAAGGATATACATATGCATGCATTTTAAAACTTTAATATGAAAAAAAAATAAAAAATAAATAAAACCTTAATTGTGTTTTATTCCGTGCCTTTCCTTCATTATAATGCAAGTTTACACACTGGTGAGTTAATGGCCAAGGTAGAAAGACAGGTCCAAGATTTCAGTTTTTAGTACCTTATCCCAATAATTAGCAAACATACTACAGACTCTTTTTCAGTCATGATAAATGTTTAAACATTGCATATTCTTCGCTATCTTTTCAAATAACAGGAATGAAATGGATACAGGAATTTTGACAAGAACTTACCTGAGCTAAAAAGGATGCCAAGAATTACCAGTCAACTCCATGCAGAGTATAATGTCTGAATTGAAGATTGTCCATATTTGAGACGTTTTCTCTGGAAGGCATTTGTCGACATTCTGAATAGACTGGTTACTTTCACTGCTTCCTTCTATCATGCAGTGACGTGGGCGGTCATGGACACACTAGCTTGTGGCATCCACTTTTCTGGTAGTGCAGTACGCATGAGTGCTTTCTTGAGGGAAATCACAAATTACTTGAAAAAGGGCGATACAAAACCAGCTTCAGATTTCAAACACTGAGGTCAGTTGATATTAAGATTAACTGGAGATGTTGATGGCTTTTCTGCATTCTTTGCATAATTTTATTTTTTTATTTTTATTTTTTTCTTTGCATGATCTTAAATGTTAAAGAAGTAAATAGGAAATAAAAACCCAGCACTAAAATTCCCTGCTCAACTGAAGGTAATTGTTTATATTTTTATTATCCCAGGGATTACTTAAGTACGTGTTTAAATTAAATTGATATGTAAGGAGCTACACAGAGTAACAACACTTTTTTAGAACATGAAGTCAAAGAGATGTAGAGATATGAATATATTTGTAATATATTTTCAACAAATCACACTAGCACAGAAAATCATCTCTACCATATTGGAACTTAAAATCTGAATTTCTTGAGAATTTGTCCTTTGTAGCAAGACCTCTCTGCCTCCAGGACTTCTTACTTGCTACCATTTCCCAGGCATCCTCCGCCCCTGTGTCAGGCTTTTAATATTTTTCTGGTGTGTGCATATCACCCTCATCCACCTGGCTCTAAGGTACTGACTAATATTTGTAGACTTTCCACATGTTTGAATTATTCTAATTCTTTCCTTCTTCCGTGGGTGATTAGATTGGGAGATATACAGTAAGATAAAATTAGTTTTGCATGATATCTTTGTCTATTTGGAAAACACATCCTAATAAGTAGGTTTAGAAAAACAATCCAGTTACTCCAAGGTCACAAAAATACGAGTTTAGCAAAACCAAGGATTTGTTATCAGTATAGTCTATCACTAAAACTCAAAATTGAAGATAGGGAATCAACTCACCATATAATTAAGTAAAGGTTTCACACATTTCCAGGTGGCAGTCACTTGCTAAATGCTCCGGTTATCACCTCCCTGCTCCGTAGAGCAGGTGAGAGGTTTGGGCAAAAGAAGATAGCCGATCAGTACTTAACATACGTCAACACTTGAGTTACCACATTTACTATATCTGCAAACCTATGAAAATAATGTATTTACTGTAAAAGTAGAGCTACGGTTTTAGAGCCAGAGTAATGACAAAAGGAAGGCTGTGCCAAGGTCATGCCCTATGCTGCGGAGATGAGAATTTATACAGCCTAAATTAGACTGACCTACTGACTTGTCTCATAAGATAATTTGTACAGTGTTAGTTGCCTGTATTTATAAAATTAGAATAAAAACCAGTGGCGGTGACATAGATACTAATAGTTCTAATTTCCAGTCCCTGCTGATTTCAACCAATTTCGATTAAATCCCTTTATCACTCTAGTGGTACTTATATATAGAACCACTATATATATAGTGGTTTCGTGGTACGGTGTATATATATATTATATATATAATATATATATATGGTAGAGATCTATAGATAAATACAGAAATATAGATTTATGTATTGAAATGTGTGGGGGTTTGTAACGGGAGATTGGAATAATCTTATAACCTGAAAAAAATTATTCTTCAGAAGAAAAAAGCAAAAGCAAATATTCTCCTTAGAAATGGTGACAAAATTAGCATCTCTCAAGTTTCTAAGCATTCTAAGGTAGAAAATAGAAACCTTGCAAAAACATTGCTTCTTTGATGCACAGTAAGTTATAAATTATCATGTGATTAACAATGAGAACCATCCTCTGTCCAGCCTTTTTTTTTTTCTCAGAATGAGCTTGTTCTGTGAGGTGGGGGTCTCAGGATGTGGGAGGGGGGAACGCAAGGAAGTGGCAAGCACACAACCCCAACAGTAACAACAGAGACCAGTCTTCACATCCCCTTGTCCCTCTGGCTCAGTTTCCCCACAATAGTCTCGTGGGTGCCAACTGGAAAGCTCTAGAAATCTTAACCACTCTCCTGGAAATCCCAACCAGTTACAGGACCCAGAATTACACCCATGGTTTTTCAAGGGATAGTAGGCGATCATCTCTGGGTGGAGACAATTCAGTGTCTGTCCCAGGGTAGAGCTGGATCCTGTAACTGCACTCCCATTCTCTTGTCCAATTAGCTAATTCCATTACCTCCACAAAGAATGAAACATCTCATTTTACACTATTGGATTTTGATTCCACTTATCACACTATGTCAAGACTATTTTCTTTGTTTGAAGAAGTGTAAGAGATGGAATCATTCAATGTCTTGGTAAGTGGTGGGTACAACAGATACATACTCATGTAGAAATTATTGGAGTTGTACACTTCAGATCAGTGCATTTTATGCACATTTTGTATTTTTACATCAAAAAATGTTTTTTGAAATCATGACTTTTGGCTGGAGGAATTTGGTGATAAAATCATCAAGAAGGGTAAAGCAGAAAGAAAATAGGAAATAGCACCAGGCTCCTGTAGGGTCTCTTTTTTTAGAACACCCTGATCTTCATAAAGCCCCTTTATCTCTTTTGACCTTGTTTCCAAATCTTGAAATAAATGAACTCTAAGTTCCTTGAAGTCCTGCTCCTCACACTATTTGCAACAAAACCGAGTTTAGACTGAACAATTACCAAATCAATTTTATTAATGTGTAAAGTAGTCCCAATTGCATTCCAATACAAAATTTAAAAGTTCTGAATTATTCTGGGTTCTTAATGCCTTTAAGATTTCATGATGACATTAAATTCGTAATTAAAATACTTCTTATAAACCGAAGTCTATACTTATGCATTAAACAAACTTGGTTCTGTTTTTATAAAGACTGAGATTACATACTGGTGAATTGCTTAAAACTATCCTATAATTTATCAGTAATTAAAGATAATAATATATGTCCCAGGATGCTTTGATTTCTATATCAAACTTTCCTTACTTACTAAAAATGAAATTACATCACATATTGATTAACAATAACTTAACTCCTCGAGGAGCTAGGAAAAACAACAACAACAAATGAAGCCCGAAGACAGAAAAATTAAATAATAAACATTAGAGCAGAAATAAGTGATATAGAAACTTAGAAAAAAAAACCAATAAAACAGAAAAATGAAACCAGGAGCTGGTTCTTTGAAAAAAATTAGTAAAATTGATAAACCACTAGCCAGACTTAGCAAAAAAGAGAAAGGATCCAAATAAACAAAATCACAAGTGAGAGAAGAGAAATAGCAAGGGACACCACAGAAAAACAAACAATTTTAAGAGAACTTTGTGAAAAACTATATGCCAACAAATTGGACAATCTGGGTGAAACAGATAAAGTCCTAGAAACATAGAAACTACCAAAACTGAAACAGGAAGAAATAGAAAACTTGAACAGACCCATAACCACAAAGAAAGTGAATCAGTCATCAAACAAACCAAAGTCCAGGACCAAATGGCTTCACAGGGAAATTCTACTAGACATTTAAAGAAGCGTTAATGTCTTTCTCCTCAAACTATTCCAAAAAATAGAAAAGGAAAGAAAACCTCCAAATTCTTTCTCTGAGGCCAGCATGATGCTGATCCCAAAACCAGATAAAGATTCCACTAAACAAGAAAACTGTTAATTATTAGTTCTTTAACAAGGAATCTTCAAAAAGAGGTTAATTGACCCTATAATTGTGAGTGTCCTTAAGGGGTTCTCTCTTCCATTCCATTGATCTATGTGTCTGTTTTTGTCAGAATGCCATAGTGTTTTAATTTCAGCAGCTTTGTAATATAACTTGAAATCTGGGATTGTGATACCTCCAGTGTTGTTTTTCTTTTTCAGGATTGTGTTGTAGAATATTTCAAAGTAAGTGTTTATCTACAGAGGTCCAAGGTGCTTCTTGGATTTTTTTTTTTAAGAGTCTAGTTGAATAATACATGGCCTGGAAGTCCAAAATCTATACTAAGGGAAATGAAATAAGTAGAGAGTAAAAGAAGAACCCTGGTAAAGAAGAATATTGGGCAAATATATATATATATTTACATATACATGTATATATTTTAATTTTCACTCTGAGATGAAAGCCAACCAAAATCAAGGCACACTGGATATTAGATGGCAATGAGTTTGACATGTAGCCTAACACCTCCATGGTGGGAAAGCACATGTTACGATGCTCCTGTTGCTGAGTACAGTAGTGGACACCTACTGCATGCCCAATGCTGTGTTGCTGAAATAAATGCAAACCATTGTCTCCTCATGAGAGGCGGTTGCCATTCTGGGAACAGATACGCATAGGTGGTTGGGGCCATATACACCAGAGGAGATAGGCAAGTGCACTGTTAGGGATTTAGGATATGTCAAATCAAGGGCATGGAGTTTTACCTAATTCAGTTAAATAAAGTTGATTTTTGCGTGTTTCTCATATATGTTGAAACATCACTAAATTCTCTCATTCAGTTCTAGAGGCAAGACAAAACCCACTTGGGCATAGGTATTATCAATTCTATATTATTCTGGATTTGATTTTCTAACAGTGAGTTTAGGAGTTCTGTGACTGGAGAATAATTTTCTTTCCTTGAAATATTGTAACAGGTTTTGATGCCCGTGCTATGTCGTCCTCATGAAATGTTTCTCCCCTTCCTGTTTTCTAAATGTGTTTGCAGAAGGGTGTTATGATTATTACATTTTTAACTGTTTAGTAGAACTTACAGACGAAACCGTCAAGTGCTGGCATTCGGTTTGTGCAAAGTTTGTAATTACAGATCCAATTTCTTTAAGAGAGAGAAAGTCCACACAAGTCCTTCTGTTTTATGTCAACGTGATGAAAGTGTGTATTTCAAGGGATTTGCCCATTTCTTTTTTTTTTTTTTTTTCAGTATTGGTTCATAATGACTCACAATTTCAGTGCATAAGATTTAGTAAAGTTTCCTCTTGATATTGCTTATTTCTCTTCCTCTTGATCAGACTTGGAGGCATTCATCAATATTATTAATCTTTTCAATAAAGCAATTTTAATTTAGTTTTTTTCCATTTTTAACTTTTGATTTCTATTTGTTCCTTTATGTTTCTTTTTTTGTGAGAATAACTGGCTCCTTTATGGCTTTTGAGGCGATAACACAGGCTGTTCATTTTTAACTATTGTTCTGTATGCCCTGGATACTTCATCCTTACTTGCACACATGCTGCACCTGCAGTCCATGAGTTTGCGTGTGTTTTGTTTCATTCTCATTTATCTCCGTCTGGCTGTGCTGTTCTGCTTGTTTATTAGCAGCCTGCAGATTACTTATTAAGTGTTGCTTGATTTCCAAGTATTTAGAAATTTTCCAGGTATTGTCTTGATTTTTAGCTGAAAGACATCGACAGGCTGCCGAACTCTGCTCCCCGTTTGGAGTCAGTTTGGCTGTCCCTTCCCACAGTGGTTTCCTCCTGGCTTCCTGGGATCCATCCTCTGTGTGTAGCTTCACATTTCTCCCACCTCCCCTGGGTACCAGGTGCAGGATTTGGGGCCACAGTGTGCCCCCCGTGACCCTGACTTCCATACAGGGACACCATCCTGTACCACCTGCTGCCCTGGATCTGTGTGTTTGGGATGATGTCCTGAGGGAACAGCCAGAATGAATATGGGGTTTATTTTAGGTCCTTCCCATTTTTCAAGCATTCTGATGCCATGCCATGCTTCACTACCTGAGAAGAGTTTTTTACCTTTGTGTGTGTGTGTGTGTGTGTGTGTGTGTGTGTGTGTGTGTGTGATATGTATCCACCAGGACTCTAATAAGAATTATTCCATCTGGGAAGAAACTGAACATCCCCAGCCTAATTTTTGAAACTGAACAGGTGAGTCACTTACAAAAAACTACCTAGAAAATCCAATTCTTCAGTACTTTCTGCTTGTACAGAAAAGTCTAGGAAAGGGTGACAGGTGTTACAGGTGAGAGAGAGGTTAAAAATAAAATTTGGGTTTGGGTTCAAAAGGTCAAGTGAACCAGATTTTAGCAAAAGGGAAACCTCAATTTTGGGGCAAAACTTCAAGGGCCAAGAGCACGTGGCAGTGCCTGAGCCTCTGGGAGCACCCACAGGGGATCTGCTCTCCTCCATCGGCCCCTTAAGCCTCCCTCCCCGCTTCTTCTTCCCTCATAACTCCCAGCCTTCTGAAAGAGCTCAGCTAAGTGCTCCGTTTGCAGATTCTTTATCTTTTTTACTATTTCATCATTTTTTAATTAAAGATTTTATTTATTTATTCATGAGAGACACAGAGGATGAGAGAGAGAGAGTGAGAGAGAGGCGGGGGGGGGGGGCAGAGACACAGGCAGAGGAAGAAGCAGGCTCCCTTCGGGGAGCCCTATGTGGGACTCGATCCCAGGACTCCAGGATCATGACCTGACCCGAAGGCAGACACTTAACCTCTGAGCCACCCAGACATCCTAACTATTTCATTTTAAAAATTATTTAACTCTACAGTTTGCGAAGTCAGATGGGCAAATTATTCATGTTTAATTCCTTAAGTGGCAAAACTTTGCCTTTCTCTTACTCTTTCTGTCCCATTTTCACCTAGTCTATTTTTGTTCCCAGGATGAAACAACTTATGAAACAGATCTTGACACCGGAATACTCTCCATATTTCCATAATTCTTAGTTAGGAAATATAAGTTACACAGTGGACGTAAAATGAGAATAATATCTCAAGTGCTTGTTTCCTAAAGCTTAAAAACATCAGTGCTCACATCCCATGTTACTGTGTAGCAATTGGCCCCAAGAAAATGCGAAATGGGAGTTGCAAAGCTTCAAGGAGTCACTTCCAGTTATCAAAGTCATAGAAGTTTATTAAGCAAGGATCCAGAGAGAGGTCTCAGGAGAGGGGTCCCAACAGGGTGGCCACTGAGGGGTTGGAGGGTTGGTTGAAAGCCAACCAGGGAGCCTGAATCCTTTTAAGATCTCTATTGGCATCACCATTGAGTAAGGAATGACTGGTGGTAACACCTTCAATGGCTTACTTCCTTCTTAGGGTCTGGTAATTCTTTGTTGGTCACAAGTAGTTGTTATAACTAGGCCCCAGCCCTGACACCTGGGATGGGTGGTATGGTTTGCTTATCTCTGGTTTCCTTTCCTCTTTACAGTTTTGGGAATTTTGTGATCCTGATTCCGTGGTCCCCTACCTAGCCCTGCTTGTCTCTTACTCAAGGACAGATGGAGGAAAAGGCATTAGGTTCGAAGCTGATGACAACTAAGAAAGAATTCTTGGGACATCTTTGGTGCAAAAAAAAAAAAAAAAAAAAAAAGGTTTTATTAAAGCACAGGGACAGGACCCAAGGCCAGAAAGAGCTGCCCAGGGGTCATGAGGAATGGCCCTTTATATCCTTTCAAGTTGGAAGGAGGTTAGGGAGAAGGTGAGTCTCTAAGGAATTTGGAAGCAAGGTTTCCAGGACCTTGAGGGGGTTAGCTATTGTTGGGAAAGGCCATTTATCACCATCTAATAAATCCTGAGATGTGGGACCTTTCAGATGTATATCAGTGGGCCATACACTTGGGGGATGATCTCCAACTTTTATCTTGGGGTGGAGGGGTTAGAGATAAAGGAAGTTTCTAAAGGAACTTTTGTATGTTAAAGCAGACTCACAGGATCCTGGGGGTCAGGCTAAGATTGCCTGTGTTGCCCTCAGCAAAGTGTCCACACAGCGAGGCAGCTGAGCCCCTAAAGGAAGTTCCCTCTGCCTGTTTCAAGGACTTGTCGATGGGCTGTAGGCAGTAAGGACATTTAATTTTTCTTTTGCCTTTGTTTTTTCCTGCATCAAAGACTTCAGTAAATATTTCCCTTACTAAATAATTGAGATAACACTCATGAATATTATCAGTAAGTCATCAGCCAACCATTAAGGCAACTTCACAAATAAAACCATTATGCTACAGCAGACATTATTACATATTATCAGTTTTAGCCACATTAAGAGATTGGTTTTTCCTCATTTGTAAACTATGCGTCCTACACTATGATTTCTGAACTACACATCCATCAGGAATAATAAATATATCTGTGTGTAGGGGTGATAATCTTCTCTATATTAAGATAGTCACTCTCATATGCCAGGACCTCTAGGTCATATTAGTGAGGGAACAGAAGGCCAGCTGAGGACAAAGCACAGCTCACACACCCCCACCCTCAACCCCCTCCACAATCCTACCTCCCCCCACACACACACCCCAACCCCATGGGATATGCTTAGGTTCCTTCAGGAATTTCCACCTATCTTCCTGTGGATGCCCTGCTGGAGGGAAAAAATAACCTCAGCTTGAGGATGCCCAGGCCTCCAGGATCCTGTGGATCCTCTTTAACATATGAAAATCCTTTTAAAACCTCCACGTGTCCTTACTACCCCAACTCCCAGGTATATAATCAACCTCCCCTCCCAATCCTAGGGCAGCAGCTCTTCCTGCCCAGGAGACCTGTCCCCCTGATTTAATAAAACCACCCTTTTGCACCAAAGATGTCTCAAGAATTCTATCTTGGTTGTTGTCTCTGGATTTCACCCCACCAAACCTCATCTACATTCCAAAATTACATCGATATTAGATATCTTAGCAATAAGATTCCCAATGTTACTCCCCAAAGTGCTGAGATCAAACCATTAACACATTTGTAGATTGTGGTCTCCACTTCCAGGTACACCTGGAGGTCCGTTCATGGTCCAAGTTCTGTGGGGTCAGTAAAAAATCTGCATTTGTTGCCTGGAAATGCTCATCTATCTCATGGCTTCTTACATTGAAGTAGTCTTTTTAAGGAGGAAAAATAATTCTTCCCTCCAGTCTTCTAGGTTCCTGGTTGAGACCCTCTTGTAATAGGAAGATCAAGAGGAGACAGAACGTAAAGACTGCTAACTCTGGGAAACGAACTAGGGGTGTTGGAAGGGGAGGAGGGCGGGGGGTGGGAGTGAATGGGTGACGGGCACTGGGGGTTATTCTGTATGTTAGTAAATTGAACACCAATAAAAAAAAAAAAAAAAAAGGAAGATCAAGAGGAGAAAAACATAAGTAAATACTGAATACCTCCAGTACATATGGGACACACAAGGGGAAGTAAGTGATCCCCAGAATGGCCCAGCTTTAAATACCGTCCCCAGCTGCAGCCGGTGTTGGAGGGAGGGAAGCCAGTCCTGGGAGACCACCAGAAAAAGCTTGCTTAAAGAGGGTGTTAGGTTCATTATGCAGATTTCAGCAAGTTGCTTTCCCCACAGTTAGGAGTTTTGGAGACTCAGTCATTCCCTCTTCCTGGTACAGGAGGGGGGACCTCTTACAAATGGAGATTTCTTTCCTAAATGTCAAGGTCTCTTCCCTAAGGGTAACTAATACTTAGTTGTCAGAGATTTCAGTTCCTTAAAAACAACCAGCTCAAGATAATGTTGTGAAAATTTAAGATATTTTGAATATTAAAAGTAGGATTGAAAGTCCTGGAAAATTTCCTTCAGAACTCCATTCCCCACTTTCAAACTGCAATTCAATGGACTCCTGGGCAAAATTTCTCATTGTTGTATTAGTGAAATGACAATAAAGGGCTTACATATTCCAAGGGAGAAGGGGAGATGCTTGAACTGATGCCCTAGTGAAGTATATGCACAAATGCCCAGCGAACAAATAAAATCTCTGCTCATAATTACCCATCAGGAGTGTAAATGAAAATGACCATGAAATAAAACATCAAAGCCTTTGCTGAAAACACCACCGATCCCAGGTTCTGGTGAACATGGGCAGCACTATGTTTCTCAGATGTTCCTACAGGGAGTGTAAAATGGTACAACTTCGGAAAACTGGATGGTGTTTTCTTATAAAAATAAATTTGTGTGAAGCTGGTGAGCCTGAGGTGTTTTTTTGTTTTTTGTTTTTTTAACATAGGAATGAGAAGGTATGTCACCAAAATGACTTTTGTGTAAGGATATGATATTCAATTTATGCATAATCACAGACTGGAAACAATTCAAATGCCCCTTCAAAGAAAAAAAAACACAACAAATGTTTTTCATAGAATGGAATAATATCCAGCAATATAAAGATGCAAACTATTGGTGCAAAATAATTACATAAATGAAGAAAAAGCAGCCAAGATAAAAAAGCCCCTATTTAGGTTTCATTTATATATATTCAGAAGCAAAGGTCATCTATGATGACAGAAATCAGTATTGCAGTTACTTCTGGGGTGGGAGATTATCAGAAAAGGTACATGATAGAAATTTCTCCTTTTTTTTTTTACCTTTTTTTTTTTTTTTGAAATTTCTCCTTTGACTGGAATTACAGGACATCCTCACTGAGCTGAGATCACACAGCAGGACACATTTGCCAAACTCCCCAAAGGCTACAGTTAAAATCTGTGCATTTTTCTGAATGAGCACTGATGAAGTTTTGGAATATAGATGAGGTCCTGGAGCAACGACCAAGAATTCTTGAGATGTCTTCGGTGCAAAATGGTGGTTTTATTAAAGCCCTGCGGCAGGAACTGGGGGCAGGAAGAGCAGTTGCCTCGGGCCTGTTGAGGGGTGGCTGATTGACTTGCAGAGTTGGGGGAGGTAAGCAAAAAGGGAGATTTCAAAAGGATTTTCATATGCTAAGGAGGACCTACAAGAGGCTGGAGGCCTTGCCATTGTCAAGTTAAAGATTGCTTTTCCCTCTAGCAAGGCATTAACATTAAGGCAATTGGACACTTCTTAAAAATGTCACAAAAATCCCACTCTGAGTGGGGTCCTTTGCAGGATATCTGCTGTTCCTGTTCCCTCATCAAGCACTGTGCCTCAATTTAAGAAAATGCTCTTAAACTATTAATATTTCTCTATAGTATTTTTTTTCACTATAGAAGAGAGTTGCCCAAACCCTCAAAATTAAGTGTTTTATGTTTAGAATTTTGTTTTTCGGTTGTAGACTTTCCCTGTTATTCCCCAAATGCACAGTATTGCAGTCACGTCCTCTCCCTTCACAGGGCCGTGTCTACACACGGCTAGTGGTGTTGGTGTCCACCCGCCCACCCATCTACCTGGCCATCTGCCTGTCTACCCACAATAGTTTCCTTCTATAGCATATGTACACAGAAATGGAACTTCGGAATCAAATGGTAGGTATGTTTAACCTTGTAATAACTGTTTACAAATATATTTTTCTTTTTGTTTCTTCTCATCACTTTTTTAAGATTTCTTTGTATAGGGACGCCTGGGTGGCTCAGGGGTTGAGCGTCTGCCTTTAGCTCAGGGTGTGATCCCAGGGTCTTGGGATGGAGTCTCACATGGGGGTCCCCACGGGGAGCCTGCTTCTCCCTCTGCCTATGTCTCTGCCTCTCTCTGTGTCTCTCATGAATAAATAAATAAAATCTTAGGGGGGAAAAAGATTTCTTTGTATATTACTAATATTTTATCAATGAGATTTATTTTCTCAGGTAACTACGTGTTTCAGTTATCTGTTGCTCCACAACAAACATAGTGATGTAAGCAATTGCTTTCTTATTCTTCATGGTTATTTGGTTGATAAAGGTTGCCTGGCAAGTTCTTTTTGGGTCTCAGGAAGCTGGAACTTAATTGAGTTGAACGTCCTGTGTAGTTTCTTTATTCACATCTGGGTCCTGGGGTAGCTCGGGGCAGGGGATGGTGGGGCACATCTCCTCCCTCCCTTCTCCCCTCTCCCTCTCTTCCTCTCTCTCTTTCCCTCCTCCCACTTGTACTCATTCTCTCTCTCCCTCTCTCTTTCCATCTCCCTTTCTCCCCTCCTTCTCCGTCTCCCTGCCTCCCCCCTCCTTCCCACTCTCTTTTCTCTTTTTTCTTCTCTCTCTGTCTCTCACTCCCCATACCCCCCCTCCTTCCTTATACAGAGTCTTTATAGGACTAGCATAGGTTTCTTCACAACATTTGGGGCTCCAAGTAGACAAGGTCTTTACAGGATACCTGACTTTCCCCAGAGCTGGTATTTCAGGAGAAGTAGGCAGAGAGAGCCTCCAGCTTCTTAAAGCCTTACCTTAGATGCCACAGCATGTAACTCCCACCCTGTTCTGTCATCTGTGAGTCAGATTCAAAAGAAGAAAAGTAGATAAGTTTAAGAAGACTGGGAGGGGTCATAAGTTAGGGCACCTTCTTGGAAAGGACCCAACACAGTGAGTTAAATAGAAATGCAGTTAGGGATACTGAATAGCTCAGTAGATTGTTCTAGGGGCTGGAGGACCACAGTCAAGGCTACACAGTGAGGGGAAACGTCCCAAATAATACATTGCTCTCACCCGGAGAATCAGAGAGCGCTTGTCCTCTGCATGCTTTGGGCTAGTTCTCTAGGGAAGGTTCTGTTGATGCATCTTATCAGTAGCATTCAGTTTACCTGTGTGTGTCCTTTTTGCAAGAAAGAAAGAAAAGCAATTTTTTAGCTGTTTCAGCCCTCTGGCTCCTGTAAAGGGAGTTAACTGAGCAGATATTTGGGGAGAAAACGTCCCAGTTAAAGTGAACTGTGGGTACCGAATCAGGGGGTCCCTGGGCCCAACAGCTGGCCAGCAGCTGAGCTAAAGGAAGAAGGGTAAGATATTACATATATTGGAGGGGAAACGGAGCACTGGATTATATAAGACCTCGTAAGAACTATCATGAGGATTTACTATTTTGCATTAGTGAGAGGGGGAGCCAGGGAGAGTTTTGAGCAAAAGATGGGGATGACCTAGTTTCATCCCTCAGGTTTCTGGGCTGAGGACAATTGGGAGATATCAACAGTGGAGGAACAAGATCAGGTAGAAGACAATAAATCCAGAGGAGGGATGATGGAGGCTGGTACCAGGGAGTAAGCTAGTAGAATAAGAAGATGGTAAGCAGTAGGTTCCCAATATACTCTGAATATTTCCCAAAGGGATGGCTGCAGCATGAATGAGCAAAAATAAATGAATGAAAGAGGACATGGAGTTTTGGGCCTGAGCCTATTGAATGAAATTCAGAGTTGCTGTCAATTATGGTTCGGAAAACTAGGAAAATCAAGCCTGAGTAGTTCAGAAATTCAGAATTTAACATTAAGTGAGTGTGTATCATTGGAGATGTTTTTTAGGTTATTTGAAATATATAAAACTGGAAATGCAGGAGGCAGTGAGAGAGAAGACTAGGCTGGAGACATAAATGTGGATAATGTCTGTCAGATGGTTTATAAATCATAATGTAAGTAAAAAGAGACTGGACTAAGCCCTAGAATCACCAGACGTTGGAAGGTTGGTTGGAAAGGAAATGTGGAAGAGAAGAGAAGCGGTAGCCCATGAGGCTGGAGAAAAGTCAAGCAGGTGAAGCACCTTGCTTCCACTGACACTAGGGGTATCAGTGAGGCCCTTATCAGAAAACCATCTTTACATTGGGGCCCCGGCTGCTGTCTGCTGGGAAATGAACCTGAAAGTAGTCAGATGCTCCATGGACAAGCAGGCACCCCCTTCCCCCCACCCCTTGTACTTGCACGGGGCACAACCTGCATAGCTGCAAGTGCAGAAATGCCAAAAGGAGTCTCCCAAACTGAGGAAGTATGTAGAATGTTGCAGAAGCCCATGTTACCAGGGGATTTAGCAGAATGAAAGAGAATGGTGACCTCGGCAAAGCTGTTTTGGGCCATAAGGATGTTGAGGACTTCGAAAGCAGTTACAGCAGAGTCTTGAAGGAAATACACATAGTTGCTTCAATTTTAAGAGAAAAATCTGCAGACAGTGAAGATACACGATGACACAGAAATTTTCTGGAAGTGGGGTAGAGAAAGCTGGATAGCTCGAGGGAAACTTGTATTTAAGGAAGTACAGTTTTTTCTCATTTCTTGAAAGACAAGATCTACCATCTACCAAACATATTCTTGGTGCCAAATGCTATAAAATAGCACTATTTATATGATCCAATTTTAACATCATGACAACCTTGTAAGACAAGAATTATCATCTGTCTTTTAGAAATAAAAAGATTGAGTCTTGGAAAAATGAAATAATCTGCCTGAGGTCATCTACGAGTAAGTGCCCAAGCTAGGATTTGTGTTCACAGCTATCTGACCTGAAAGCCATTTTCTGGTCATACTTTCAAGTAGGCCATTCTGTTAATGGAAGAAATAAGAGTATTCTTGTGTACCAATGTTAATGATACAGTAAGGAAGAGAGTAATTAATGGAGTAACAGGAAGAGGGAAGAGAAGTCTTAGTGGGAATGGCACAGCCATTCGAAGGCCAGAATTGGTGTTGGAAGTAACATATTTGTACATGCACACATGGAGCACACACAATTTATGGGAACGACTAGGGACGCAGAAGTTATGATCATGGATGCTAGTAGGTGGGTGGATGTGGTGATGACTATAAAAGTTCTCTGTTCATTGCTATAATTTTCTCAATAGTTAGAAAGCAAGAACACAAAGTAAAATGAAGATTGTGGGGGTGCCTGGGTGGCTCAGTTGGTTGACTGTATCGTTTAGGCTCCGGTCATAATCCTGGGGTCCTAGGATCGAGGTTCATGTCAGGCTCCCTGCTCAGGGGAGAGTCTGCTTCTCCCTCTCCCTCTGTGTGCTGCTCCCCCTGCTGTGCTCTCTCTTGTGCTTGCTCTCTCTCTCTCTCTCTCTCTCTCTCAAATAAATGAACAAAATTAAAAAAAAATAAAATAAAACGAAGATTAGGGAAATAGGTTTCAACAGACTCTAAAATAAGTTTGAGATAGTCATTGGGGAAAGGGGAGAATGAAGGGATAAATATAGTGTGCCAGTCCTGGATGTAATAGAAACTGCTCCTGTGGTCAAAAGTTTCAAGTGAAACAAGTCATTGTAGTGCTGTGAGTGCGTGTTTTGTAAACACTTTCAGCTGGGAGGGTGAGGAACCCAGGAGGGGATATCTGGATACGATGAGTAACAGGCACCTTCTATGTGACATGGTTTTGCAAAGTTGCAAAGTTGCAAAACTGACACTGAGAACTAAAAAGAAAGAAGAAAATATAAATGGCTCTATATGCACTTCAGTAAAAAGGTAACTGGAGGGTATTGTTAACAGTGTAGGACTGAGTTGGGATTGATATGCATGGAAGATGTGAGGCTCTAGCCCTAAATGCATCAAGGTGGGGTGGGTTCCCCTGAATATTGTTCAAATCCAGCAGACAGAACAATAAGTCACTTTGCAACGTGGTAGATATGAGTGAACTTGAACTTGTTTTCATATGAAAAGCCTTTTTTTATAAAGATTTTATTTCTTTATTCATGAGAGACATAGAGAGAGAGGGAGAAGCAGGCTTCCTGTGGGGAGCCTGATGCAGGACTCGATCCCAGGACCCCGGGATCACAACCAGAGCTGAAGGCAGATGCTCAACCACTGAGTCACCCAGGGGCCCCTCATATGAAAAGCCGTAAGTGTGCTCCTCTCCAGGTGGAGATTTCACTTTCACTACCATCTTGCAACATGTCATACTCTTCAGCTTCCCAGGTAAAAAGTATACTTTCCACCTCCGGTCGTGCCTTACAGTCTTCCTAGTAGCCGCCTGTACTGACATACAGACTTACCTGGGAGAAATGTGCCCGGGACCCCATCACTGTGCACCAGAGGCAGGACAGCTGGTTGTTTATCTGCTAAAATTAAAACATCCCCACAGTGTAGCCCGGGTGGCTGAGCAGTTTAGCGCTGCCTTCAGCCCAGGGCCTGATCCTGGAGACCCAGGGTCGAGTCCCACGTCAGACTCCCTGCATGGAGCCTGCTTCTCCCTCTGTCTGTGTCTCTGCCCCTCTGTCTCTCTCTCTCTCTCTCTCTCTGTCTCTCATGAATAAATAAATAAAATCTTAAAAACAAAACAAAACAAAACAAAAAAATCCCCACAACTAAAGGAAAGCACTTAGGGCCAAAATTAAGGAGATGGAATCTGCACTACGTTTAGGTTATTGCTTTTAATGAGATCTTTACATCTTCCCAGAGTCACATCATGAAATTAATGTCTTCTTATGATTTTGTCTATTGATTTTTACATAAGAACAATAAAATCAGGAGGGAGCGATCCCTGTTGGGGTGTGGAAGTGCAATATTATCCATTGGGGAGCCTCACTGTAAAGTGCATTTTTAACCATTTACTTAGATGTGGGAATATATTGAGACTCTTTTTTCTCATTGGATTTATTTACTTCAAGGTTCACAGAAATAAATATTCCTTAGACCCAAATTTAATAGATTTATGTTAGACTATCTTAAAGAAAGAAAATATTTGAAAACTAAAAGGCTAGAGCTTCAGAGATATTACTAAAGAGAGAATCTAAAAGCAATGATTTTTGAAACTTCTAAAATGGATCCATTTTTGATCATAATGGGAGATAATTCCAAAAGACTATGAGTCTAGAAAATGTCAAAGTAGTGATGGTTAAATGAGATGGCCCAGTTTTTATAATTAAATTATGTGATCGTTATAATTTTAAGGCTTTGACCTGCAGTCTGCTATAAAACATATGGATTCCATAAGTTGAAAAAGAGTGAAATAATATATAGGACTGTAAACCTGATAATGTTCACCTTGCTCTATCCAGGCATCGTAGATGGTTGCTATGTTCATGATCACATTTCCCAAGGAATGGTGAGCTGGTGTGATCCAAGGCCCCGTTCTTTCAGAGCTGTGAATCCTATTCCAAATCTCGACTCCGGGTGGTCACCTATGGGGTGGACACGGGTTCACCCAATCACTCTTTTGTGTCCTGATTGATGATTAGGCTATAAAACTTAACCTGCAGATAAATTGATGCTACAAGGGACTCTACGTCTAAGGAAAATTGATATCAGGATGCCTATTCCTCATGTTAACATATCTGGGGTACCAACACGGCTTAGAGAAAGGTGTTGGTTTTGATTTTTCATCTAATTTGATCTATGCGACTGAGTACTTGGGGGAGAACTTCATTTCCCTTACAGGAAGACCTAATCATAATACAAAGCATGGCATAGGAGACAGACGTGAGCTTTATGGTAAGAGAGATCTGTTTGTTGGTATCTGTCTTGTTTTCTTTGTCTGCCACTCATTCTTTCTACCTTTATTTTAACAGGTGTTTGTTGGTTTTCTTACGTGTGTTGGGTCCTACACTAGGTATCAGCACTGCCACACAGTGGCACAATGGTTGTGACTATGTCATGAAACTTCTGGGCACTCAGTCTCCTCACTAGTGAGACGATGGTCCAAGTCAACATAACAGGCTAACGTGGTGACACTATTTTATCTGTATCATTTCAACCTTAAAATGTCCAAATTACTTAATTTCCACATTAACACCAGATAAGAAACATGCATTCATATAAATGAATCCCATGAAGTGTCTCATGAAACACTTTCTACACTGTGTTTTCTTTCGGTAAATTTATTTCCTTTCCACTCTTCATAGCTAAGCTCTTCTGAATTTAATTTGAGTCTCAATTTCTTTTTCCTCATTTGTGATTCCTTTCTTAAATGTGTGACAGCCCTAATGTCCTTCTCAGTTCTGTTAAAATATTTGCAAAGTCTATCACTCTTTAGCCCAAATATAAATCTCCTCTCTGAGGTATTTGACATTCTTTCATGCACAGTATTTGTAAGTGGATACTTGGTACTGATTATTAATAATAGTAAATTCCATGGAAATGGTCCCCGTCTTTACTAATCTTGCACTCTGGCACTCCTGGTCATCCCTCACTTTTTGAAAATCTTACACTTTTGTGTCTTGTATCTTGTGACATACTCGTTCTCCATTCACATTCTACGTTTCTGTGTCCCTCTCCCCCCTTTTTTGGTTTGCATCAGCACATTTTATTTAATCAAATGTTTTATTTCAAGGCAATTGTAGATTCATATGCTATTTTAAGAAAAAGAAAAGAAACGTTTTGTGTCCCCTTTACCCTGCTTCTCCCATAGTAGTAATACCTCCAAGTATTGCAAGCAGGATACTGACATGGCTGCAGTCAAGATAAAGAATATTTTCGTCACTGTAAGGGTTCCTCACGTTGTTCTTTTACAGTCACGTCCACCTGTCTACAGACCTCAGACCCTTCTTAGACCTTGACAACCACTAATCTCTTCTCCACATGTATAATTTGACTATTTTAAGAAATTATATAAAGGGAGGAATGCGCTAAATGATCCTAATGATTGGCTTTTTCATTCAGTGTAATTCTCAGAAACTTCACCTAGTTTTGGGGTACCCCAGGAGTTCGTTTTGTTTATGTTTCATTGCTGAGATGCAGTCCAATGCCATTTGTTTCTTGTTGAAGGACAGCAGGGTTGATTCCACATTTGGACTATTGTGAATAAGACTGCTATAAACATTCATGGACAAGTTTTTGTGCGAACATAAATCTTTACTTCCTGGGGATAAATGCCCAGGAAGGTAATTGTTGGGTCCTATGGTAGTTGAAAAAGAAGAATAAAAAGGGGAAATTAGTCTATCAAATTTCCAGACTCAGCATACAGCTCTATTAATCCAGACGATATGTTCTGGCATAGGATAAGCCCAGAACCCAAAACAGACCTACAGAAATATGCCCAGCTGATTTTGACCAGTGTTCAAAAGCACCTTAATGAAGGAAAAATAGTCCTTTCACCAAACTAATCTGCAACTATGGGATGTCCATGGGGAACAAATTCTCATAATTTGTACAAAATGGATCACAGACTTAAATGTAAGACATAAAAACTATAAAACTTTTAGAAAATAAAAAAGGAGCATAAAATCTTTAGATTTGACACAAAATACACAATCATACATAAAAGATAACATTGAAAATTGGACGTTATAATAATTAAATATTTTTGTTCTGTGAAAGGCACCAATACAATGATAAAGAGATAAGCTACATGGTACAGAATAAAGTAATTTAACCACATATCTGGTACAGATACAGGATATAGAGCATAAAAGCACTCTCAGATCGAAATCACCTAGAAGTAAACAATCTTAATTAAACATGGACAAAAGCAATGAAGGGATGGTTCACTAATGAAGATACGTGGATGTCAGAGGAGCACATAAAGGGTGTTTGACATCACCAGAATTTAGGTAAATACATATTTAAATCATTTTTAAATAGTTTTTTTTTTTTTTTTTGAAAGATAACATGCATACAGGAAAGTGCATGGAACCATTTCACAAGGTGAACATGGCCAGGTAACTGCAAAGAAGATAGAGAAATAGGACGTTCACCACCAGCACCTGTGATTTCAGCCTCTGGCCCTCTCAGGTTTGCTTGCCCCTGGCAGGCCCGGAGCTCACTGCTTCCACCACCATGCAGCCTTGCCTAACCTGGACCTTAAGTATATTGAATGTCTTCTTTTCACATTTTCTTTCTTTTGCTCAATATTATGTATCTAAGGGTCATCCATGTTATGATGAATAAGTAGTTCATTGCCATGGTTGTAAAGTGCCACATTTTCTGAATTTATCACTATTGGAAACCCCAGCTAGGTCTGTTTCCATCTTGGGACTGTTATGAATAGTGCTATAGGAAAATTGTTGTATATGTCTTGATATCTAAATAGCTAGTCCTGGGATCCCTGGGTGGCACAGTGGTTTGGTGCCTGCCTTTGGCCCAAGGCGCGATCCTGGAGACTCGGGATCGAATCCCACATCGGGCTCCCATTGTATGGAGCCTGCTTCTCCCTCTGCCTGTGTCTCTGCCTCTCTCTCTCTCTCTCTCTCCCTGTGACTATCATAAATAAATACACATTTTTTAAAAATTTAAAAAATAAATAAATAGCTAGTCCTGTGTAGTTGTCCTGCGTCCCAACAAAACTTGAAGTCATGAAGAGAATACAGCAGTGAAATTGTCCTCATGTTTGCATGTCATCTGTTTTTTCTCACTTACTTGAAGCTGTTTCTCCTGATTATGTACCTGAATCAATTGGATTGTTTTATAGTAAAATACCATGGGGCTTATTAGTTTTGTATTCAATCTTATTAGACTTTGGCAATATATGGATACATATCTATAGCAATATAAAAGAAGAATATGACCATGTGTTAATAAATCATATATATTTTAATTTCCTGTACTCACTAGAGTGTATACATTCCTGTATTCTACTAAATTTAAAGTATGATTTTAAAATACTGGGAATGAAATATGGCCATGGTGTGTTGACCATCTGTAATGGGGAATATATGTGCCTCTCTGAGAAGATTTCATTGGCAAGGGTATCGACTCTTGTATTCTTGGGTAACTAAGACCACTTTATAAGTCTGAATTTAAGACTTCTATTTATATATCATTTGCAAGTGCACTTTCATCTACTAACACAGTTGATACATTGTACAAGATGAAATCAAGATAAGTGGACAGAAACATCAACTTTTCCTTAGAGTAGTGATTTTATTTATCTTTTAAAATTTAAAGATACTTTGGAAGACAGAGAACTCACCCAAAAATACCTTCTGTGAAGTACGCCTGTACTGTGTGACTTAGCACCTCTTGGTCACAGCCAACTGGACCAAAATGGACATCCGACTGAAAAGGAAGCAGATAATAAGCTACATACATAAAATTATTTACCTTTAGGGTTAGTAATATTTTGGAGCCAGAAAAGAGGAGAGAAAGCAGAGGAGAGAGACAAATACACCATCCCTAATGTCTATGAAAAGGAGACCCCGGTGTTCCATTTACTTTCCCTGGCACATTCGCAGTGCTGGCTTCCAGCTGCATTTCTTTCTTATTTTTATAATAAATTTATTTTTTATTGGTGTTCAATTTGCCAACATACAGAATAACACCCAGTGCTCATCCCGTCAAGTGCCCCCCTCAGTGCCGGTCACCCATTCACCCCCACTCCCTGCCCTCCTCCCCTTCTTATTCACTGATTCCAAGGTATCTCTATCCAAATAAGCTTAAGGAAGTAGGTCTTTGACTTGGTTTGGATGATCTCGGGATGTGGGATGAACCCACAGTTGGTTCTCAAATAAGTCTGGTCTACATGGTTGGTGGAATGAAGTTCGCTGAACATGCGATAGGCAAAGGGGCTGTGGTCTTTGATATTAGCTGTTATGGGGACGTTTGCTCATTTTTATGCTTTAAACAGTGTTCTTGATTATATGATAAGGGAGTGTATTTGTTTCTTCTTGATCTATCACAGTCACCGAGTGGCCTTGTCTGAGCTGCTGTTCTGTGAAATTGTTTACGTTTGACAGAACAGCAAGGCCTTGCTGCGAGGCCAGCTCCTGGCAACAGCAGAGCACCACCGATAGGGCCAACACATTTTTGGCCTGCCAGGGCTTGCTTTGTTTCCCTCAAACTGAAGCATGATAGCAAGAGCATAAAAAGACAACATGAATTTTAGGGAGGGAGTGAGGCCCACTAGGGGCAAAGGTATAGGGACGAGTGTGGTTTCTTGATGTTATTGAAAAGTCAAGAGGAGCTACTTTCATGGAAGCTTTAATCAGCTATTTTACTGATTTTGAAGCCAGGAAATACACTCTTCTGCCAAAATGCTGGTGTGGCAGTTGATGGAGCAAAGAGCTAGGGAAAACATGACTTATTAGTCTCTGTATGTTACCAGATTTCTTCCTAATATATGACACCTAGTTGATTTTCTACTGTGTCTGGCGTGCATCCCAGCATAGTACAGAGTAAAACAAGCAATGAATGCTAATGGCTAAGAAATGAGTTTTAGCATCAAGTTTCTTGGGTTCAAATTACTACTCCTCAATATACTACCTGTGTGATCTATAGCAAATACTCTTTTATGCCTGCATTATAGTATTTATAGTATAGTAATATTAATACGAATCACTTCATAGAGTTGATTTCAGAAATAATATAGCACTAACGGTGCTTAGAATTAAGGAATTAATGTCAGTTTATTGTTTCTCTGATTAACATTTAATGATAAAAAATCTCTAATATCCATTATTCTTTTTAATTGATACTTCAAAGACTCAGAGAGAGAAAAGACAATATTTGAATCAAAAAACAAGAATGAAGAGCAAAACGTAAAAACGAACATAAGCCTCCAACAACATCCAGTATCAGGCACACAAGCTTCCCCCCAACAGAAAGGCCAGTGAGGGCCGTGGCTCCTTCAGGAAGACAGCTGTATTGGGTTCTCAGTTCCATCTGTGCACAGGTAGAGGCCAGGCTACAAGCAAGTGAAGGGCTGCATTATCCTCCTTCACCACAAAGTGATAACTTCAGTGTTTGGAAATCCTTAAAACTAAAATAATTACTCATAATTGTATTCAATTACAGCACATGACTATAGATAATAATCTTGGATCTGCCCCTCGTATTCAAATACAACAAATGAAAACAAATCTTGAGAATATCCCCAGAAGTGTCTGGGCAAATAGCAATTTATAACAGTCAAGTAAGTTATTTAACTATGAAAACATCAAAAAAAAAATGCTTGATGATTTGGTGGAAGAGAAAGCACAAATAGAATATGGTTTTGGCATGAATAGGAATAGTACATATTTTGCCCATTAATACACCGAATTAAAAGCATTCAAACGTAAAATTCAGGTAAATGGAATGAGTAAGTGATGACACCTGGGAGAAAAAAAAAATTAAGTGAGAGAAACTATTCTTTGAGGAGAATCCGAAAAAGCATACTTGTCAGAGCCCAAACTTCAGGCGTGGATGCATTCTTTAACAGAGTGAATCATTCTGCGTACTTATTCAAGGACATATCTGAAATAGTCTATTATCCTGATTGAATGGCCTCAGAGCCACTGAGTTTCCAAGCTTATTGGTTTCAATCTTTTTCCTTTTCTGTGAAGGTCATTGTAGGAAATTGTCTTAAATATACTGCATACAAATCCTGCCCCTCACACAAATGTTCAACATCTCTCTATTCTCTATTCTCATCACAGTGTATTGCTCAAACTAAAGTAGGTCAACATATCAGAATAAAATATATCAACATATCTTATAGTTTCCTATTTCTATAAATAGGAATATATCCTGGTCTGACAAAGAACTGAGCTTTCGAATTTCCTCCACTTGTGGCCTCCAGGCCCTGCTCTTCCTCCAGTGTTTGCTGCTCAGGAAATAATGTTTCCATCCTGCTGTTGCTCAGTCCACACACAGAGACATTATTCTTTAAAGGACAGCTGCAAATGGTGCTTTGAATCTGAAGTCACAGAATGTCGATCCCCTTCTCAACATTGTCCAGCAGATCTTCATTTCACTTAGTATAAGGTCCAGGTTTCTTGTGCAGGCATACAAAGCCCTACAGGAACCGACCCTTGGCTACTTCTCTGACTTCATCTCTGACTACACTTCAAATAACTCTCTAACCATGTTCCCTGCCTGCTAGTTCTCAAACATACTTCAGAGCCTTTGCATTTGCCATTTCCCCTTCGGCCACAGGGATGGCCTCCTTGCTTAAATTTTATTCCTTGCAGAGAGCCCGTCCCCATTCACCCCATCTAAAATAGTACCTCCATTACTTTCTATATTTATTTTGAATCCTTTAAATTCTAGCTGGAAACACTCAAAAGGCCAATGTGTGAATTTCCATGTTTTTACTTTGCAAGGGAACTCAGGAAAAGTGCTTATTAATGTAAAGTGTGCTGGTTAAATGTTCAGCAACCAGCTTCCTGAACCAGGAAAACAAAATTCTAGAGCTTGATATTGGGAAGAAATGATAATAATTGGTTGGAGATACAGTGAGTTAGCTCCAGTGTGAAAGCGGGCAATGACATTATTGGCCCACGGCTTCTCAGAGTTTACAGTGTTCTTTGTGGGAGGAGGAGCTAAACTATTGTCTCGAGAAATCCTTGAAATGTTGATGTCTTTGCTGTTGCAAAATAATCCAGCCTGCCTTGATCCGTACAAATATATTTGAGGATGGAGGGTTGGAGCATCAGCCTGGCTTTAAGATTTCTGGCACTCAGGCAAATGTCATCATTATACAATTCACAAGCCTTGTGGTAAAAACACAGATTGCTCAGGAGAAGAATGTGTTTTTGCATATAGTACTAAAACCAGTGGTAGCTCTCCTGAAAAGCTTCAAGTAAGAGGATAATGCATAAGGTAACAAAATAATGATTATTACTTTAATAATTTAATAATTATTATTACCCTTTTCCAGAAATTGTTCTAAGCACTTTATCTTTGGGCATATTTCATTTTATTCACCAGTAAACTCTAGAGGGATATACTGTCCTGCCAATTTATTGTTATTCAACTATATTAAGATTGAAGATGATTAAGAATTTTCCCCACACAGCTAGCAAGGGGTTGTGGAATCTTCTTTTTAAAAATGTCTTTCTTGGGGAGCCTGGGTGGCTCAGTGGTTGAGCATCTGCCTTCAGCGCAGAGCATCATCCTGGGGTCCTGGGATCGAGTCCCACATCAGGCTCCCTGCATGGAGCTTGCTTCTTTGTCTGCCTACATCTTTGCCTCTCTCATGAATAAATAAATAGATTTTTAAAAATGTCTTTCTTTTCTCCATATAAAATAGGAAACAAAATATATACAACTTCCTTCTTGCTCAAAGGAAGATAATATAAAATCAGAACCATAAATATCCCTTTACTCAAGGGTTCAGTATAAATTAATGAAAATATAAAACCAATCTTAGACCTAAAATACATTGTCTTTCAGACTATATTTTATTTATTTATTTTTATTTTAATATTTTATTTATTCATGAGAGACAGAGAGAGAGACAGAGAGAGAGAGAGAGAGAGAGAGAAGCAGAGACACAGGCAGAGGGAGAAGCAGTCTCCATGCTGGAAGCCCAATGTGGGACTCAATTGCAGGACTCAGATCATGCCCTGAGTCAAAGGCAGACGCTCAACCACTGAACCACCCAGGCATTCCATGAACTATATTTTATAAAGCACTGCTTACTGCTAGTAAGAGAAGTTAATAATACTGAATATTTATGACTCACTTTGTTAAACAATGAACCTAACAGCTAATTAATTAGAACAAATAGACAAAATCACCTATAGAGTCACCTATATGTTGCCATTTTTCTAATATCATCTGTTGAGGCAACACATGCAAATATAAAAATTAGTGAAACATTTGTTTGTAGACTGTTGTTTGAAGCACCCAGTTATTTCTGTGGGTCCGAGACTACTGGTGTGTGCTAGCAAATTCTGACTCTCTGAACTCTGTTACGGCCAATGTTGGGGAACAAGTGATAAGAACTTATGGATTGCAAATTCTCAGGTGAAACAAACTTGCTGAAAGTATAGGGATTTAGGAGGTTTCTTGGCTTCATTAATAATAGACTAAAACAACCTGCCTTTCAACCTACCTTAAAATTTCCATACTTGGTGTTGGCTCTTTAGTGATATGGAAGCATATACTTGTTTTATAATGATAAAATTAAGAAAAAATGAAACAAAAATCTTTCTTCACTAAATTCCAATTATAAATCATGTGAAATTACTTTGGCATGTAGTAAACAGAGCTCACCCCAAAGCTTAGCAGTTTTTGCTGCACAACTAATGAGGTCATAACAGAATTGATTCCAGTATAAGGAAAAGAAAGACCGAGGTCAGACAACACCTTCCGATCAGGACTTCAAACCCATCTCTGGCGGGAAAGTTCCAAAAGCTCCAATTCCAAATGTATCATTTGGAAGAAATTTCTTTGTAGTTTGTATAAGCTGGCTTTACACATGATTTAATGTTTTAGCATCTGCTTTATAGTTACTGAAGAACAAACACGAGGGCAAACACTTGAAAATTTGCCCCAATTATAATTTAATTCAATGAAGAGTCCAAGGGAAGAAAAATAGCATTTTTTTTTCTTCTCAGGCTGTTTGCTTTAAATTAAACTCTTGTTTGACAAAGCAAAGATGAAAAAAAGGGAGTTTAAAACAAAAAGAAAGACAAGACGGTGTCCTAATACTTTAGATACAATTTGTCAAACAATTAAACAGTTAAAAAGCATTCAATAGTGTTGACTTCAGCAGCACATTTCCTAAAATTGGAATGATACAGAGAAGATTAGCATGGCCCCACACAAGGATGACATGCAAATTTGTGAAAGATTTCATATTTTTTGAATGCACGTGGAACATTCTCCAGAATAGATCACATATTGGGTCACAAATCATGTCTCAACTGATACCAAAAGACTGAGTTATCCCATTCTTATTTTCAGACCACAATGCTTTAAAGTTTGAAGTCAACCACAAGAAATAATTTGGAAGGACCACAAATACATGGAGGTTAAAGAGCATCCTACTAAAGCATGAATGGGTCAAACAGGAAACTAAAGAATAGTTTTAAAAATACACAGAAGAAAATGAAAATGAAAACACAGCAGTTCAAGAGTTTTGGGATGCCACAAAGGCAGTCCTAAGAGGGAAGTACAGAGCATTACAGACTTTTCTCAAGAAATAAGAAAAGTCTCAAATACACAACCTAACCTTATACCTAAAGGAGCTGGAGAAAGAACAGCAAATAAACCCAGCAGGAGAAGGGAATGAATAAAAATTAGAGCAGAAGTCCATGATATAGAAAAAAAAAAAATAGAACAGATCAATGGAACTAGGAGCAAGGTCTTTGAAAGAATTAATGAGATCGATAGCCCTCTAACCAGATTTATCAAAAAGAAAAGAATAAGGACCAAAATAAATAAAGTCATGAATGAAAAAGGAGAGATAACAACCAACACTGAAAAATTATAATTTCGAGAGAATATTATGAACAATTATATGCCAACAAATCAGGCAATCTGGAAGAAATGGATGCGGTCCTAGGAGCATATAAACTACCCAAACTGAAACAGGAAGAAATAGATAACCTGAACAGACCCATAAACAGAAAAGAAATTGAATCAGTAATCAAAAACCTCCCAAAAAAACAAGAATCCAGGGCTAGATGACCTCCCAGCTGGATTCTACCAAACATGTAAAGAATTAATACCTCTTCTTCTGAAACTGTTTACAAAATAGAAATAGAAGGGAATTTTCCAATCTCAATTTATGAGGCCAGCTTCCCTGGTGAAAAGGAAGATCACGACAGAACTAACTTGATAGCTTTTTTGTGCTATTAATTTTTATCATTTAAGATTTACTTTGAGTGTGAGAGCAGAGCGATGGGTTCCCTGATATCTCTTAATGAATCACTGGCAAGGGGGGTTGGGGGGATACATGAGGGTGATTGACTTAATCTAATCTCTGGAGTGGATATTGGGAAAGGCAGCTCCAGGGGCTGCTCAGTACTTCATTGTACTGAGCCTAAAGTGACACATTACAGGGTCTTTGATGAAGTCTAAAAATGTCATTAAGCGGTAGCGGTATAGAAACATATCAGCAGAGTCAGTGGAACAGAGATTAAGACAATACAATGTACTCTGTTTCGGGAATAGATGCATTGAATCAGATGGATCGCATCCCTGTAGAATTTTCCAACTTTAGCTGGCTAAAATCTATACCAGTCTCAAAATAAAGAATGTTTAAACTAGTTACTTATTTGTGTCATTCATGGTGAATGTTGAATGCTTTTTCTCCCCCATTCTTTATTTAGATTAAATATAGTTAACATATACTGTATTATTAGTTTCAGGGACGGAATTTAGTGATTCATCACTTCTTTTTTTTTTAATTTTTATTTATTTATGATAGAGAGAAAGAGAGAGAGAGAGGCAGAGACACAGGCAGAGGGAGAAGCAGGCTCCATGCACCGGGATCCCGACGTGGGATTCGATCCCGGGTCTCCAGGATCGTGCCCTGGGCCAAAGGCAGGCACCAAACCACTGCGCCACCCAGGGATCCCTGATTCATCACTTCTATGCAACAGGCAGGGTGCGTCACATCAAGTGCCCTCCTTCATCCTCATCACCCTTTACGCCATCCCCCCAACCACTTCCCTCAGTATTTTCCTAGAGTTCAGAATCTCTTATAGTTTGCATCCCTGTTTATTTCCAACTTATTTTATTTTTCCATCCCTTTCCCTATGTTCATCTGTTTTGTTTCTTAAGTTTCACTTATGAGTGAAATTATGTGGTATTTGTTTTTCTCTGATTGACTTATCTCACTTAGCATAATACCCTCTAGTTCTATCCTTGTCCTTGCAAATGGCAGGATTTCATTCCTTTTGATGGTTGAGTAATATTCCATTGTATATACAGACCACATCTCCTTTGTCCATTCATCTGTCAATGGGCATCTGGGCTCTTTCCAAAGTTTGGCTGTTGTGGACATCACTGCTGTAAATGTTGGGGTGCAGGAGCCCCTTTGGATCACTAGGTTCGTATCCTTTGGAAAAATACCTACTATTACAATTGCTGGGTCATAGGGAAGTTATATTTTTAACTTTTTGAGGAGCCTCCAGACTGTTCTCCAGAGTGGCTGTTCCAGCTTGCATTCCCAAGAACAGCGCAAAAGAGTTCCCCTTTTCTGCATTCTTGCCAGCATCTATTGTTTCCTGAGTTTTTAATTTTAACCGTTCTGACTGATGAGATCATATCTCATTGTGGTTTTGATTTGTATTTCCCTGATACTGAGTGATGTGGAACATGTTTTCATGTGTCTGTTGGCCATCTGGATGTCTTCCTTGAAGAACTGTATTCATGTCTTCTGCTCATTTCTTGACTGGATTATTTGTGTTTTGGATGTTCAGTTTGGTAAGTTCTTTATAGATCTTGGAAACTAGCCCTTTATCTGATAAGACATTTGCAAACATCTTCTCCCATTCTGTAGGTTGCCTTTTAGTTTTGTCAACTGTTCCCTTTGCTGTGTAAAAGTTTTTATCTTGATGAAGTCCCAATAGTTCATTTTTGCCTTTGTTTCCCTTGCCTTTGGAGACATGTCTACTAAGAAGTTGCTGCAGCCAATGTCAAAGAGGCTGCTGCTTGTGTTCTCCTCTAGGATTTTGTTGGATTCCTGTCTCACATTAAGGCCTTTCATCCATTTTGAGTCTACTTTTGTGTATGGTGTAAGAGGATGGTCCAGTTTCATTCTGCATGTGGCTGTCCAATTTTCCCAACACCATTTGTTGAAGGGACTGCCTTTTTTCCACTGGATAGTCTTTTCTTCTTTTTTCAAAGATTAGTTGACCATGGAATTGAGGGTCCATTTCTGGGTTCTCTATTCTGGTCCATTGATCTATGTGTCTGTTTTTGTGCCAGGACCACACTGTCTTGATGATCACAGCTTTATAGTACAACCTGAAATCTGGCATTGTGATGCCCCCAGCTTTGTGGGTTTTTTTTCCCCAATATTCCTTTGGCTATTTGGGGTCTTTTCTGGTTCCATACAAATTTTAGGATTGTTTGTTCCAGCTCTGTGAAGAATGTTCATGGTATTCTGATAAGGATTGCATTGAATGTGTAGATTTTTGAGGGGGTAACATAGGCATTTTAGCAATATTTGTTCTTCTAATCTATGAGTATGGAATGTTTTCCCATCTCTTTGTGTCTTCTTCGATTACTTTCATAAATGTTCTATAGTTTTCAGAGCATGGATCCTTTACCTCATTGATTAGGTATATTCCTGGGTATCTTATGGTTTTTGGTGCAATTATCAATGGGACCAATTCTTGATTTCTCTTTCTTCTGCCTCATTGTTAGTGTGTAGAAATGCAACTAACTTCTGTGCTTTGATTTTATATCCACTTTGCTGAATCCTTGTATGAATTCTAACAATTTTGGGGTGGAGTCTTTTGGGTTTTCTACATAGAGTATCATCTTGCTTGCAAAGAATGAAAGTTTGACCTCTTCTTTGACAGTTTATTTTTTTTTTCTTTGCCAGTTTAGATGTCTTTTATTCCTTTTTGTTGTCTGATTGCTGAGGCTAAGACTTATAGTACTATGTTGACCAACAGTGGTGGGAGTGAGCATCCCTGCATGTTCCTGACCTTTGGGGAAAAGCTCTTAGTGTTCCTTGTTGAGGGTGATAGTCACTGTGGGTTTTTCATAGATGGATTTTATGATATTCAGGTATGTTCTCTCTATCCCCACCTGGCAGAGAGTTTTAATTAAAAAAGATGCTGTATTTTGTCAAATGCTTTTTCTGCATCTGTTGAGAGGATCATATGGTTCTTGTCCTTTATTTATTAATGAGATATATCACATTTGTTGATTTGTAGATGTTGAACCACTTTTGTACTCCAGGAATAAATCCTATTTGGTCATGGTAAATAATCCTTTTAATGTACTGTTGGATCCTATTGGCTAGTATCCTCGTGAGAATTTTTGCATCTGTGTTCATCAGGGACATTGGTCTGTAATTCTCCTTTTTAGTGAGGTCTTTGGTTTAGGGGATCAAGGTAATGGCCATTTTTTACTCCCAAATGATACGGGCAAGTGTCAAATCCATTGGACTTCATATTGAGTGACCTTGTCTCCTCTCCAGACCCTTGGTTTGTGCAGGTAGGAAGCCACCTGTTTCTTGCGAATGGGAAGGGAGTGAGGGTGTGTTTGTGTGCAGTGGGATCTCAGGACGTGGAGGCACCCGTGTGTCCCACAGGCGGGGAGGCCCGTGTTGGAGGCTGTCTCATCTTTTGCAGGCAGGGAACATGAGACCCATTTAATTTCAGAGAGTGTCTTGCTATCTATGTCCTCCTGTTCTAAGAAGGATGGAGGTCATTCAGGAAATGGTGTGCTGTCGTGCAGTGGGTCCAGATGGAAAGTCCTTGCTGAAGCACTGGCTGCTGGAACATTCCACCGAAAGGAATGGACCCAGCTTGAGCTTCAGCTCTTCTGCTAACTGTACGGCCATGAACAAGTTAGTGTGTTTGGACCAGACTTCACCTCTAAAGAATACCAATATATAGATTTCAGTGACTGTCATGAAATAAGAACATTTGTAAACATGGGCAGCATGTGGCCAAGGGCTCGCTTGACCCGCTCCTCAAGCTGGGTTCCTTCCTCTATGGGGAGTTGGCCTGATTCTTGACTCTCTTAGGGAACTTCTGTAGACTCTATTGATGCAGAACCACTGCAGTGATATGAGACAGATTAAGAATGGCCACAAATTCTTAGATGCTGCTTTCCTTGACAGTTTGGATTTATGTCGTTCCTCCTGAATGTGGATCCACTGTGAACTGCTTTGAGCCCTAGAACAGGGCAGCAGTGATGTTATCCTCATTTTTGGGGGTCCAGGTCTTAAGAGAATGGTGACTTCCATTTCCTCTTATGTGGAAAAGTCATTCTTGGAGATCCAAGGATCAGAGACATCCACCTGGTGAGATCTGAGATTACATGAAAGGAGGAGACAGGTGCCTAACTAGCTGGGCCCCAGCGACTCCTGGCCCTAGACATTTGAGATATTCTTTTTTTTTTAAGATTTTATTTATTTATTCATGTTAGATATAGAGAGAGAGCCAGAGACACAGGCAGAGGGAGAAGCAGGCTCCGTGCCGGGAGCCCGACGCGGGACTCGATCCCGGGACTCCAGGATCACACCCTCAGCCAAAGGCAGGCACCAAACCACTGAGCCACCCAGGGATCCCCATTTGAGATATTCTGATTGAGGGCCCAGATGTGTTTGTAGAGCAAAGGTGAGCTGTCCCAGTGATATCTGTCCAAAATCCCAAGTCTGTAAACAAAACAGAGTCTTAGTATCTACGTGTAGTAACTGATACCTGGGATGTAGGATAGGGAATTCTGTGTAGGGCTTCGACTTTAGAAGAAGGTGTTCAAGTAGAGGTCTAGAAGGGGGAGCTGGAGCCTCAGAGGTGGCCCTAGTGTGGGCAGATGAGCTGGAGCTTGCAGGGAAAGCTGGGAGGCACGTCCTTGTAGCTGCTGAGGTGGGATCTTGATGAGGAGGCTTGGAGAGGGCTGTGGAAGCTTGTTGCTTCTGTGCAGGGGCTGCTTCTGTGTCTCTGCAGGTCCACAGGTCAGGGGCTGGGCCAGCAGGGTCAGCCATCGGGGAAGAAGAGGTGGATGTGGATGGAGGACAGCTGGAGCCTGGCCGGGCATGTCTGCATCAGCCCTCCACAGCCTGACCACGAAGATCTTCGCAGAGTAATGGTTGCTTCTCACCTTCCTCTAAAACCCTGTCTGGGTTCCTCCACTGGCTGGTTCTTACCTAGAACAGCTGAGAAGGGGATCCTAAAAGACATGTTTCCCAGTGCAACACAGTGGATAAAGTGAAATTTAGCACATGGGCAACATACAGCGTGGTGAAGACTTGGGGAAAAATACAGCTTTTTTCTTTAATTCAGGTTGGTCACCCTTTGTCCTTAATAGTGACTATATTTGATTCATCAAAACTTGTTGAAGATTTAAGACTTTGTCCTATCCCTTTGAGATTGCTATGAAATGAAAGTATGAATACAGGGATGCCTGGGTGGCTCAGCGGTTGAGCATCTATCTGCCTTCGGCCCAGGGCTTGATCCTGGAGACCTGGGATCGAGTCCAGCATCGGGCTCCCTGCATGGAGCCTGCTTCTCCCTCTGCCTGTGTCTCTGCCTCTCTCTCTCTGTGTCTCTCATGAATAAATAAATAAAGTCTTAAAAAAATAAAAAATAATAATAATAAATTAAAAAAAGAAAGTATGAATACAGATAACTGAGTTAAATGTGAATATAAATGTCCAGGTTATAAAGAATTGAAAAATGCCTAATAAATTTAAATGAGTTTTTTTTTTTTTTCCCAACACTGCTTTGGAAAACATGGATAAGACATGACACGAGAATGGGATTTTTGACTTTTTCACTTTGAATGAGAGGGAAACTTGCAATAGATGCTAATCTGATTTCTGGTGTTGTAGGTGCTGTGGGCAGAGGAGAGGGGGAGAAGGCGGGAGCTTGACCCCGTGCACGTCCTTTCCTGATGACAGAAGCCATGATAGAGGCTGATGAACCAGGACACAGCAAAGAGTGAGGGTCAGACCTTTCTGCCATCGAGGCACGATAGCTCTGTGCATTCCTAAAACGTGCCTCAGTAAGTGTCCATCTCTGACCAAGCTAAACTGTCCCTGTGGCTTTGAGGAAACCCATGGAAACTGGAAGCGTAAATGCAGGTCTCTATCCCCCATCCAGATGCCCAGGAGAAAACATCTCCTACTGCCTGGGTTTCATAAGAAGGCTGAGGGGTTGATTGCGTATTTCCCCTTTAATTCGTATTACTACAGAATTATATATTTCCAACACACCAGGGAGAAACTTATGTAAAACAGAAGTCTTCAGAGGACTAATTTTCAAAGTGCTTAGGCAAGAGCACATATTGAAATAATTATTTTAAATGCAAATAACAAATAATTAGATTTGATGTTCACAAGGGAAAGATTACACTCAAATACGATACGACAGGGTTCAATTTTATCCATGAAAAAATAACTATAGGGAAAATATGATAATTTACTAGGAGAAAGCATTGAGTTAAAAACATTACAATGCAGGCAAATTAATATGTTAATTTTTAAAACATCAGCTCTAGTGAGTAGGGATTGTACAAACTGTGCCAGGGAAACTTTTTGTAAATAAGTAAAGGGAGTAAGGGTTTTTATTTGGTTATATTCTCTCATAAAACCTGGCTAAACTAATAATTGAAGAACGAATCTTAGGATGACTTTATAAAAGAGGCCTCATTCCTCTGACTTGTTCTTTTTATTATACAATTTTAGCAACTTTATTCAGGCATACTTCATATTCAATAAATTATAGTATTTAAATGTACAATTTGACACTTCTGGCCTTAACTACCCACTTGTAAAGTCACCACCACAAACATGTTCAAAGTCATCTTCCGGAAGTTTCTTCCCTATGATCCCTCCCTTCCAGCCCCTACGTCCTCCTTCCTAGGCAGCCACCCATCTGCTCACTGTCACTACACATTAATTTACATTTTCTATACTTTTATGTAAGTAGAATCATATAGTATGGGTTTTTTTTTTTTTTTGGCTTCTTTCACTCAATGTGATTATTTTTAGATTAATGTACATGTTGGCACTATCCATGGTGCATTCCTTTGAATGGATGAGTACCTCTCCACCGCATGTGTAACCATTCACTATTGATGAGCACTGGTTCTTTACAGTTTGGCTGTTACACATAAAGCTGCCATAAACATACAAGCCTATCCATGGGCGTGTGCTCTCATTTCTCTGGGGTAAGTATTTAGGGGTAGAATGGCTGCATCATACGGCACATGCATATTTGGCTCTTGGAGTAAGAGCCGAACTGTTATCCAAAGCAGTTCTGACATTTTAATTCCACATTAGGGACTGACCATCCTCTCCCTCGCCTCTTCAGCACGTGCTTAGTCGGTTTGATTTGCTTCTTCCCTTTCATTTCTTGCCTTTTCCTTTCCATTTTTTTCTTTTTCAGTGATGCTCACTTTTTAATAAATGTAAAAGGGTAGAGAGCATGGGCTTAGTTTGCATTTTTCTAATCGCTAACAATGTTGAACCTGTTCCTATATGTCATCCATATGTCTTCTTTGGTAAAATGTCAAAATCTTTCCCCATTTTTCTTAGTTGTTTATTTGTTTTTGAGTTTGAAGTATTATTTTTAAAAATTTATTTATTTATTTATTTATTTATTTATTTATTTATTTATCCATGAGAGACACAGAGAGAGGGGCAGAGACACAGGCAGAGGGAGAAGCAGGCTCCATGCAGGGAGTCCAAAGTGGGACTCGATCCCAGGACCCCGGGATCACGCCCTGAGCCAAAGGCAGATGCTCAACCGCTGAGTCACCCAGGCGTCCCAAGTTTGAAATATTCTTTATATACTCTGGATATGTGATTTCTATCAGATATATGATTTGAAAAAATATTTTCTCAGACTGTGGATGGTCTTTCATTCAGTGAAGAAAGTAAAATTTATCAAATTTTTTATGGATGATGTTCTGAGATCATTTCTAAAAACATCTTTGTCAACTCAAGGTTGTTTCCTGAAACAAGATGTTTTCGGAAAATGCATAGTTTTAGGCTTTATGTATTTTGGCTCCATGTGCCATTTTTAAAACTAATTTCTGTATATAGTGTGAAATATGGCACTAAGTTTATTTTCTTACATAGAGATATACAATTGTTCGGTATCTTTGTTGAAAAGATGATCTTTTCTTCACAGGATGCCTTTTTACTTTGTTGAAATTGAGATGCCCATATGTGCATCTATTTCTGTTCCATTAACCTGCTTGCTCATATTTATGCCAACATCACATCGTCTTGCTTACTATGGTTTTCTAGTAAGTCTGAAAATCAGGTATTGTAAGTCTTCCAATTTTTCTCTCTTTTTATCTGTTGGTTTGACTCTTCTATGTCTCTGCATTTCTACATAAAATTTAAAATCACTTTTTAAATTCTACCAACACGCATGTTGGAATTTTGATTAAATATGCATTGAGTTATAGGTGAATTTAGAATATTGATTTCTCCAGTGCGTGGACAAAGTGGTTCTATTTCCTGATAATTTCTCTATTTTATATCTATTGTCTTCATTTTTTAAGTCTTACACATCTTTTTCAGATATATCACAATGGATTTCGTATTTTTGATATTGTCATACCTGATATTGCTTTTTTAATTTTAATTTTGATTGCTTTCTGAAAACAAAGTACAAAGATCTATTTTTGGCTTTTTTTTTTTAAGAAATATTTTTAGAGTAGTTTTAGGTTTACAACAAAGCTGAGAGGGAATTACAGAGATTTTTCCATATGACCCCTGCTCTAAAACATGCATAACCCTCCCCATTATCAACATCACTCAACAGAGTGGTACATTAATTACCAAGGATGAACCTGCGTTGACATATCATGATCAACGAAAGTCCATAAACTTAGCCTTCACCCTTGATGTAGTACATTCTATGGTTTAGAACAAATGTAATGATATATAGCCACAGTTATAGAGTATTTAATTATAGAGCCACCACCTAGAGTATTTAAACTGCCCTAAATGTCCTCTGAGCTCTGCCTATTTTTCTACACTCTCCCCACTCCTGACTGACCTTTGCACTATCTCCATAGTTTTGACTTTACCAGAATGTCACATAGTTGGAATCACACTGTATATGGCCCTTCCAGATTGGCTTTTTTTTTTTTTTTTCATTTAGCAATATACATTGAGCATTTCTCCATGTCTTTTCATGACTTGATGGCTCTTTTCCTTTTAGCATTGAATAAAATTCCATTGTCTGGATAGATCACAATTTATATATCCATCACCTACTGAAGGACATTTTGGTTGTTTTCGAGTTTTAGCCATTATGCACAAAGTGTCCATAAGCATCTGTGTGCAGGTTTGTGTGAGGACCCTAGTTTTCAGCCCCCGTGAGTCTATAGCAAGGAGCATGATTGCTGTGTTGTATGGTAGGAGCATCTTTACTTCTGTCCCCACTGATGTGTGAGAGTTGCTGAGCTCTGCCTCCCCACCAGCATTTGTGGTCAGTGTTCCAGATTTTACCTGTTTATCTGTTGTTTTAACGTGCATTTCCCGGACATATGATGTGGGGCATGTTTTCTTATGTTTACTTACCATCAATATATCTTCTTTGGTGAGGTGTCTATTAAAGTCATTGGCCCATTTTAGTCAGGTTAATGGGAAAAGTAAAAAATGTAGAGCAACCATTGACTAAGGAACACATTTAAAACAAAATGACATGGAATGTAATGTCTATACAAATTTTTAAAAATAATATGTAGTACTGGCCTATTGATCAAAACTGGTTTCCACTCTCTTTCTATTAACTGGGAGAGGTATGTTTGTTTTGTTTTTTGTTTCTTGTTTTTTCTTTTTTGGTCATTATTGAAAAAGAATTACCCAGTCTTACTATAGCAGTTAAGTTACTATAGTAGTTAAGTTAGTTACATTATTAGTAGAGCGATGAGGTCATGCCTATTCCAAAATATTGATTATTTGTATTAAATACATTTCCTTGTAAATAGCTCCACAGGAGATTTATTTTACAGAATAAATTTGAGCAAGCCAGCTTAGATATGGATTATGTAAATACAAACCAACTAAGGGTAGAAAAGAAGGCTGAGGCTGTTCCAGGGGAATTATTTGGAAAGAAGCAGGTTTGATTGCTTCAAAAGAGGATCATTAGCATGATGTTAATGGACATGGCTTCTTCAGCAGAATGGGACATTTATATTCGTGCAAGAATATAGCAGATAAGGGTCCAGAAATTGAGATATGATTTGAAGATCTGCTACTTACCTTTCCGGGACTCTCTGACATTTAGTTCAGAACCAGTAAACTCCCAAAATCATTTCCATTATCATGGAACTTGGATCAATTATTTCTCACTAGCACTATCTGGGTGGCCTCTGTGTTCTTTTACTCTCTCCCTGGAGATTATTACTGTTGGCATCCTTTAGGAAATAAACTTTTAAAAAATAAACTTGATTATAAAATTATAGGGTATTAGCTCTGATTTCGAAACTAAGGAAAACACAGTTGCTTCTGAAGGCAGCCAGCCATAGCGACCACGTACGGGACGTGGTTGTCTTGGCATTGGATAATTGATTTAAGTTCCAATTAAAATTGTTGGTTGTAAGCTAAGGTCCCCAGGGGTTATGTGCTCATTAAATCTGTTTAATGTGCTTATTAAACTACACAGATCCTTTGCCAGATCTAAGAATGTGATGAACTCTCTTAGGTTGAACACTTTTACAAATATCTATCCATGGTCAGTTTGCTTCCATGACATAGGTTTTTATATTACTTGTTATCTCTTTCTAATGCTACCATCAGGGAACGAAACCAATATTTTCCTTACAACTCATCCGTTTATAGGGAATTTTTGTCATCAGCATTTGTGATACATTCAGCAGGTATCACTTATTCGCAACTTATGCAAATAGTCATTGTTAAAATGTTTCATTTTGTACACCAAATATACAGATGGAAAGAGGCTATTTTTGCATGCAGCCCTGAGGAATGTGCACATGCTACCTTCAGGTGATAGACGCTGGAGTGTGGTGGGAAATGCACTGTGGTCGGAAGCACAAGAGCCTCACAAAGCCTCCATTAGGTAGCCCAGGCTTCATTGCTTAAAGCTTCCCACTGGTTCTTCTTCAAACACAGCACTCCTCAATCTTTAGGTAACATGAGGATCCCCTCCGCTACAACTCCAGAGTTTCTGACTTACTAAGTCTGAAGTAGAGGCCCCACATTTTCCTGTCCAATGGGTTCCCTGATGATGGCGACCCTCTGGTTCAGGGAGCCCACTTTGAGAACAGCCTCTCCAATGTGGGAAGCTGCTTTCCAGCTTTCTTCACATCCCTGGAAAGCTCTGTCCTTAGGTACAAAACCTTGGTACCACTGAGGTTTGCACCCAGTTCTCATCCTTGGTGAGTGTTTTCCTGACAAATGGCCCCTCTAAAGGGGGGAGTCTAAATAGGACTCTCCTGATTTATTTTCTGCAGAACTTTTCTCTCTCTCTTTGTCTCTGTGAACATCTCTCCCTCTTTTGAACACACGTTCACATACACACATTAGAAAAACATGTGTTTGCCTACTAAATAATATGTAGCGTACCGATAACTAATTAAATAAATATAAAGCCAGTTTTGTTTATTCACTTACAGGCCTTCCTCACTGGAATGTAATATCCTCATACAGAGGATTTTTGTTTGCTTGTTTGTCTGCTGCCATATCCTCAACAAGTAGAGCAATGCCTGTCACATAATAGATTTACAACAAATGTGGGTTTGGTGAATGCATATATTGCAAATGTGGCCATACTTCCTTTCAAAAGAAAAAAAAAAAGCAAAACAGTTGGGAAGACTGGAATTTGAGGACATAAAGAAAGCTAGATAAAAAGTCATGTAAGCTGGTCTTTATGGAGCAGTGGAAAGAACATGAGCCACAGAATAATGGTTCCTGGGTCTCAGCTCTGACTACATTACGTGCCAATGGTGAGACTATGAACAAGTCTTGGTTTCTTCACCCGTGCAGTGGGAATTATGCTTGCTACATTGTTATGATGATTCAGTGAGATAAAGTCTTTAAAAAACTGCTTGTTGGATCTGAAAAGACTAAACTCCTTTGGCATCGTCCTTTAAATCACAGAACAGAGCTTAACACTTCTTGCATCTCCCCATGGTGGTACAAACCCTAAAGAACTCCCATGGAAGTGATGCAGCAGCTTCTGTCTTGACATAGGGACAAGAAGTATCATTACGATGGCATTGGCGTGGGGCTTGGATCCCTCAGACACCCACGATAATACATAGGGGAGTAATTCCCTTGGAGAAGTTGATGTACACGCACGATACCACTGTGTCAAGTACATATTGTTTAGATATACGCATGCTCACCATGCTCCTTGAGGCGCATGCAGGCATTTCTTCTTTTCCCTTGACTTTGGCCTTGGCCATGAAATGTGCAAAAGACAGGCAGCGCCGGTGGTCCAGTGGTTTGGCACCACCTTTGGCCCAGGGTGTGATCCTGGAGACCCGGGATCAAGTCCCACATCAGGCTCCCTGCATGGAACCTGCTTCTCTCCCTGTGTCTCTGCCTCTCTCTCTCTCTCTCTCTCTCTCTCTCTCTCTGTCATGAATAAATAAATAAAATATTTTTTAAAAAATGTGCAAAAGCCTTAGGTCATTGTGCTTTCTCTCTCATTCTTTGCCTCTGCAGGGGGAAGAATGTGTTCAGGGTGACCCAACAGGCCCATAGACATGTGGAATAGAGTCTCCCAGATGAGCCTGATACTAAATACATATTTATTGTATGTTAAAAGATTTTATGGATGCTGGAATCAGTTGATATAATACCATCTAGGAAAGTACATTTAGAACATATTCTAGACAAAAAAAAAAACATGTGAAGTGTACCTATTGCTCTTTTGGGGGAAACATATTTTCTCACCAAAAACAAAACAAAACAAAACAAAACTGTGTTCTAAATAAAAGCTCTTTCACAGGATTGTTATGAAATTTAAATGAGATGGTGCAGGCACGAGGTGGTACTCTCCGTTATGATCACGTGCACTTGCCAGGCTCTATGCAAAACCCTACAGCTTACCTACTTATTGCAACAGCATCATGTAACATAAATTGTTATTGTTCTTACATGTCTCCAATAAAGTAACTGCGATTTATAGAACTTTAGGAACTTGTCCATGGCCAAGCCGCTAGGAAATGTTTGCTGACTTCTCTTAGACTGGAGCCTACAGCACTGACTGCATACCTGGGCTGCGGCCCAAATGCCTTGCTTTCTTCTTCTTCCGCCATCCCTACTCTATAAGTCCACTTCAAACAAAACTGCCTAATGTTTAGCACTCAGTAGACTTCCTTAATAGTTTCTTTTAATTATTTTAAAAACTTATTCCTAAAAAAAATATTTTTGCCATTTGCATAGACAGGAGATGGGGGTTTCATCAAATAGCTGAGAAGTTACGACAACTCTAAGGTCATTGTTCAAAGAGAAAGTAAGTGTTCCAGGGTCACTGCATTTTATAATGTTACTTGCAACCTTGGGCGTTTATATTAGTCCTCTGAAGAGTTTTAACACCTAAATATCTTCAGTATCAAAGACTGGTTTATATGTCTTTGGAATAAGCCACAATACTTCATAGAAGTATTTGCCCCAAAACGATGGTGTTTTAAGACTAATCTTTGATATATACTCCCAAAGAGGATGTCTAAAGTATTTGGGAAAAAAAAAATTTGAAGGAAAAAATTTGTAAGTGCAGGTTTTTCAAATTAATGTCTGGTGATTTCGTGTCCTACTTTCCTTGTAATCAGAGCACACTCTGCCCTTTCTCGGTCCTACTCTGCTATTTTTGGAATTGCCATGTTCTTGATAACTTAATGGATCAATCCTCTCCATTTAAAATCACAAGGTGATTCTCTCTCTCTTTTTTTTTTTTTTTTCTTAGAAATTTGGACTCGTTTCTTCCTGTCTTGATCAGATAATGTTCAAAATACTCTCCTATACCAGTAATTACATGGTTGGTAAGTACTATCTGCATTTTAAACATTTGGTTTATACCACCCTGCTCTCATTCCATTTAAGTCGATGGCGATGTGGATGCTCATTTTAGAAAAACAATCTACCTGTAAAGCAGGCATGATTTGTGTTTCCTTAATCAACTAAATGTCAGCCTTGGAAAATATTGAGCGTAATTTTATAAATGCTTATTTTGTGGGGCAAATGCTTTGAAAATTTGACATTTGTCATTAAATGATATTGCCAGAAAAAAACTCTTGTACTCTACCCTGAAAATAGCCTCATTAAGGATCATAAATCTTGGGGAAAGTCTATATGTATATAATCACATGTCATGGTTCATGTGAGACCCACAATTTCAAGGGACGTAATTTGAAGGTTCAAATATATACTGACGTATCTGAAATCAGTTTGGATGGAAAAATGATAGTCCTCAAAGGGAGAAAACTTCCCTAGTGGGAAGGAGCACTGTTTTGTGGAGCCAGGGTTTGCAGATTGGAAGCAAGGAGTGGTTCCCAGTAAAATGTCAAACCACACTGGCATCTCCTGCCCTCCTACCCAGGTTTTTGGAGTAATTTTCTGTGCATGGAGAGAGAAATCTGATAAAACTGAAAAGCCTGAAAGCAACATAGTGGGTGCTCCCTCTCTTTTTAAGTAACCCAGAGCTCTCCCGTAAAGGCCGGGTACTACAAGGAGAAGCATTGGATGAATCCTGGGCTTGTGTCTGGCTGTCCAGCCATAATATGACCTGGTCCCTTTCCATCCATATGCTTTTCTATGGCTGTTTGCTAAAGTTCTGCTTTAGCACCCCAGGGTAACCAGTTGTTTGCAGAGATTTGCTACACCGGAACTGAAACCAGAGGCAGAACCGGGAGTGCAGTGGGTTTAGAGGCGGCGAGCTCTTCTGCTTCCCAGGGAGACTGTATTCTCTTCCAAGAGCTGTTTACCAGATTTTCTTTCAAATCTCATTGAATGGAATCGTATCACGTGGCCAGTTCTAACTGCCCAGGTAATTCAGCAAGAAACTATGTGCTTTTCCAGGCTTTACAGTGGAAGTAGGCAAAAAAAAGAATAGGTTTGGGTAGTTTTTTTTTATTATTATTATTTTTGATTGTCCACAAAAGCTGCCTACCATAGTCACTTGAAGCCTTTTTAGCTCTGAGGGCTTCATTGCAGTGGAGGAGCCTAAGTGGTGGCTCAGAGGGGTTTGCCTTGGACAAGAGGTAGAGAGAGGCAAAGCGTGGAAACCAGGCAAGGAAATTAGGGCAGCCCCGATGGCCCAGAGGTTTAGTGCTGCCTTCAGCCCAGGGCGGGATCCTGGAGACCGGGGATCGAGTCCCACGTGGGATCCCTGCATGGAGCCTGCTTCTCCCTCTGCCTGTGTCTCTGCTTCTCTCTCTCTTCTCTCTCTCTCTCTCTCTTTCTATCATGAATAAATACATAAAATCTTTAAAAAAAGAAAAAAGAAAAGAAACTCCAGGCCGTGGTGCCAGCAGGCAGGTCAAAGCCAGGCCAAGTGTCTGATGGAGCACCTGCCCAGAAGACCGCACATCCGGACAGGACAAGCCACTTTGACTACGTGCCAGTTCTATCAATCTCTCATGTGGAATAATGTAAAGACATAAGGTAAAGGATTGCAGACTGGCACTCGGAGTATGGCTAGAAGGTCTGTGTGTGTGGTGGGGGGAGGGGGGTCCTCAGATTCCTTTTGTTGTCCACACCCCGTGTAGACCTCTCCCAGCTGGGTGTGGGAGTGGCCCCTTCCTACATGGTGGCCATCACTCTTGTGATGATCAGATTAGATGGCAAAGGTAAAGGGTTCTGCAAATGCAGTCAAGGTCCATAAGCAGTTAATTTTGCATTGATCAAAGAAGACTATCCTGGGTTGGTCTGACCTGCACAGAAAGCTCTCCTCCTGGGCACACAGGTGAAAGCAGAAGCCCTGTTGTTTGAACGGTCTGTGGGGATGGCAGCTTCCAGGAGCTGAAATCTCAGTCCCCACAGAGTCAGGGGGCTGCATTGTACCCATATCCCCCCAAATGTGGCAGAGGAGGTCATAGCCCTGGCCAACACCCCGACTTCAGCTCTGTGGGACTTTGAGCAAAGCACCCAGATGATCTGTGCCCAGGCTCCTCACTCATAAAACCTGAGACAATACAAGAGCATCAATTTATGCTGCTTAATATGTGCTTAGAGTTTTTTTGGGTTAATATTCTCTCTTTGTCAGACTTTCAGAGAAATGCTGGCCCCAGATGCTCGTACATCAGCCGGGCAGTACTGCTCTCATCCCCTAGTACCAGCAGCGGATGGGCTGTGCTCCTTTTTCCCTTACTGAACAAAATAAAGTTCTCATTGAACACTGTCATTGTAAATTAACAATTAGGGGATCCCTGGGTGGCTCAGAAGTTTAGCGCCTGCCTTCCGCCCAAGGCATGATCCTGGATTCCTGGGATCGGGTCCCACGTCGGGCTCCCTACATGGAGCCTGCTTCTCCCTCTGCCTGTCTCTCTCTCTCTCTCTCTCTCTCTCTGTGTGTCTCTATGAATGAATAAATAAAATCTTAAAATAAATAATAAATAAATAAATAAATAAATAAATAAATAAATAAATAAATAATAAATCCTTGAGGGATTGCTTCTTATTTTTATGTGTTTAAAAGTTGGATGGAGGGGATCCCTGGGTGGCGCAGCAGTTTGGCACCTGCCTTTGGCCCAGGGCACGATCCTGGAGACCCGGGATCGAATCCCACATCGGGCTCCCGGTGCATGGAGCCTGCTTCTCCCTCTGCCTGTGTCTCTGCCTCTCTCTCTGTCTCTGTGTGACTATCATAAATAAATAAAAATTAAAAAAAATAAAGTTCTTTACTTTAAAAAAATAATAAAAAAATAAAAGTTGGATGGAAAAAAAAAAAGTTGGACGGAGAAGAGGCACCTGATATCCTCTTCATTATATTCCTAGGTACTGCCTTTTTCAGTAGAAAGCAGAAATATTAGAGAAATTGTAACAAGAAGTTAAAACTCATTTATGTTGTTCAGCACTACTAATGAGTCATTTGGCTACCAATCATTACCTACACAAGTGATCAGATTTATCTCACAGCAGACAAGATACTCTTCTCTCCTCACACATTTGAGTATAATCTGATTTATTTGGTACTATCATCAAATGAGAAAGAAGAAATTTGCTGTGAAATAACATAGTAAACTAACTGTTAACTTATTTAGAAAGACCTGAGATGTTTTTGGAACCAATCTCCCTCCCAACTAAATGAATTAGCCAATTTGGCTGCGACTTAATCCAATCTGGAAATGATGAGAGTTGTTACCTGTCTATACAACAGGGAGGGTGAGTAGCTCCACTGGGTCCAGCGAAGTTCCTTCTAAAGGCTGGAAGTGGAAGCCTCTTCCTTCTAAGGGCTTTCTATGTCCTAACACGTAGATGTCAGGTGTTGAACAGTTTGTACTTTGTGGCCTGGAGAAGCACAGCTTTCCTCTCCTGAGCACTTTTCCTCTCTGAACCTTGACTCTCATTCTCACACCCAGGCTCACTCTGAGAGGCCGTCCCGTACAGGCTACGTTCACCACCACTCTGGGTTTGGTGTCCGTGTCCATGTGGGAAGACAACACATACCACTTGGAAGAAAATTTCCAGGTGACACAGACACTCTGCTTTCCATCTTATTTGAAGTCAACCAAGGCTTATTTTCAGTTTGTTAGCTCTGAATACGAATGAGTATTCTATCATCTTGCCAGGAGGCAGGTCAGTCTAGAAGCAAGGATTTGGAAGCAGTCCAACAGTAGGGGTGAAGACAGCACTTACTCCTGCGACAGGTTGTATTCCCAACAAAAATGGCATGTTTTTAACTGTAAGTCGTTTTGTTTTATTAGGATATTGTCACCAGCTTGACCTCAAGACCTGACCTTGACTGCCCACCTGCATGTCCTCACAATCTTTGTTTCAATGCTCAGGGTTTTTTGTATGAGAAATTATAATTTCCTATGGTATGGTTTTATGTTTACCGCCCATAAGAGATGCTTCAGAGGACGGAGTAATATGGAATGAATGATAAATAAATCTGTTCTTTCAGGGACATAAACTTTGGGTTGAAGAAACCAAACAGACGATCAATATTCACGGTTGGAATGTTGAGGGGACCTGGGTCAAATGGTCAGAACTGGCAAGGTCTTTCTTGAAAAGGAGATAATTTTAAAGGACTGATGCTGTGCTGGAAGGAGGAGAACAGGCATGATTGGAGAATAAAGCCCAAGGAACGGGGAATGATGGGAAAGCACGATGAGCCAGTTTTGTGTGCAGGTCAATGAGCTCTGCTGGCTGGCCTGAGCTACGTGGAGGATTAGGGAAAATCGACGATTATGGGATGCAGCTCCTAAAGAAGGTTGGATAGAACACTGTGCCATATGTTTTTTAGTGGGATGATTAAAACGAAGGGAAATTTCTGAGATAGTAATGTCAGTAGCCAACTTCCACAGCGTGCCTGTTCCATTCACTTTACGTGCTTATGATTTCATTCACTGCTCACGCCAACCCTCTCAGGTGGATGCTGTCATTACCCCCATTTTGTGCAGAGGGGATGGAGGCAAGGGTTGTGAACACCTGCTCAGACGCCGCACAGTGTTCGTGCAGCGAGTGTTCGAACCCAAACAGTGTGGCTGCAGGACACACTCTCCTTACAAGACAGTCTGCCTCTTAAGAGAGTCATTTCAGAAATCTGTTTGATTCCAAAAGAAATAGGTCATGTTGTAATTGAACTGCCGTGAGTTCACTGTGTGCCGAGTTATAGGGAGAGACCACCCCAGAGGAAGTTTTCACATAAAGGGAACTTTATTTGCAGCAGATGAGGAGATCATGGGGAGTAATTTCCAAAGCTGTAACTCCCAAGCAAGGGTGGATGGGTTCTTTTCATTTAGGATTAGGATAAATATTTAGGCAGGGGAGCCCTGTCATCACATGTAGAGGTGGGCATGAGGGCATGCATGTATCTGAAGGAAACCCGCCTCCATGTACACTGTATATTGTGTAAATGGGCCTCCTGCTCCAATTTGGGTAGATTTCAGTATTGTAATGAGGTAGAGGTCACTGCGGGTCACTCCATGGGCCACTCCTTGGTCCATTTGTACAGGAGTTAGTCGAGGTTGAGCTCACACTGGTCTGGGTATCTGGGGACCAGAGCTGTTTGCTGGGGCAGTTGCTATTGCCTGAGGGACAGGGTGGTTCTTTCTTTCTTTCTTTCTTTCTTTCTTTCTTTCTTTCTTTCTTTCTTTATTTATTTATTTTTTAAAGATTTTATTTATTAATGAGAGAGAGAGAGAGAGGCAAAGACACAGGCAGAGGGAGAAGCAGGCTCCATGCAGGGAGCCCAATGCGGGACTCGATCTTGCGTCTCCAGGATCATGCCCTGGGCTGAAGGAACGCTAAGGCTGAGCCACCCGGGCTGGGGTAGGGCGGTTCAGTCACTGGATGCTGTGCCCCTGGGGTCTTTGTCCTGGGTTAAGAAATAAACTGGAGTGAGGAATTTAAGGAAAATGTGGGACAAAGGTCAATGGGTGAAAGCAGGTGGTCAGGAAGGGTCAGGTCTTGGGGTGAGGCTGGCGACAGCATCAAATGCACGAAAGCGCTATCCACAATGTTCAGATTTTCTTTCCTGATATAACACCTGCTTTTGGAAAAGAGTGTCTTTTTCATTAACGTTTCTAATTGTTTTCCTCCAGTAATCGGGCGAGTAAATCATCAAACTTTGAAAAGTGCACAGAAATGTCACATATCTGATCCTATAGTATAGGGAGGGGAAGATAATTTTCCCTTTATCTTTCTAAGTTCTGGGCTGAGACCTCCTCTTCCCCCCATCATATAAGGCAGATTAACAGGAGAGAAACAAACAGAGGTTGCTTGGCACACATGAGAGAAGCCCAGGAGAAGGGAGCATCTCCCTGAAATGGCCAAAGCCACTCCCTTGAGTATCATCTCCAACTAACCACACAAGAGGCGGTTTATAGGACTTTTTCTGGCAAAGCACAGTAAACAAAAGTATGGGTGTGATGCAGATTTGTCAGTGTCTTCTCTGTTCGCAAGGCTTTGTGAAGATTTGTTCATCTTCCTCTCTTTCTGGTTCAGGGAGGGACACTCAAGAATGGGGATTTCCCATCTAAAGGTCCATTCCCCTCACAGAAGGTTAATGTATAGTCTTTTCAAACACCTTCTCCTGTGTCTGCAATTTCTTAAAACCATCAGTGTAAAATAATCCTTTTGCCAAAGAGGCATATTACGAGTTGGCACATTCTGCTTCCCTTCGATAGATCAGAAAACCCCAAGAGGCCATTCATCCTAATAATTTGCTGGTTGGCAGTCCAGAGTTAATTTCAGATGAACTTTGTTTACATCATTTTTAGACCTATTTTCTCGGTCACCCATCAATTTATACTCTACAAAAATGTGTATCCTGTCAAAAATTGAAATAAATTTAACATAGCTCAGTTAACTGCTTATATTAATTCTCACATGTCCTTTAGGTTGCTAGAAAACATCATTTGCATTTCAGGAAGCTTCTCTGAAATTGTCCGCCTGGTGAAGCCTGAATGGATTTCCGGTTGATGCCCAATTCCCCTAATACCTCATTCTCATTGTTAACACCATTGCGTGCCTACACTCAGGCTTATCCCTGACACGGTCAGTGTTTTGCCAAAAGTGTTTATGAGATCACTAGAGGGTAAAGCACCTGCACGCTCAAATAGAAAATTGTCTCTATTTTGCCTATTAGTTCAGCTTTAGGGAAAAAAAAGTAAATTGTAACTCGTAAAATATGTTCTGAGATAAGGTCACCAGCTTTGCCTTGTTGATTTAATGAATGTGAAATTATAGCTGTGTTAGAGAGAGTTTTATTTACCCGCCTCTCTCAATAAAGGTAAGCATTTAAAGTAATTGAAATGATTGGGCATATCACATTCAAAGGTTTGGGGAGGTTTGACATTCCTGAGGAAATCGCAGCAGTGTAGGGCTGCGTCTTGTGCTCATAAATTTTATATTCAACTGCATGTATTTTTGACCTTCTGGTCTTTGCCAAATGTGATACCAGGTACTAAGGAAACAAAAGGAAATGGTTCATCTCTCAAGGTGTTTATAGTCTAGAAGGGAGGCAGATGAGTGGAAGTGCTCGTGTGATGACCAAGCCATGGTGAAGGCAGGAGGGAGGCAGTCCCATCAGAAAGGTGACTCCCCCATGGACTGCATTTAGAGGAATATTCCTCGAGCTACATTTATGAACGTCTTTCTGTGGCTTCCACATGGGGTCTAAACTCCATAAGTCAAAGAGTATATGAATGTGTGCTCAAAAAATACTCACCCAACGTGCATTGCTCTCAGTACCCTGTTAACCACATGGCTTTAAAGGAATCAAGAGGACTGGTCTAATGCTGACTGGAAGAAAAAATTCATGGGTGTGAGTTTGCTCTAGAAGAAAGCTTCCATAACACTTTTATTCACAAGTCCTGCCCAACAATTCCTTGTGTTGATGTGGGAAACAAAGACAGAAGAGAAATTATTAAATGTCCTTACTCCCTATGGCCCATTGACAAATCCTTGAAATGGGCAGAGGGACCTTCCTCTAGGGATTCAGCTACCTCAATGTAGACACTTCGCTGAGGGCAACAGGCAATCTTAGCCCAATCTCTAGGATCCTGTGTGTCTTCTTTAACATATAAAAATTTCTTTGCAAACTTCTTTTATCTCTAAACCCCCCAAGATGCATGTTGGTGACCATCCTCTAAGCATATGGCCCCAAACAGACATCTGAAGGGTCTCTGAGTTAGAAACAGGCAGGGCTATGTAGGGAGAGATCAGTAGGGGCTTCGTGATCAGGCTCACAAAAATCCCAGGAATGCTGATGCATAATGAAACCAGACCACCCTGCTCTGGGCATCAGAGGTGGGGGTCTTTCTATGGCAGTCACATTGTGACCAGCCACCCAGAGAAGAAGTAAGGCAATAAAGATATTGTTGCCGGTCCTCACTCAAACCAAGAGGTCATGAGGATGATAAGGCCACAGACTCCCTGGTCAGTTCTAAATAAAACACTGTCAATGGAAGTCCATGGTGACCACCCAGTTGGGACCCCTCTCACTCCTGAGAGCTTTCTCTGTGTCCTTGCTTAATGGAGTTCTATCACCTTGCTCACTCTCCTTTGTCCGCAAGATTCATTCTTTGACTCCCCGAGACAAGAACCTCGTGCTCCTGCTTCAACATCTCATCTTTTTAAATTGTTTTATTGTTAATATACAAAAGCATATTAGTACAGTGGTAGTGTATAATTTGCCAAAAAAATAGATTATGGAAGTTGATTTGTGTTTGTTTTTTTACTCAAAAATGTGAGATCATATTGGTTTATTTATTTATTCATTTTTTGATCATATTGGTTTAGAACGTAAAAAGCTTGTTACTTCTCAAATCATTTCAGGTTTCCTTTGTTAATGATGTGAATAATATGTCAATTTCCTAAATGTCCTTCATTCCAGAATTCAGAATAATAATATAATGCTAATACATTGTGTTTGAAAGTGCTATGGTCCAGACACCACAGGATAAGCCCTACTGTGAATGTGGTATTATTGTGCCATTTTTAGAGATAAAACATTTGAGTCCTGACTTGTCTAATGTTCACCAGCTTGTAAGTGGCTTAGTTTTGTGATCAAGCTCTTTAGAAGCAGACTTCACAGCCTGGACTTCCATCGAAAATCTTACACTGTCCATGATTCGTACAGGACACGTGAAATACAGTCACTCTTCACCTGTTCCCTTTTGTCTGTGGCTGTAAGATTAAGGTATTTTACCATTAAAAGGCATTTAAATAGGAAAATTGAAATGGGTATTTTTAGATAAAACTGACTCTGTAGCCTTCAGGAAAATGCAACTGTGTGGATTCCTGGTAAGTAAGGAAAAGAGAAAGAAAACTTAAAAGCCTTCTCTATTAGAATCCATTCCAATTTTATTTTAATTCAAGTCATCAGTAGAGTTAAAGTAGTTAAAATATGTAAATTTAGGACTTGGCAGTGAGACAGGAAAACAGATTCCATGAAGGACTGCTTTTTTGCCCCTTTTCCTGCTTCTACTCTTGCGAGGACCTGCACCCTCGTCCTGCACACCCACCCATGATGCAGATGATGTGTGCCTTCCTTATGAGGGACAAGGAGTTAATGATTGCTTCAGGCTTCCAACACAACAGATAGTATCTAAGGAGTGACCAGGCGGGGTCATCATGTATTCCAGACCACCAGCACTCTACAGGTTGGTGCCAAGACCCCTTGGCTCCAGAGAATAAGTGACTTATGGAAGATACCTGGACACCTGTCCTTGTTCCAACTGGTTCCTGGATGCCTGAGAGGACACGCCCACCAGACCACAATCCTCAACAGAATCCAAGGCATACGGCAAAGGAGAGACTCACTCCCCTTTTATCTCTAAGTCTGCGATTCAATAAATTCTGCTCTCACCCTCTCCTGGCTAACTTTAATTTCTATCCTGCATGAAGCCTGAGACCTGTTGGTGGTCCTGCAGGACCCCCTCTGAGTCCTCTGAGCTGGCCTGCCTACCTCAGAAACATCAAAAAAAAAAATCCATTTTCAGAATGGGTGGTTAATAAAAGAATAAATAAATGATACCTGACCAGTATGAAGCCTTCCACTACCTTTTCTCTCTTAGAACCTCCCTAGGCAGAGTCGTAGACATGAGGCTCCCTGTAACTCTTTACCAGCCCCTGAGGTACATGGAGCTCACACACTTGCCCACTCACTTCCCACAGTTTGTATCTTTGTCTTTTCTTTGACCCATAATTAAACTCTGACTCTGATTATGTTGTCTTCAGCCTCCCTGGACCGGACAGTCTCCCAGACAGTCTTGGGACAGTTCACCTTCAGCAATGACTTTCTTAATGGTGTAGGGGAGGAAAAATAATTTTCCCTTTACCTTTCTAGGTTCTTGGCTGAGACTCCTCAGTGATAAAAGACATATTAAGAGGAGAAAAACAAGCAGAAGTTTCATAATATGTATACCTCCTGTATACATGGAGATACCCAGGAAAATGGAGTGATTTAAATAACATCTCCAACTAAAGACAGCAGATTCTGGGAGGGAGGGGAGCCAGTTTTGGGAGGTGACCAAGAAAGGTACAGTAAACAAGGGTCACATTGACATGCAGATCTAGATCCTTGGCTCCCCACTGATGAGAGTTCCCAGAGATCCAGTCATCTTTCTCTTACAGGCACAGGGAGAGACACGCCTTTACAAGAGGAGATAGAGATTTTCCTTATAAACATACATGTCTCTTACAAAAGGGTAACTTCTACTCGGTTTTTGCAGTTTCACCTATGTCTCCTTTTTTTTTACAGTCTTTTTTTAAAGATTATTTTATTTTATTTTATTTATTAATGAGAGAGAGAGAGGCAGAGACACAGGCAGAGGGAGAAGCAGGCTCCATGCAGGGAGACTGATGTGGGACTCGATCCCGGGTCTCCAGGATCAGGCCCTGGGCTGAAGGCGTCGCTACACCACTGAGCCACCAGGGCTGCCCCCCTTCTTTTTTTTTTTTTTAAATAAGCAGTTCAAAATGATCCTTTAGCCAAAAGGCATATTTGGGGTTGGTATATTTGCTCCCTTTCAATAGAAATAAATTAAATTCAAAACGATATATTTAGTATATCAAAGTGTGAGAAATAAAATAATCACATCGGTCATCATCTTTTTTAATTTTTATGAATTTATTTCTGAAGCTTGATTTCATTCAGAGTGACTTGCATTCACATTTTTCTTTGCACATAGACATCAGCCTATGTTTAAGAGTCAAAAATCAAACCGATGTCAGCTTATCTTCTTCATAATACATTTTTAAAAGGCCCACGAGATCTAGTAATGAATACCCTTTTCATTAAGTGTGTTGTCTGTTTGTCTCTAAATATGTCCTTTAAATAGATATGAGGGAATAAAAAATATACTTGTAGCTGATAGGACCAGATAAGAAAGCCTTTGTTTATAAAGCTCTGATCACAAATACAGATACTTTTTGACAGTCTGAGCATAGAAAGTACGTTATTTTGTACCTTCCTTACTGTTCTAATGAATATAAAATTTAAGTATTTGCAAATCATCATTGACAAACTTTTGTTCTTTTAACCAAAGAAAATATCCTGCCGCTTCTACTGATTCTGTGTTCCAGCCCATCATTTCTCAGTATTAACCAGAGTTAAGACAAATGGCTGCTAGATGATGTTGAATTATTTCTGGATGACAGAGGAAAGGGTGAAGCCCCACCCCCACACTTCCGTTGCCATGGTTTTCAAATGAGATGCTCCCACAGCCAAAACAGATCCTTGCTGTTCTATTCATCACCATTTGACTACAAGAGCCAGTGAGCACATCTCAGATCTCTCTTGCTCATGAAGGCAGACGGAATGAACATAAATGATTAGAAAACACCACCTGCTCTGTGCTTAATGCAGGAGGGAAAAAAGCAGCTGTGCCATTTGGGATGGAAAACACATTAGCTTAGGCTCAGCATGCCACTCATATAACCAACCATAAAAGTTGTAAGTTATTGAGGGTGTAGGATGCAAGGATGGCAGGTACCTGTTTTCTATTTGGGGATTTCTATCTGAAGACTGTCAAGCACAGAGTAACTGATGAGGCCTCTATGCAATGTCTTCTAGATCTCAATACTTGCTATTAGGAAGATGAAAATAAGAAATCTAGTGAAGACAACAAGTCATCTATAAAGTGCATCAGAAGATCCAAAACGTGGCCCGCAGAGCACTCAGCTGTAGCTGCAGCTCCCCTGTGAGAAACAGTGAAGGAAAAGATTTTTTTTCAGCAGGCTTTCACTGATGTAACAGCTCATAACCCCCAAAATTTTCATTTACCTTTACAATTAGATAAGAGGGCTACAGACCATGTGGACTGATACTTTAATTTTTGTGCAAACACAATTTACTGGAATCATTAAACTTTGAATGGACAGATTAATCACCAATAAAACAAATGTTGGTTCTCCCTTTCCATGTGTCTCTCGCCTGTCTTAGCATGCTGCCAGGAGGATGAAAGATTCTTCTTTCTTAAAAAGCCTTTTAATTACTTTATAATCTCTTTCTGGGTTTCACCTTCAATTAGTCAACTAATGCCTAAAGTGATAAAGTTCCATGTGACTGGTGGTTTTAAAATTTATTAAAAAAATAACTTGGTCTTGAATATAATGATACATGTATATTCTCAATTTAAATATAGAAAGAGTATACACAATTATTGAATTCTTGTTATTTTTCATTGGTAGAGGTTAGAAAATCCGAAATTATATTTCAAAATTGAGCAAGTGAATCATTATTTTGAGAAAGATTGGAGTTGTGTTGTCTCTTTATTTTCCAGCTTTCATGAGATATAATTGTCATATAGCACTGTGTGAACTTAAAGTGTACAACATGATAATTTGATCATTTTATATATTTATCAAATTTACACAGTCATATATATTATGCATGATAACCACAATGAGGTTGATTCACACAACCATGACTTCACATTTTTGTGTGGTGAGAACACCTAAGATTTACTCCCTAAGCAATTTTTAAGTATACAGTACAGTATTATCTACACTCACCATGCTGTTATGCAGGACCCCCAAACATACTCGTCTTATAATTCGAAGCTTGTATCCTTTGATCACATTAAATCACTTCATCCACCCTCTTCCCCTCTACCCCTGGCAACCACCAATCTACTCTCTGTTTCTGAGTACAGTCTTTTTTTAGACTCCACATCTAAGTTAGATTGATCATACAGTATTTGTCTTTCTTTGTCAGACTTATTTCCCTAAGCTTATGCCTTCAAGGTTCATCAACATTTCTGTATTATTTGCAGATGGCAGGATTTCCCTATTTTTTTTTGTTTGGCTGAATAATATTCCATTTATATATATCACGTCTTTATGCATTTGTTCTTTGATGGACACTTAGGTGGTTTCTTATTAATTAATTAATTAATTTATTTATTTATTTATTTATTAGGTGGTTTCAATGTCTTGGCTATTATACATAATGCTGTAATGAACATGGTGCTGCATATATTATAGCTTTGTAATATAGTATGCAATCAGGAAGTCTTATGCATTCAACTTTGTTTTTTTTCATCAAGATTGCTTTAAGTATTTGGAGTCTTTGATGGTTATGTACAGATTTTAGGATTTTGTTTCTATTTCTGTGAAAAATGCCATTGACATTTTCATATGGATTGCAATGAATTTATAGGTGGTTTTGGGTAGGATGGACATTTTAATAATGCTAATACCTCTGATCTCAGATCTCAGTTCCTAATACCTTTTTGCATTAAAAGAAATATCTTGTTGCATTGTGAGTCAATAGATCATGGGGATATAAGTGAAGAATGGGAGAAAGCTGAAAGACATCCACCATCTAAGTCTGGTAAAAACTAGCACCAGAATCCTTAGTAATATTAATGTATTATAACCCTTTGCATAAAATTATAATCATGAGTCCATATTGATATGAGTGATTCCTTAATAAATTAAAATAAATAATTAAGAAAGAAGAGAATGCTCTTAATTATGGTAGAATGCCAACTAATAAAAGTAGAAAATATAACAGACTTAGAAAATACTATTTTGGCATCATATGAATAATTGAGGCAAGCTGGGGCACCTGGGTGGTTCAGTGGTTGAGCATCTCTCGTCGGCTCAGGTCATGATCCTGGGGTCCTGGGATCGAGTCCTGCATTGGGGTCCCCGCAGGGAACCTGCTTCTCCCTTTGCCTATGTCTCTGCCTCTCTGTGTCTCTCATTAATAAACAAATAAAATCTTAGGACTAATTTGATGAATAAAATACACCTGCAAAATATATAGTATTTCTTCAAGATATTTATTATTAATTACGAAGGGCAAAGTAGTAACTCAATGGAGAAACCTGGAGGTCAGTCTCTCAACCAACTGATCGAAGTTATGTCACCAGTAATGAAATTTGCCTCTTGATATGATGCATTGTGAATGGCAGGGCTCTATTTCTGTAGTGTTCTTGCCCAAACACATTGACCAAGTCTCATCAGGGGGAGTTATCAGACAAACTGACATTGAGACCATTCTACAAAGTGACTTTGGGAGACTACAGAGTTGTTCTAGATTAATGAGATTAAGGAGACAAATAATTGCAATATGTGACAGTGACTTGGATACTGGATAAAAAATAAAAATGAAAAACATTATTAGAGATATTGCAGAATTTGGATATAGACAATAGATTGGGGAATAGTCATGTCAATGTATTTTTTATTTCAATAATTGTACTGTGATTTCTTATGGGAAAGTACTTTTCTTAGTAAATATACCCCAAGACACTCAGAGGTGAAGGATCATGATGCCTGTAATTGTCACTCTGATGTTTATAATATAATATGTATAATAAAGCAAATAGGAAAAATACTTAGAAATAGTTCATTTGGGTAAAGACTATAGCGGAATTGATGTTTTACATAAATTTGAAATTATATAAACAAAAAGACAAAGAGAAATATATGCTTCTCTAAACAAACATATTGTTTAGAAAGAATAAACAGTAACTAAGAAAACAAATGATAGAGAAAGGAAACATTCATGAAGAATAATGGTTTTCAAATGCTACTTATGTATTCAAATATTAAAAGTCAACACAAATAAATATAAATGAAGAATAAAAGTATTAGATTGAAAAGGCAAGAAAGGAATCTATCTGTACCTTTGTGTGTTATCTTATACAAAACTTATTGAAATGGGCATTAAAATGACACCATTGTTTGTATCACCTAAAGATATTGGGGAAAGACTTTGAATAAGCCTTGGCAGAAATGCTCCAAATAAATGCACACAACTATAATATTTAGAGTGAGAATGTCTAAGTCCCTTGCAGTTGTGGAAAAATAATCAAGCAGAAGAAATTACTTTTACAGCTTAGATTCATTTAAAGTGTTGCTATTAAATTCAGGTGCATATTATTCTAGCATTGGGCGTTTTTAACAATACTAGCCTGTACAGCTAATGCCAAAACTTTCTGTGGCAAAGACACAAGGACTTCTATACCAAATGCCCTGCTAGTCAAAAACAATTTGTCCATGAAGAGTATGTCCTTGATCTTCTGAGTGTTGACTTCGCTCAAAATGGTATGCATTTTGAAATAAAAACACATATTGTACACATAGATTTTATGCTTATAGAATTTAGATCACAGGTCCACTTAGTGTGAAAAGTGGGGGTGTGGTCCGCATCCGAGACTGTTAAGGGAGAAAGATTCATCAGTGACTGCTGGCTCTGAGGATGGAAGGGAACTACTCGAGTTCTTGGAGGGAACACAAACATGCTAACATTGATTTTTGACCCAGTGAGGCCCATTTTGGACTTATTTCCAGAACTGTAAGAAATACATGTGTGTTGGTTTAAGCCACTAAATTTGTTGCAGTAGCAGTAGGAAAGTCATGCAGACCCTCTGCTGTTGAGAGTTTGAGATTTTCATAGCCTGACACTTTGCTGCGTTGGCTCTGTCTGATTGTGAATACAGACTGTTAGATCAACTCTTCCTCATGCACACCACAGCATCCAGAAGCTAGCACATGAGGAAAAACTAGTTCTTTAAAATTCATTGGATACTGGCTTTGAGGAAATTGTTTTGGTATCTGGTGAATAAATGATGAAAGGTGATTAGAGGCGACATTATACATCATTGGCTGGTATGTGTTTGGCCAGTAATGGCCATTACTTAGAAGCAGGGTCCGTAAGCTCAATTTTAGGAAAAAGACAATAGCCACAAATCATTTGATTCTCTAACTGCAACTTGTGTCTCTCATACTTTGCAGATCAAAAGTGTATTAAATTACTGTGGCCTAAGATGAGATAAAAATATGTCATATCATTAGGCAGTAAACTATAGCCATAAACTATGGAGCAGGACATACCTTTTAAGGAATATAGCTTCTAATGAAGAATACAGATGAGGAAATAAATATCCCAGATGCATTATAAGATCCGCACTGAGTGTGAGTGCAGCATCTATCTCATGTAGGGAGGCATAAGATGAGAATCTTATGAACTCTGTGGTCATCGGTAATATCAAAAAAAGTAACAGGAAAGTTGGTTTTACTTTAGAATAGCCAGTAAGTTTGTCTTCTGCATTCATTTTATAACTGAGGATTCTGGAATACACAATGGTTATTAATTTTCCAGTATTAGGAAGCTAGTGACAGGGTTGAGATGTCTCTTGACTCAGTTATGTATGTTGTCCATTCACAGTGCTGCTGCTATAAACATCTCTTTTGGTTTTATTCATCACATATGGGTAGATTAATGCCTTTTTCAGAGGGTCATTTTGAAGCTTAATGTAGTTTAATGTTCATTCATTCAACAGATATTGATTGAACAGTTTATCTGTATTCAGACTGTTCTGGGGAATGTTTGGACTTCATTGAAAATTAAATTTTAGAAACAAAAAAATAAATATATCAGAAGTATATAGAGTATATTTTATGTTAGAATGTTTGCTTTGAGGGAAATAGACTGAAACAATAGTAAAAGAGAAGTCATTTTAGGTAAGGTCATTATGGGAAAGCCCTGTGAGATGGAGACATTTGATAAAGTAAGTCAAATATATGGAAAACTGGGGGGAAAGAATAAAATTGTCAGAATAAAATAGTCCATAGTAAGTAAAAGATTTGAAACATCCATGAACTGAGAGAAGAGAATATGGAGATAAAATGAACAATGGCTAAGAATTTATAGCGGACCATGTGGCCTACAAGGCAGCAGCATGGAAAAGAAAGATGGGTGTCACGAGTGGGGCCTGGAAAGAAGGTGGTATGTGGGATATGGGTGAACAGTAACACCCCCTCTGTATCATCCATGCCCTGAGTCCCAATTTATCAAGGTTCATCACCCCTTATTTCTCATCCTGTTATGTATTCTTTATTTGCACCAAACTCATGCTGCCTCCCACACCGTGAATTTCTATGCTCGCTTCCTTCAATCTTTTTACTTCACAGCTTCATTGAATACCATTCGCATATGAAGGTTTATCAAAAGTACCATCTCTTCCCAAAGTTCCCTCTGAACTCCAGAGCTGAATTAATGACACTCCTCTGTGCGCCATTAGCATATATTTGTCATAATACTGACCATATTTATATTTCTTAATATGTGGCTGATTCTATCTTATCAATCTGTTTATTCTAAGCAATCAATGTATTTGAAATTTGCTTCAGGTTTATTACCTATGATTTTAAAGAAAACTAGATGTTATGATGATCCTCAGCATTAATCTTGTGAAGATTTATTGGAAAGTCAATGCACCCATTGGAGCCATCCTTGCCTTCTGCAGCATGATCCACAGAACAGAGGCTAAAAGCATGGTCTCTGGACCAGGCTGCTTGATTTTTTGTCCTCATTCCAGCAATGACTTGCTGCATGAGCTTTAGCAGATCCCACAATCTCTATGTCTTACCTGCTTTGTCTGTAAAATAAGAAAATGACACTCCTTGGATTGGTTTTGAGAATTAACTGAATGTAATTTATTGTATGGCTAGTACAATGCCTGGATTGTAATAAACAATCAATAATATGTTAGCTGAAATCATTAAAAGCTGTCAATATCAGAAAAGTATGAATGATAAACATTTAAACATAATCACTCAAGAGAGTACAAACAGTATTAGGAAAATTCTGGTTAAGTCAAAGGAAAACGAGATCCCATTTTTGAACAATCAGGCAGTAATTTTAAAATGTGAGAAAATACCTAGTATTGGTGGACACCTGAGGAAATAGCCATTTTAATCCTGCTGTGGGGAAGGCACACTGACTCCGTGTCTTCGGAGTATACGAAGCTGCCTTGAAACCTAGAGTGCACGTGAACCCCACCACCAGATACACTAATGGAAGTTCTTGTGCTGAAAGACAGACACCACATTCCCACCACAAGCCCAGGAAGGTACTGCAGTTGTGTAATGGCAAGATGCCCACTACGAGGGAATGAGTTAAATGAGTGACAGTCCACAGCTATGCTGCAGGGCTATGTGGTCATCAAATGAATGATGCAGATCTGCTTGTGCTAACTGAAAAGAGAGAGGAATATATAAAATAATATTTGGGGACATATATAATTTTTTCCAAATAGAATCATACCCTTACAAAAGTTTACTAATGGTGGTAACTTCAGGGTGATGAAATGTTGGAATGATTGTTTTTTTTTTTTTCACTATTGTGTTCTAATTTTTTCACTATTTTAAAATATTAAATGTTCTTTAAAAATGTATAAATGGATTAAGTTTGCCAACAGCATTATTGCTTGAGCTGGCTTTCAATGGCCAAAAGTGGAGGAGATATTTTGGCTCTTTATGTAGAAAATTAAAATAATTTGGATTATAATGATAGGTAAACACACACACACACTACAATCATATCAAATCTAAATATAGGTAGTATTGTAGTATCTGGCATCTAGTAAGCAATCTCTCTATATTATCTATTATGATTGTTATCTTTACTATTTTTGACCTACTTAGTTGAATAATCGCTTATTTCTTAATAGGAGTAGATAGGTCTGTTACTGGATATGTTTGGGAAATAACCACTTTAAATAAAAACAAAATAAATAAAAATAATCTCTTTAAAATGATAAAAGTTTTCAGAATAAAAGTATAGTTGAAAAACTCTTTGAATAGAATTCCCTGATTATGCTATTTTATTTTTATTTTTTTATTTTTTGATTATGCTATTTTAAAAGGACCAGCCTGTGTGAATGACGCTCTAGTTTTTGTTTTTTGTTTTTTTAAGATTTTATTTATTTATTTGAGAGAGAGAGAGAGAGTGAGAGAGAGCAAGCACAAGCAGGGGCAGAGGCAGAGGGAGAAGCAGACTCCCCTGCTGAGCAGGGAGCCCCAACACGGGACTTGATCCCAGGACCCTGAGATCATGACCTGAACTGAAGGCAGACGCTTCACCAACTGAGACACCCAGTGACCATGACACTGAGATCATGTTTGAATTCTTAAAATACTGTGACCTCAGGCCTGTATGATGGAATTTAGAATATTCTGATAAGGTTTAATTGCCCTATCTTTCAAAGTGAAACACTCTCCTATAAAGTCTCTTGGGACATTTCATCATAAAAATCTGTCTCACCCTTCAATATTCCATCATAATTACTACGAGTTATGAACATGGACGGGTGAAGACAAAAACTGGAATGGAGAGTCCCAAGGAGATGAACTAGAGCGAGAACTCTATTCTGGAAGTATGTGATTTTAAGGAAGAGAGAATCCAATAAGCAGCAGAAATGTTTGCTAATAAAAGACTTTCATCAAGCAGCATTGCCTTACAGAGCAATTACATGTGTCGTTTACTCAACTTTTTTTTTTTAAAGCTTATTAACACTTCTCTAATCTTTTTTTCTTCCAATTTACAGGTTAAAAGATTTCTTGTCACTTGCTTTCATTATGAAATTTGGTTCTCATTACAAAAGAAGTAATATAGGTACTAAGCTTATGGCAGATTTGTGTTTCTTACAAAGCAGTCAATTCAGGAATTTGAATAAACATGCTCATTGTCTTACCCACACAGTATTTTCTGAGTTTGTAAAATTTATTGGGGCATTTTATTGTAGAGAATTACACCTTAAAATCTACAGTGGAAAAAAGGTTTCGAGAGATTCTCAAATGATTATCACAATCCTTTGTGAACATCTGCCACTGTGTCTGGTGGGAGAGGGTGGGTGGACCTGTGTGGTGTGCAGTATTTCAAAGCAAGCCATCTTCATTGAATTTGAACTTCCCACGCAGACATACCCAAATAATAACACTTTTCTACTTTATGGGAAGATCTCTACTTAGAAATCATACCAGGCCATTATGTGAACTCTAAAGTTCTCTACTTTTTAATGTTCTTAGAAGACTCAGGTAAGGGACAGCATACATCGGATCTCATTTATGCTCAGACCATCACAAATATGTAGTGTTTTATGTGAAAATATTCACAGGTGTTGTGTTCCGAAGAGAGAGCTCTTCAGAGAAGGCCAGCAAGTTAGATTCCTTGGAAAACATGATCAACAGCTCTGGACTAGGATAAGCCTATTTAATTGCATTTCAAAATATTGCAGTATTGTTCTGTGTGGGTTCCACAACATCGGAGAAGTAGCAACACGATCACCTCACTACACAGGCAACCGTAAGCAGGGAAAGAGCCTGTGCCCTAGGGGCTGGGAACAATCTGTATCAACTGTATCAACATCTCCTTAGAAAGACACAGCATCATATCTGGCAACGGCATGTCATCAGTGTTCTGTTCACAAAAACGATACGTGGAAATTCCCAGCTAGATTCCTTTATACTAAGGTTGCCATGCCCAAAAGGGACTGCATCTAAAAGCATGGGTTTTTAAAAAGATTTATTCATTTGAGAGAGAGACAAAAAACAAAACAAAACAAAACAAAAGCATGAGTGAAAGCATGAGTGGAGGGCAGAAGGAGAGAGAGAATTGGAAGCAGATTCCACGCTAGGTGTGGAGCCCGATGCTGGGCTCGATCGATCATGATCTGAACTGAAACCAAGAGCTGGATGCTCAACGGACTGTGCCACGCAGGTGTCCCCTAAACACACATGTTAATCCAAATGCAGAGAATATGCCAATTATGGCAATACACAGGGTACATGTTTTCACTTCTACTCAAGGAATGAATTAAAATCCCACTTTGAAGGACAATATGTTGCCAACATGAACAAGCCAATATGGATGGTAGGTTTCATAACAAAATGATGTGTTTGAAGTTTTCCTCACATAACTTCCTTGCGTTGTATAGTCACATGAACTTCTCTAACATGAAATATGGAAATTTTTCTCTACAGTGATGTTATTTTCACTTATTGTCACAAAACTTTGTAAGGCATTTGACAAATGTCACCTTACTGTTGAGTGAAATATATGACAGAATTAGAAAAAAAAAAAAAAAAAAAAACTAGATTAAACCAGAGTCTCATTTACCAGTCTAAAATCTGGATTTTTAAGGATACAGCACTTCCGTGCTTTTGTTAATCTAAAACTGGCTTCTTTAAAGAAATCTTAAAAATATTCAAAAATAAAGCCAACATTTAACTGTGTGCAAAACAATCTTTAAGGCTTGCAAGGCTTGCTTTATAACCCTATTCCTTCTAACTACCAATTTATTAATCAACACAGTTGGTCTTTTTTGGTTTCTGACTGATCTTGAAATTGTAATGTTAAGAGTTTCAAAGAGCAGTTTAAGCTGCTTTAATGATGCTTATTTAACTATTGCAAACTTTGCACTCAAGGTAAGAAGACTGGCACAAACTGCCTGTGGCTTTATCAGCCCTTCCTATAGGGCATTTCTTCAAGGACAAGGAGGAGGGAACCTGACTCCCAGGTCACTATGAATCTGTTCCTTTTCAGCAATAGGTTAGACAGGTCTGAGGGTAGACTCACATGGGGACCATGAATGTATTGCTTTGTCTCTTCTCTACTAGACATAGCTGGCATGCCACAAAGGTGTAGGGAATTAATATGAAAACCTCAAATAAATCTGAAGCAGGAGTAATTAAGTAAAGTATTATTAATAAGACAGATTAAAATTTTGACATTTTCCTTTACATTCCAATAGTATGGAATGAAAAAATATGAACATACAAACACACGTGGTTTTAAATCTTGTAGTGGCAGCATTTGGGAATAAAGAAATAACATTGGGCTGCATTCTCATAAGAAGAATTGATTGAGAATGGAATAATTATCTAGTAAGTCCTAGAGGTAGTTAGTTCATCATGGTAATTAAGGTAGACTTTATGCATAATAATTACGTTGATCTTATATTTCCTCTTCCTATTTCTAGACTAGACACACTTCAATGTATCCCAAAACTATTTCGACTTATCAGCAATCTGACAATCTGATGTCAGATTTCAGTGTTTCCCGTCTTATAATGGACTTTTAATAATTATAACAAATAACTAAAATAGTAGCATTAAAATTATTTTCTTTACTTTATTTTAAAGATTTATGTATTTGAGAGAGAGGGAGAGAGAAAATGTGAGCGGAGGGAGGATAGAAAGAGAGGAAAAATCTCAAGCAGACTCCTCTCTGAGCAAGGAGCCTGACATGGGGCTCAATCCCTTGACCCTGAGATCATGATCTGAGCTGAAATCAAGAGTCAGACACTTAACGGACTGAGCCACCCAGGCACCCTTAACTCATTTTAGATAGCACTTTCAGTAATATTTTATTCATTTAATACTTATATGATCTTCTAGGTTTCATTTTCATTTGATGTAACCTAATGTATTTCTGTTGTATCATATTCTCATTAAATATCAGTAAAAAGTTATTTGGACATCGTTCTATATTTTATCCATTTTCATTTTATGATATGTTTATTTTTTTTTTAGGTATAAAAACTAACCTACATTTCCTTTTGTGGGGCAGTTAATTGGTTTAAGACTCTGGTCATTATTTAAAATTAAATGAAAATTTTCATCTAAGTGTTTTCTTAAGGAAATTAAAATGGCAGAAAACAAATCTGACTTATAGATAAACTATAATTAAAATACATGACAAGAAAAATGTGACAGGAAATACAGCTTAGAAAGTAAATTATAAATTTATCGTTGTTTCCTGATGTACTGGATTACTTCTGAGCAAAAAGTTTCCTGTAAGGAGTTCTATGGGTTATTTCTTGCATTTTCTCTTAAAAAGGACAAAATTGATGGATATATTTAAATGATCTTGGCTCTGTCAGCTGTAATAAGACTCTTTGCCTTAATGAAACAATGAAAAGCTGGAAATGTTTCATGGATTCCGGATTCAGTGCTAGGACCCTGCAACTGAGATGGCTTGCAAGATTCCCAGCCCTGGTGTAGGTGTCCCAGTGTGTGGGCAGGACTGTAAATAAATAAGAGGGACCTCACTCTGGGTAGTTAGGTTATATATATATGACAAAGATGAAGGACAGGCAGGCATAATGAAAATCTCAAATCAGTTGACTTTAAATGAATGCATGATTTTCATGGATGGGTTTGACCTAATGAGATGAACTCCTGGGGGACATTGGACCTTCTTGAAGAGAGAGATTGGAAGTTGGAGAAGCTTTCTTGCTGATCTTGAGGAAGCAAATTGTTCTTAGCAAGGGATTAAAATAACAGCCTCTGGATAACAAATACCAGAAGAGACATGTCAAGAAAGTGTTTCATCAGTTAGAAGGAAGTTACTTTAACTATATTATGTTTTGCTCACATTATCTGAATGTACTTGACAATGCATGATTTATATGCAGAGGCACTTTTCATACTGACTTGATAAATGCCCCCCCAGAGTTTAAACTTGCTGCCTTCTACATTCTTTTTTGCTTCCAGGATCATCTCTATCTTATAATAGACTAGTAAAATAATTAAGAGTTTGAATATTATTTTCTATATAAATTGAGAAGCACGGTGTAATATTATTCTACTTACCGTAGAAAAAGTTGAAATTGGCCAAGTATTTTCTTGGAACTGAAAGTGGAAAGTGCAACGTATAATTGGTAAAAAGCAACTTAACAATGGTGAATTGGGATATAATCCAGTTTTACTTTAAAATTTCTAGCTACAGAAATAGACTTTAGCACCTATGGATGATTAGTATTTATAATACAAATAATTATTAATATATTTTCAAACAATGTGAAGAATCTGAGAGACTAAGAAATAGAGAAATGCATAGAGCCATCCTTAAGAAGTCTGAAAAGAATATAATAGGAAAGAGGTAGGCACTGAAGACCTGGCTAGCCTCCTGGTTAAGCCATGTAGGGTGTTGATAAATAGTCATATTAAGGAAAAACTGTCCACATATATTTACACTTTGTTCTGTGAAGACGTCACGGACATTAGGATACCTCAGCCATCTTGCAGAAGAGCTAATAAGTGATGATTGGAAGCTAGTGATCGACTGAATCAATCATGACAGAAAAGACCAGGATATAGAAGAGCTGATTGATGATAAAACAGTGAACAATAGTAAATCTATTGATCCTTGACCAGCACTCATTAACTGAAAGGTGATGGGTGGGGAACACTCCCTTCCTCTGTGTCTCTCCTTCACCCTCATGTTATTACCATGCACATAATGCCTCTGAGACCAGATATGTTTTTATCCATTGGTTTTCCCACACAAAGAAATTCTGTGACACCTGTGGGTGTCCTTCAATTTACCACAATTATAACACTAAGTGGAGTTAACACAGACCCTGTAGGGTAAGGGCTCCATCCCAGAGCATCAGATGCCAGTCACCAGCAGCAGGTACCCAGGTTACCCATAACTTCTGTCCATAATTAAAGGTTCCCATGACCCTTCCCTTGGATTCAATTATTTTCAAGAACACCTAATGGAATGGAAGAAAACACATTTGCCAGTTTATTATGTAGAAGAAGATACAGGATACAGATGAATGGTCGGATGAAGAAGTAGCATGGAGAAAGGCTTGGAAGATCTAGAGCACAGGAGCTCCTGTCCCCATGGAGTTAGGGTATGCCACCCTACAGTGTGTGGACATGTGTACCAGCCTGAAAGCTCTCCAAATCTTATGTGTGGGGGTTTTATGGAGGCTTGATCACATATGCATGATTGAAATTTACCTCCATTTCCAGTCCTATTTCCACTCTCTGGACAATGGGCAGTGGGGCTAAAAATCCGAAGTATCTAGTCTTGGATGACCAGGCCCATCCAAGAGCCCATAAAACAACAATGAGGTTGTTTTCATCAACCTCATGAAAACAAACAACAGTGCCATCCTCTTAGGAAATTCCAAGAGATTTAAGAGCTCTGTGTTAGGAACCAAGGACCAAATATTATAACAAAAGATGCTTCCAGTGCTTTTTTAAAAGATTTTATTTATTCATGAGAGACACAGAGAGAGGGAGACAAAGACCTAGGCAGAGGGTCAGAAGCAGGCTCCTCACAGGGAGCCTGATGTGGGACTCGATCCCGAGACCCTACCCTAGGATCACTCCCTGAGCCAAAGGGAGACGCTCAACCACTGGCCACCCAGGAATCCCAAAAGATGCTCTCAGTACTCTTTTGACTTTTTGACTTAGGAAATGATAAGATTTTTTTTTTTAGGATCTTTGCATCAGGAACTGATGACTGAATTTTAGAAGAAGAGATTTTCCTACTATCTCTTTTTATAAGAGTTTTAGAAGTTCTGTGTGGTAACCAGGAGACAGAGACCAGAATATGTATTTCTGATTATTTCACAGGCAGTGAAGTCTTAAGGACAAACCATCTGCAGCAGTTGAAAGAAGAGGTTCAATATCTAAAGTGAACCTGGAAAACTTATGAACATTCCATTTTCTCTGTCTAATCTTTCTCTAGCATACCCAACTGTAACTTGATACATTTGTTATTGATAATATGTTTCACAGAAGTGTGAATATGGAGATTATTAGTCAGGGCTGCAAAAGCATGTTGAGTGGAGTTTGGAGACAGGACGTGTCACTGAACATCCACGTCAGGAAAGAATCTGGGCAAAGGTAATTGGATTAGATGAGGAAGCAGGATCACGAAAATAAATGTCTTTTACTGGAGAGTCTAATCTACTATTGATCTGCCTCTAAGTGTATCATCTACATCAAATATAAAAGTGTTAATAGAGAAAAAAATTAGTATGTTTTTGTCAAGACCCTAATTTTGACTGGGAGTTTATTTTTTGTGAAGTTCAGTGGGACCTTACCTAAATCCCACTGCCCCTGATGGAAGACTTCATAGAACTGTAGCTTGGCCATGCAGGTTGTGGATATGTCAATCCTAAATCACTGCACCTTGAAAACATTTTGTGTAAAAATATGCTATGAGTAAAAGCTAATGGTAGTTTTTTGGGGGGATGTTTTCATATCTGGAACAAACTGGTGTGAATATGAAATCCACTTTCTTATATACTAATCCTTAGTGTTGGCCCAAATCAAGGTGCAAATATTTTTTTAATCCATCAATGTAAGTTTCCTAGTTTCAAACCACAGTGGAAATTATTCAAAATTAGTCTTCTGAATTGATATCTATATATGTATTACATGCAGAAATGTGTTGAAGTCATTCTTCACGGGTAGCAGGTGACACAGCAGAGGAGGGAAGAGTGGCAAGACTGATGTAAAATTGCCTGGATCCCCATCCCACCTTGAGAGGTTGGGTGACGTTAGGTGATATATAGGTACATATTCTTAATGGCTGCTCATATGTCAGTTTTTTTTTACCGTATTATTATTTTTAATGTCCAATGTTTATAATATGAGGGCCGGGGCTGCTTTCTCCTCAACTCAAGTTTATAAATTTTCAATTGGCTTGTGAGGCCAATAGGGATACTTCTTCTTGTCTAATTTGGTTTCTGGGAAGACTTCATTCAGGTCCTCAATGGTCATCTGATCAAATGGAATTATGTTCTTCATCTTCTCCAGCTCTTTTTCATATTCTTCAATCCTGGCCTTTGAGAGGGACAAAAACTCATCACAGCTTTTCACATCTTCTTTTTCCTCAGCATCCACCTGGACAGTGTATTTATCCTCTGGCACAGGAAACTTCAGGGCATTAAACTCTTCTCAAAGTCATCTACCAAGCCAGCCTTTGCCACATTGTCCTTGTAGTAAGCCCAGTTGATAGCAGGTGGTTTCTCAGGAAGAGTAGCCAACCTGGAGGTAAGCATCTCATTCCAGGATTTCAGGGAGTTGGCAATGGCCTTCTGGTTTCGGGGTATGATCTCCCCAAAAGCTACCCAGTCAATGGCTTTTAGAGCAAGTTTTCGCCCAGCCATCTTGAGATCCTTCACCGACCCCGGAGGCCCTCATATGTCAGTTTTTAAAAGATAAATAACTGTATTATGGGGATTAATTGTGGTAATGCATTAAAGAAATCTTCCCAGACATCTGACATAAATTAAATCCTAAACAAACTGCTTAATAATAACAGAGATCCATGAGGAGAAATGGTATTGTGGGAAAAGAAGAAATATGTGATGCTTCAAGTCCTGAATAGATGTTTAACCTTGAGCAAGTCTCTGAGCCCCTCTGGGCCTCTCATCCTTATGATTCCTTCCACCTCATTGATTCAATAATCAGTTGAACATGAAAATATGTAGAATAATTAATTCAGGGAGAATAAAAGTAAAGGTAAGCCCTGGGAAATGTCAACAGATTCTCTCTGGATGAACGAGCATTCCTATAAATGATCTCACATAATGTCAAAAGGCAGTAATTTGAGGATGGGCTACTTATTCTACAGAAATGTTACTTCAAGCTAAACTGTCTTTGTATTCTCCAATTCTTGGCAGGAGGCATCATTATATCATAATTAGCACACAGTATGTTCTTCGGACACATATAAAAACATAGAAAACATATTAGATATTATCCTCAATTCTAAAGGGATTTTGAAATACTGGATCAGATAAGGATAATATAAGATCAGATAAAGTACTTCCATGGGGAGACCTGGAACCTCACTGGTTCATCTCTGTGGTTTTGTTCTAGTAGCCGCTGCCTCTCTCAACAATACTTATGTATTTTCTTCCTTGGAGAAATAGCATCTTCCTATAAAATTAATCTTGTTTCAACCTCTACAGCTAGTGTGGGAGAGTTCTATTATGAATAGGTCTTTGCAACAAAAACCATTGGAGTATCAGAAATATAAATGAAACATTTAAAAATCAGGAACCAGGCCATGGAGGTCACTATCCTTTTATTCAACATTATATGAGTTATTAGCTGGCCTGATTAGGTTAGCCAAAATAGAAAATCAAAAATACACAGACAAACCAATGACACTGTAGAGATGAAAAGAAATAAATAAAACTATAATTATCAGATTATATACAGTCTACACAGATTTATTTTAATTAAGATATTTTAGTATTGCTATTCAGAAATAAGACAGATGTACAAAATTTAATTATATTGCTTTAGACCAAAAATAAATTTAGAAAGAGGCAAATACTTAAAAAATATAGAATAGATAGTAGTCATTAAAAAAAAAAGCTATTTAAGTCTTTGGGGGAGAAGGAGGGAACAAACATCTTTATAGAAAGACTATAAAGAAGACCTATATAAGACTATATCCATGCATTGCAATACTCGATATAGAAATATCTTTGTAGGGCTCCTGGGTGGCTCAGTTGGTGAAGCGGCTGCCTTCAGCTCAGGTCATGACCTCAGGGTCCCAGGATGGAACCCCATGTCAGGCTCCCTGCTCAGCAGGAAGTCTACTTCTCCCTCTCCCTCTGCTGCTGCCCCTGCTCATGCTCTTTTCTTCTGTCTCTGTTTCTCAAATAAATAAATAAAATGAAAAGAAATCAAACTATTTCACTTATCACAATGAATTATTCATAACAAACTAAATGCACATGTAAAAAATTAGTTATTTGCATCACGTAAAAATAGCTATTAATTGCAGCTCAAAAGACATGACTTGCAAAAGAAAAGTAATTCAGAAGGGAAAATATGAACAGATTTATGAATGGAGGACACTAACATCTAATAAACAAAATTAGAAATTCACAATGATTAGTAAGGTGCAAAATAGAACCACAATGAAATACCTTTTCTACCTGGAAGAATGGCAAAATTTTAAAGTAGGTAATAGCAAGTATCAGTAAGAAATGAAGGAACAAGATCTCTTATACTCCCTGAGGAAGGTCAATCATTAAAGCTGCTGTTCATTATTCTTCTCTCTTTTATCATTGAAATAGAAATCGCATACAATAAAATTCCCATTTTAGAAGCTCATCATTTGCTTCCTTTTAGTATATTCACAAAGTTGTGCGACCAACACCACTACACAATTTGAATGCATTTTTGTTACCCAAGAACTAAACCTTGTGCCCACAGGGACTCAGCCCTCATCCTAACTCTCGGGGTCTATGCACAACGTTTTATACAAATGGGGTCGTATGATATGTGACCTTTGTATCTGGCTTCTGTCGCATACCATTGTATTTCCAGGGTTCATCATGCTGTAGTATTTATCAGCACTTGGTCACCTTTTATAACTTCTACAACTTGCTAGACTTGTTCCTCAAGTACAATAGTTTTCTTAATTATTATTGGTATTGATGTTTCTTTCCACATTTGATGGAATTCTCCAGTGAAGCCATTTGTGTGTGTGTGTGTGTGTGTGTAATATTATTATTATTTTAATCTCTTTACTTCTTCTAGGTCTATTCAGATTCTTTCTTCTGGAGTCTGCTTTGGGAGTCTGTGTCTTTCTAGGGATTTGTCTATTTTGCTTTGGTTATCTAATTTGTTGGCATAAAATTGACTTTCATCTTATACTATAATGCTTTTAAGATTTGTCTATATCATGTCATGTATCATAACTGGTTGCTTTTTAAAGACTTTGAGTAGTATTTTTATATATATCACCGTTTTTTTAATCAACCACATTTCCTTTTATTTCTAGTTTTTCACTTTATGAGTTAAGCTGCAAGAACATTCCCATCCCTTGTGTGGACAAATACTTTCATTTCTCTTGGATGGAGACCTAGAGGTTGGATTAATGGGATGCATGTTTCATTTTGTAAGAAACTGACAAAATTGCTCTCTAAAGTTGCTGTGTCATCTTGTATTTCCACTGGCAAAGCATGAGATTTCTAGTCCCACGTGTTAGTGAGCCCTCGGTATTGTCAGTTGTTTTGTTATGGCTGTTGTTGACTTTAGCCATTCTATGAAGTGTATCATTCTCTCACTATGGTTTAAAATTACATTTCCCTAATGACTAATGATATTAAGTGTCTTCTTATAGTTTACCTGTCACTCTTAATGGCAAGGTTTACATTTATTCTTAAAATGAAAATGAAATAATTTACACAATAATATGGAAAAATTATTTCTAGAGACTTTGTGATAATTGGAATTACCAAATACTGTAAAACAGAATGAGAGATTCCTGCGTAACTCAGTCGATTAAATATCTGACTTTTGTTTTCAATTCCGGTCATGATCTCAGGATCATCTCTTTTTCAATCTCTGCCCCTTCTCTTGCTCTCTCTCTAAAATAAATACATCTTTTAAAAATTACAGAATGAAATTATTTTTCATGGTGGTATCCATGATCAAATCACATTTTATTTTACAGAAATTATTTTTGGGGGACGCTTGGGTGGCTCAGCAGTTGAGCATCTGCCTTGCAGCTCAGGGTTCAGGGGTTCAGTGATAGAGTCCCGCATTGGGCTCCCTGAAGGAAGCCTGATTCTCCCTCTGCCTATGTCTCTGCATTTCTTTTTTTTTTTTTTTCTCTCTCTCTCTCTCTGTCTCTCATGAATAAATAAATAAAATCTTTAAAAAAAAGAAATTATTTTGGGGGTATTGAAATATATAAGAAATTCATCAGAGAAGGCATGTGGGCTCTGCATATGTTATACAAGAAATCCTAGAATTCTGGAAGGGAGTTCCCAAACCTGTGCACTGGGTTCTGTTTTAATCAACATCCTAATTCACTTAAAGTAGGTCAGCAAAGTAGGTTGAAGTTTTGGAATGAGTTAAAGACCTCTTCATTTATATCAGGAATTTACTTAGACCCTCAAATCCAACAAGACCTCAACAGAGTGGTTAAGCTTTATACTGGTCGTAAATTAAGTAATTTGGAAGCTACATTTAATCCTCCAAGGTATTATGTGGAGAATTTCAATCATATATTTATTGACCAAATAGTACCCTGGATACCTAAAATATTCAATGCAGTATTCAAAAATGACTCATTTTAAAGGAAAAGATTATACACTTGATTTTGGCTTAGCAATGATTACTTCATTGCAACTTTCACTAAAGTTTACTAGAGTTAGTGTAATAGTTTATATTTTACTTTTTACTTTTTTATTAAAGAGTTGTTTATTTGAGAGAGAGTGTGTGTATGCGTGAGTGGGGGGAGGGGCAAAGGACAGGAAGATAATCAGATCTCTGGCTGCCTGGATCACAATGCAAGTCTCCGTCCCAGAACCCTGAGAATAGGACCTGAGCTGAAATCAAGAGTTGGACACTTAACCGACTGAGCCACCCAGGAGCCCCAGTAGTTCATATTTTAGAATAAATTATGGAAAAGCTAACATCTCAGAAACTATTATCAAAAGTAAATATTTTTATTCAATAGTGTCATGTTAAGCAAAATAACGAACAAAACTATTTTTATATTAATTGAAAAAATATGCTAATCTGAGATATTTTTTAAAAACTACAAAACAACCCAACAGATTCAAAGTTTCAGAAAGGGCCAAATGAGACATTAGTCTTAACTAAAATAATTAATAAAATTCTCATTTGACAGTAATGAATATTAAATGATCATGAATATTAACCCAATTTAAAAAATCCACTTACTATCATTTTGAGTTGCCTGGAATTAGAATGGTTCCCTTTTAAGAAATTCCATTCCACAGACTTAAAAATATCCAAAGAAAATAATATAATTTTTCATTATGGTGCATTGTGGAGAAGATGATTATGACCTGGTTGGGTCTTGCTGAAGTTTCCCTCTGGTGCTACTATTTTGTTACTCAAAATGATTAAGTCATTTTGCACCTGGGTGCATAACAACAGGGTAGCTCAGTGGTAGAGTGTCTGCCTTTGGCTCGGGTCATGATCTGGGGTCCTGGGATCAAGTCCTGCATCGGGTTCCCCACAGGGAGCCTGCTTCTCCCTCTGCCTCTGTCTCTGCCTCTCTCTCTCTGTGTCTCTTATGAATAAATAAGTAAACTCTTAAAAAATATATTGTATTATTCAACAATAAGTACATAGGGATAACCTTTCTTTTCTTTCTTTTCTGTTCTTTTCTTCTTTTTCCTTTTCTCTTTCTTTCATCTTTCTTTTTGTAGGGAAATAATATTATCTTGAATCACATAAAAGTATAGAATATATTAAGTTATTCAGTCCTTTTTGGTTTTTAAATGAGTAGGACAATATCAGTTTGTTTTCTGCCTAGAAATCTTAGGTTAATACTAGAAAAGGAAAGGTGTAACATGTTTTGAAAGTTTGGAAGAGCGTGGTAATTATCTATAAGTATTCATTCTTCTCTTTTTAAATTAACTGCAAGATTCAAAAAACACAAGTAGCTGCCCAAATGAAAAAGCACAGTTTGCTGCTTCTCTTACTGCGACCTATGGACTTACAAACCAAGTCTGCACCAAGGGCTGTGGGGAGGGACAGGTGCATCTTCTGAATAACATGCTCTCCAGAAACTGCTGGGCCCTCCTGTACTCCTTCTTCTTCTCCCACTCTGGAGATCAGACATGAGCAGTTCGTACTGTGAGGAGAACTCTAGGGAATGATAGACATGGTGACAGTTCTGAAAGACTGATAATGGTGGTGAGAATGTACAGTGACTAAACCCCTACGCACTGTGTGTCGAAGAGTACAATGGTAGAAACATTTTGGAAAATTCTTTAGCAGGTGCTTTAAAAAAATTCAGATATATTTTTTTCAAAAAAAAATTAAATTTAGATTCAGTGTGCCAACATATAGTATAACACCCAGTACTCATCACATCACGTGCCCTCCCTCATGTCCATCACCCAGTTACCCCATCCCCCCCACCCTCCTCCCCTCCAGTAACCCTCAGTTTGTTTCCTAGAGTTATGAGTCTCTTATGGTTTGTCTCCTTCTATGATTTTTCCCCACTCAGTTTCCACTTCTTCCCTTATGGTCCCTTTCACTATTTCTTATATTCTGTATATGAGTGAAATCATATGATAATTGTCTTTCTCCAGTAAACTTATTTCACTCAGCATAATATCCTCTAGTTCCATCCATGTCAATATAAATGTTAGGTATTCATCCTGTCTAATGGTTGAGTCATATTTCATTGTATGTGTGTGTAAATATATACATATATATATATATAATTTTTATATTTTATTTCTACAGATTTATTTATCAGGAGTGACTGAAATATATATATATATATATATATATATATATATATATATATATATATAGTTGAGGGGCTCCTGGGTGGCTCAGTTGGTTGAGTGTAAGATTCTTGACTTTGGCTCAGGTTGTAATTTCCGGGTCATCAGATCCAGTCCTGGGCTCCCTGCTCACCACTGAGTCCCCCATTCTCGAAATAAATAAATAAAGAAAATATTTGTATAATAAAATTGAGTCCCATCATCATGGAAATGGCTTTAAGAGAAAACTGGTCAGCTGAATGTCCTTGCTTCCCATTCTTAACCAGTAAATACTTGCCATGGATAAACAGCCAACAGTCTGTCAAGAATGCTCAAGGGATTTTATATAATACAACATATCTGTTCACAGCGGTAAGAACTAGGAAGTGACTTGTCTGAACTTCTTGATTTCCTCGCAGAAGCACAAAAGCACCCCCTTTGGTCCATGCTCTGAGAACAGTGGGCCATGCACCCTTGAGAAGAGCCTTGGCTCCTTCCTTGTGGGCAGTCTTCCCCTGGCAGTCAAGTGTGCCCGTGTACAGGATGTCAGCAACTTTGTGCCCTGATTGCATTAGCATTCAGTGACAAACAATGTCAAAGCGATAGGATTGTGCAATCCTCCAGCTGACAAAGTTGTGCACATTCTTAGGATCTGGAAGCTGTCTGTTTGCAGAGTCACAGATGCCCATGTGGGCAGCTGGGGGTGAGAGTACCCTGCACAGACACAGGAAAACTCTGGTACAGGCCCATGGTCCCATCAGATTTGTAGATCTTAACTGCAGTCCCTAAGGCCTCTGAATTCCCTTTGGGCTCACATTTGTCCACATCGGCTGCGAGATGGTATGGGAAAAATCAGGAGAATACACAAAACAAAGATGTGTCCCCAGAGGCACCACCCAATGCCAGTTTCCCTCAAAGTAGCACCCGAACTGGGTCTTCTTCTCCACGCCACTCAGGAAGATTAGCTTGTATTAATCTTCGAAGGTGAAGTTGAGAAGCAGGATGGGGAAGTATGTGATGACATTGGCCAGTTTCCCAGGTGGGAAGGACAGACTCCCCACTCCCTGTGGATAAGAACCATGCAGTCCACAATGCCCTGGATTGCTCATCTGTGGTGATTTGCTGGCTGGCAAGTTGCACCTGCAGCAGCAGCCTGACCTGCTCAGAGGACACCAGCCTAGTCTTCGCAAGGACACATGGTATCTGTCACGTTGAAAGGAAAGAGGAGGCAGTGACAGCAGGATTGCCCTAGGAGCCAGGGGCGACTCTGAGACTCTAACAATTTCTTATAAAATTAAACACATACCTGCTCTTTCACCTGGGTAATTCTACACTCAGGTGTTTGTTGGAGGGAAATAAGAGCATTCTTAGAGGGTGGAATGGGGTTTGCTGGGTACAGAGTGTGGTTGAGGAACAAGTTCTGGAAAATGAGAGGAGTGGTGCTTGCATAACTTTGGGAATGGACTTAATGCTACTGAATTAAACGCTTGAACGTGGTTAGAATGGTTTTATGTCATGCATGTTTCATCCCAATTAAGAAGACATACCCATAGAATGACATCTATAGAAATGTCCATGATAATTTTATTCACAATAGCTCAAAATGCGAAATAATAAAAACATCTATCAAAAAGTAAATGACAAAATATATTGTCATAAATTCATTTAGAGTGAGGGTTGAGCAAATCACAGCCAACTGGACAAATCTAGCCTAAGCACTCCAACTGATCTTCATATATTTTGAGCTATAAAAAAACTAGAAAGATAATTATGTGATAGAGACCAGTGTGTGACCAGCAAAACCTACAACAGTTACGATATGGCTTTTTATGGAAAGAAAATTTACTGACTTTTGATTTAGAAGGTAATTACTACTCAATAAGAAGAACAAATCATTGACACTTGAAGCATAAATATATCTGATAAACATTATGTTGAATGAAATAATCCAAGCACAAGAGATATATCCTGAGCAGTTCAACTGATATGAAGTTCTAGAAAGGGCAAAATCAAGTGAACATCTTCAACATCGATAGAATTTGATTAAACTGACGAGTGCTTCCCTATATTATCTGCTGAGAAGGATATGATGTGACTTATGTGATATGAAGGCAAAAAATGCTTAATGAAAATTAAAACCATGAAGCAACATCAGAAAACAAAATCTGAGGGGTATTCTACAGACAAACTGGCTTGGACTCTTAAAAAATATTGATGTCATGGAAGACAAATAAAGGCAGAGGAATTATCCAAGTTTTTATTATTTTTTTTTAAACTAAAGTATCAAGACGAGATACAGTGCATACCTAGGGGCAAATGCTGTAAAGGATATTAATGAGGTAATTAGAAATCTTTGACTATGGATGGTAGTTTATATAATGATTCAGCTCTGTTTCTAAGGCAAATTTAATATATTTTAAAGCACTTAAAATATATTTTAAATAAAATACATAATATGTTTAAAACATGTAACATGAAATGTTTTTAAAATATGTTTAAAATATTTAAAATTATTGGAAAAGCATCCACATATAATTCTTATTTACTTGAACAAAGCTCAATTCTGATTATGTGAGATTATATTCTTGATTTTGTAAATCAAGCAGATTAAGGTGGTATGGTTCCCTTGCTCTAGATAGTGGCAGAAGGCCAGATTTATGATTTGCTGTTTCTCTCTTCCTTTTATAAGCTTTGTCACAGAAATTAGGTTTTTGAATCTGAGGGCCTCATATGTCCTCAGAGAGATAACACTAAACTGCATCTTTGACCCCATCCGTGTTATACAATCTCACCGGGCTGTCATTCGGATCCTTTCCTTCACAAGCTCAGCAGGAAACCACAAGATGGAAATAGACAGAAAATACTATTGGTAGTTGATAAGTGACCAGAGTCAGCCAGTCCAGGCCTATCTCATCCAGCTGCTTTTCTCAGTTTCATAATCCACTTTTATAACCCAAATCATGAGTAGAATTAAAACCAACAGATGCATCAATTACTTGGAAGAAATGTTCCTTTGGGGAAGTGTGATTGGTTACCTCCCTTTGTCAATGGAGTTTTTTTACCTGGATAATTATTGCTTACCCTTTGGGTCTCATAAATAAACAAAGAAATTTCTGTTACAGTTCACACATCCCTATGACACCAACAGCTGCGATTTACTTATATATATATATAATATATATAATATATTATATAAAATATATAATATTGTAATTATATATTATATCACTGAGTGCATATCTGCTGAGTGTGCTCTGCTAGGAGCTGACGTGGAAGCAGCTATTATATATTATATAATATTATATATTTTATATAATATATTATATATTTATTACTTATATATTAAGTATAATGAACTTATATTATAATATATTATAAGATAACTTATGTTATATATAAGTAAATTATAAATATGTGTGTATGTATATATACATATAATCATTTATATATATATTTATATATATATAAAATCAATCACAAAGATATATTGAGTACTTGTTACATGCCAAACACTAGGAATAGAAAGTTAAGGATATAGTCCCTCCAATTACAAGCTATTTGATATTAGTTATTTTGTGGGGTGCTAAATATTACAGTAAAATCTAGATTTTTAAATATAATCAAAATGACTGGATATTAGAGTAAAATTAAAGCTACTATTTAACTTATTCTCTGGTCTAAGATATCTAATAACAAGGTATAGATTCTAAGGAATACCTGAAGTGTTGGGAACATAATCTATACAATGGACGGCTCCTCAGATGCAGCTCACAGGTCGGGTGCTAGGAGGCTGGTCCAGACTGCAGCCTGCGAGCCCTTCAGCACCTGGACACTGAGTCAGTGCCCCTGGGAACGAACTCCTACCTCGCAGCTACTCCCGCTTCTCCGTGTCCTGTAACTGGAGGATCAAAAGAACATTAGTTCTCCTTCTGGGTAGAGATAGGTGAACTGACATGTCTAACATGGACTCTAAATTCTTTCAGGTGACAGGAAGTAACCTTGTGGCATAGGAGCACAGGGACAGAGGTATTAAAGTACGTATTTAGCTAAGAGGCAATGTTACCTTAAAAGTAAAGTATTTTGCAGAGCTTTGCGCTCTGAAAATGTATTAAATAACTCAAGAAGTAGGTGAGAGTAGCAATCCATTATGTTGAGAACTATTTTTAATTAACCTTTGGTCCTCCCAAATAAGGTAAATTAATGAAAGAAATCAGAAATTGTGTTAATAAATTAATATATGAGTAGGCTGAGAATAAGAAATAATCTGCTTTTTTCCACTAATTAATCATGGCTCAGGATGTGAAACTTTTCCTCAACAATCTGTTGGTTGCATTATTTTGGAAATTTAATGTATAATGTCATAGATTTTTTTTCTGTCTCCTTTTTTATAATAACTTGAGAAGAATACTTCATACACAGTTTGTCAATGCAGAGACAAGGAATTCAGTGTAGAATGTCTTTCTTGACTACATAAGCCATTTAAGCGTACATATTACTCTTTAATACTTAAATGTTCAAAACACTTCATATGATCTCCCCATATTATCAGACAATCACTCTGATAATTTCTTACAATACACACTCTCTATTTTCTGGTTGGTACTTGCCCCATTCTCTGACCAAGTGTCCAGTGACCTGTCCCTACTAGCCTTCCTCCCGCTGACTGATTAGTTTCCCTGTGTGTTCTGCTGCACACTGAAACGTTGACCACACTGGACGGCGGTGCTGACTGTGGCCACCTTCACACAGACCCTACCAATCTGGCTGCTGCTCCCACGTCAGCTCCTACCAGAGCACACTCAGCAGATATACACTCAGTGAGTTCCACCTAAACGAATGCCTGGACCACTAGCCATTCAGGCATGACTTCCCTAGATGTCTTCCTGTACAAGAATGTGTTTTTGTGAATAATCAGAAACCCACAAATACTGGCTTGATCAAGTAAAGAGTCTTCTGGTTGTCATTTAACAAAAAGCCAGGAGTCAGGCAGTGTATACACAGTAGAGGTACTACTTCACAGTGTCCTCAGGGAGCTGGTTTGCTGATAATAGGCATTTAATGCCTTTAATGAAAGATTAAAAGCATAGATTAACACTTTGGCTATCCAATCCTTGAACTCAATTTCCACAATATATGTAGAAGTCCTAGGTCACAACTAAATAGTCTAAATTAATGTTAGTTAACCCATAATGGTGGCATTACCCAAATAACTAAGAAGAGGTATTTCAGGAGTAGGCTACTTCTTTTCTTTAAGTAGAAAATCCAATACAAATGAACCATCTTCAATTTTTCCTGAAATGTTAGATCCCAGAAAACTGTATTATTCCATGAAAGTCTACAGAAGCACCAGGAAAGAAAGGGTATGTACGAGGTTTGGAGTCTCTGAGTTAAATGGAATTGAATATAACTGAATCTATCTCATTATTGCAGAACTTCAGAGAGTTTTAGTTGGTGAACTAGAGTTGTGGGCTCCTAGAGAGTGACATTAAGGAATGCAATTTCCATTTTTTAAACTAAAGAACAATTATGTACTTAATTTGTTGTTATAGCCAGCTTAGGGCTGCCAAAGTAAGATACCACAGACTGGATTAAACAGAAAGTTATTTTCTCATAGTCTGGAGACTGGAAGTCCAAGATAAAGGTGCCCACAAGTTTGGTTTTGGTGAAGCCTCTTTTCCTGGCTTCTTTCTTGACAAGAGCACTCATGTTTTTTCTTCTGTGTGCCTACACACAGAAAGAAAGAGGGAGAGAAAGATTGAGAGAGGGAGAGAGAGAGAAAGAAAGAGAGGAGAGAGAGAGAGAGAGGAAGAGACTTGGTGTCTTTTCTTCCTCTTACAAGGACACCAGTCCTATTGTACCAGGCCCCCTCCTTCATGACTTCATTCAACATTACCTACCTCCTTCAAGGCCCTATCTCCAAATATGTTCACATTGAGGATCAGAGCATCAACATCTGAATTTAGGGGGACAGAAATCAATTCATAACATTTACTCATTTTAGAACAATTTAGTTTTTGATCAATGTTGGTATGAAAACTTAGTGATGGCTTCTAAATAGTGTATAATTTTTAAAGCATATTAAATAAGACTGTTCCTACACTTTGGCTAAAGTTTTTTTGACAGAATGAATTTTCCAAAAATGTTTCCAAAAATATATCCTATGTTTTTCTAACAATAAGACTTTGCTATTCCTCCTATAGAATATTGAGTATATGTCCCCCAACCATGTAGCTCGGTGGACTTTGTGACTACCTCAGCCAGTACCATATGGTGCAAAGGATGCTACGTGACTTCAAAGCTACTGCCCGATTCTTTTAGAACACTGGCCATGGGAGAAGCCAGTACCATGTGAAAGTACAACAGCCCTGAGGCTTCCATGCCATGAAGAAGCCCACACCAGTGAATGTGGAGAGACCATATGGAAGGATCTTAGATCTACATGAAAAGAGAGACATGTCTGATAGTACCCATCTGCTCCAGCTTCAACTCTTTCCTTTCCAGCCACACATGACTGTAGCCACACAAAAGACCTGGAACCAGAACTGTCCATCAGAGCTCCTTCCTAATTTCTGACCTACAAAGGAATGACCTACCATGAATAATAGATGACTACTACTTTTTTTTAAGCCACTAAATTTGGGGCTGGATGGTTATATTGCTAACTGAAAAATAATTTGGAACCTAAATATACAATTGATACCATTGATTTGGGATCGTGTGTCGGGTAGAAATTGGAAGAACATAGGAGAATGTTTGCAGAAGCATAATGGTCCTAGAAGTGGCTGTTGGTAAGGGAATAAAAAAAACATCAGCAAACAATGGTAGTAGAAGCTAAGGAACTTAGGTTCCTGGTCATGTAATACTGGAAAGTTGGTGGCATAGTTGTATGCAACTGGTGAACAAGAAATATGCTTAGTGAATTCATTCATCCAGCTAGGAAATTTCTAGAAAGAATGTGGAAAAAAGCAGTTACAACAAATTGAAGATAATTTTGAAATGACCTCAAAAAAAAAAAAAAAAAAAAAGAAAAGAAAAAAGAAAAGAAGAGAAAAGTTTGTAGAGTGTTAGGTTGTAAATGAACAATGAAACAAAAAAAAAGAATTAGGATAAAAAAGGACATACTAATGATGTTTGGAGCTTAAAACTCCCATAAAAGGACTTAAAAATACAAAACAACGTTAGTATAGAATCCATTGGAAAAAGAGATAAATGTACACGTGTTTAAAAACAGAAATCTATAAAATATTACAAAATTATGAAGAATTTTGTCAAATTTCCAAAAAGAAAAAATATCCTACATGAAACAAATTTAAGAATAATGAATGTCAAGGTCAAAATGTATGTACATTTCAGCCAAAAGTAGAAAGATGTATTGAACATTGTTAACGAAAACTAATCACTGTGGTACAGAAACTGATGGCAGCAAACAAATTCTGGGTGAAGGCAGAGCTGAAACTGTCAGAGGTAGTTAAGATGTACACAGACGATTCACAAAATGGTTGCACATTTACATAAAATAAGAATCTTCTGTAAAACTCGGAAATGAGAGCCCATGTCTATTCCGTCCTGCTTATGGTGACCTGAAGGTAGACCTTTTTTTTCTGGAGAGAAGACATAAGCTGTCAGCCCAAGACACATGTTAAGAAAACCCAGCCTGAAGGTTTGAATGCTTAGCAGGTAGAAACTGAATCAACTCTTCGGAGCTACATTAATCACATGCTTTCAATAAAAGGACCTCAAGGCAAAAACACATCCTCTATTTTGTCCCTCACATAGACTATATGGAATCGTCTATGATCAATCAAAAATGTGCCAATTTGATTTATTTCCCTCTTCTTTTTTTCTATTTATTTATTTATTTATTTATTTATTTATTTATTTAATTATTCATTTTACATTTTTTAAATTAAAATTCAATTTGCCAACATATAGTATAACACCCAATGCCCCAATACTCATCCTATCAAGTGCCTTCCTCAGTGCCTGTCACCCTGTTACCCCAACCCCCCCTGCCTACCTCCCCTTCTGCAAGTTTGTTTCCCAGAGTTAGGAGTCTCTCATGGTTTATCTCCCTCTCTAATTTTTCCCACTCAGTTCCCCTCCTTTCCCTTATAATCCCTTTCACTATTTCTTATATTCCACGTGTGAGTGAGACCATATGATGATTTGTTTCCTTCTTATACTGGAAGATGATTTGTTTCCTTCTTATACCGGAAGACTGACTGGGTCAGTGTTTGAAGATGGGCATCTTTCTGGTCCTAAAGGGCCAGCCAAGATGTTCAGAGAAAGGTCTGTTCTGGTTTTGAGCCAGAAGGCAGTTACATCTGTGAATGTAAGAGGATGATTTTCTATGATGGTAGGGGATGGATGGGGCTTGGCAAAGCCTTCCGGCCTTTGCACATGTGCTCTCAGACTCACTGTTAGAAGGATGCCCATGTCTATCTCATTATTTTTGACTGTCTCCTCAAATATAGACATCATGGACTCCAACCACCTGGTTATTAGTGCAGAGCATTTATCCCTGAGATAGTCTCATCTGGTTTTCACAATGAATAAGAAATATGCTTTTAAATCATTAAGGAAAGATTATTGGAAACCTTCATTTGATACTTAATGCTGAGTCTTGTGATCAAAAAACAACACACCCTAGGTGAAGCTACTTTAGGCAGAATCCTTTCTGTACATTTATCTTTTTAGTCTCCTAAGGCTTATGTAAATAGTAAATAATTTGAAATTAGAATAAGCATTACTTTAAATAAATACTTTTGTTTTAAATTTTTAAAATGTCTTCTTGCTCTAGAAATGATTGGAAATCATTGGCATAAGTCATATATTTGATTCAGAAACTCAAAAGTTTTTCTTTGAGGATTAAATTCAATTGAAAGTATAAATTTGATATTTCTGGAGGAAAAAATAACCCTTTTTATTAGCAAACATATACATTATTTAAAAATATATATTTATTTTGGTGTGGAAAGAACACAACGGGAGATCTACTGTCTTAGATTTTCAAGTGCACAATATAGTATTTCTAGCTACAGGCACAATGTTGGACCTCAGATCTCCAGAACATATTCACCTTGCATAACGGGAATTTTACACATATTGATTAGCAAAACCACATCTTCCCCTTCCCCTTGCCTCTGGCAACCACCATTCTACTCTTTGCTTCTATGAGTTTTATTATTTTAGATAAGTGGGATCATAGCATTTGTCTTCGTGTGATTGTCTATGCAATATATGTTTTTGACTGTTAAATAATGCCTCAGTTTACATGCCTGTAAGTCTGTTTTTCCAGCTGATGCATTAATCATCTAATCTGTAACATTTACATTTGATACATTACGTTCTTCTTTTTTTCTGATAAATAAGTGCACTTACAAAAATGTGTCTGTTTCCTGAACCAGAGTCAGTCACTGTAAAAATCAGTGAACAACACCTCCAATGGTGAAATGGCAGACATAAGAAGCCAATGAACCCTCATCTATCTCACTTCAATGTTTATGAGAAAGAACACTGCAGGCTTGATGTGCCAGTTTCTTATTCCCTTCACAGAGATTTTCAACCTAATAATCCTTGCGTGTTCTGTTAAACTGTTCCAGTTTCCAACACAACAAACTGTTCCTAGTTTGTTGGAGCTCTAAGTCCTGGGATGTGTGCTGAGATCCAGCCTACTCATGTTGCCGCTCCGTGACCAAGCTGTCAGATAAATCGGTCCCTAACCATTAAGACACCTAAGGGAATTTAAGCCTTAAAGTTTTACTCAGTCATGTGCAGAATAAAGATCATAAAAAGGCCCCAAAGCTTTAATGTGTAGCTTTGAAAATAATCTTCTTGGGTGTGTTAGCATTTCTCCATCAACAACTTAACTTTTTATATTGTTCACTTTCATGTAAAATAAATAAACGTGGGATCATCCAAAGAACTTTGCAGGCATTAAATTTAAACTTCTTTATAAAATTTAATACTACATTCTGCTTAAAGGAGGAACACACACAACACTACGATCCCCTTTATTATTTTAAACATAAATGTTTGCACAGATAATAGCAAAATATTTGGCTAAATAGATAATACTGGAATATCCAAAGTACCTGAGATTGTACCTACTATAAAATATAACATAATATCAGTTAATTCATACTAGTCTATAAAGATGCCATTATGTAGTTACCATTATCTCTCAGGTAGAAGGTTGATCCTGAGGGTAGGAATTCTCTGGAGTGAAAGTATATTTGGGCCAAACATGACATGTAGGCTTCAGAGGTATGTAGTACCAGTATCCGTGTTTGGACTGAAAAAAAAATTTCCTTGGAAATTCCAGCAGGGAAGGATGAAATATAAGGAAATAACTCCTTACAAACTGCAGGAGACCTGAAGGAGAAAGGTCAGGGAAGGTCATCTCTAGAGCTCACATTTGTCATCTGCATCCTTCCAAATTAGAGCAAAGCACTACAAATGGCAGAGCTTTGCACAGGACCACTGTGGGCACCTTTCACGCTTGCACCTGGCCAGCTGCTCTCTCTATGCTTTGCTGTGGCTGCAGAACTATGGCTTCTTTCTTCAGCCATCTGAATCTCAGGCAAGGAACCCCCTCTGGGAGAACCTAAACCAAAAACATGTTTGCAAACAATTCTGGGAAATATGATTCCAGGGCTTCCTCTGAACACAGTGGAGAGTGTAGGAGTGCGTGGGCTCATGTAATGTCGCCAGCAGACAGTCAGGGCATCTCAACACACATATATCAGGTCCTTCCCACACTGCTCGACACATCAGAGAATGTGACCCAGTGGTGCAGGGATCAGTGTGCTGCTAACTATGACTCTCCCACTTTCTACCTATATGATTTTGGACAAGATAGGCCATCAGTCTAAGATTTATTTCCTCTTCTGCAAGAACTGGATATTGTCATTGGCCACAGTGTGTGGTTGGAATGTTTACATATACTTCATGGTGTCTGAACACATAGGAAGATACCTGAAAATATTCCTCCTCCTCTAAAGCCATGTCTTTCAACTTCAGTTTAAACTACCTCTCCTTCAATGTTTGGAGGAATTTTGCTGCTATGGGTAAGCCCTCCTCCTCTCTATGTTCTTTGCTGACATTTGCAGCTCAGCTCTGCCATCTTTTCTAGCTGCTCTGGGCAGACCAGTGCAATGCAAACACAGAAGGGCAAGGGGGAGCACCTGGGTGGCTCGGTTGGTGGGGCCTTTGACTGTTGATTTCAGCTCAGGTCATGATCTCAGGGTTGTGAGATGGAGCCCCACATGGGAATGAAGTCTGCTTGAGATTCTCTTTCTCCCTCTCCCTCTGCCCATACTTCTACTCCCTGCTCATGCTCTCTCTCTCTTGCTAAAAAAAAAAAAAAAGAAAAGAAAAAAGAAAAAAAGAAAAATGAAAAAAATATTTTAAAAAGAACAGGAAAGTTACCCCAGCAGTGGACTGAGAAATCTAGATTAAGAAAGACTCAAGAGAATAAGAGAGAGGCCTAATGGCTTGGGAAATTGTTAATTACAGTGAATTTTGATAGTAGCTGAAGAATAATAACATGAAAATAAGTGTATGAATAAGAAAGAAGAGAGGAGGTGGTATCAGAGAAGCTCTTTAGAGCATTCTTGCTCTAATCATTATGAATAACTTCTGGAAGTTCAGTTAGAAACACCATTCTCTGGTCTCCCCAGAATAAACTAATATTAAAACCTTCGGTCACTTATAGCTAGCTATTAGACAGAAACTCAGATCTGATCCCTGGTGTGGACACTTTTTCAGGGAGTTGGCTACCAGTGCTTAAAATAATTATTTGCTATTCATGGTTTTAGAGGATTTTTGAACCATTATCTTTTCGAAACACGTCCTCTTAGAATGCTATCTAATATCTTTAATATTTCAATATTGAATGCACCTAATATGTATTCCCTCCTCTAAAAAGAGAAAAATTTTGTCTGTTCTGAAACAGTGATCTTCTATCCAACGTAGCCCAAAAGGCCAGTTGAAAAGATTAATTATATAAGATATTTGGTCAACTATGCATATTAACATTAACAATAAGACTCATATAAGCTTTAAAAAGAATGAGTCAGTGATATTTATAGTTCAGCATTCTGATTGGTGCTTCATACTGATTAGCATATGAAATAACAGAATTAATAGAAACAGAGTATATTGAAACTAAGTCATGTAAAAGATATTTTGATATTTGAATATCCAAGCGAGTGGGGTTTTTTATTGTCTCATTCCCATTATTCAGTGCTATTCCATGTACCTGGAATTGTTATGCAGAATATTAATTTAATATTGGATTTTTATTGGAATATAGTTTAGTCACATCAAATCACCAGATCGATCTGTGGGTCTCAAGACTATGGGTAGAAATGAGAGGACAAGATGATTCTTATTGTGTAGATGTATGAAATAAATCAAATATGCAAGTAAGAGATTGAAGAAAACCAGCGATGATTGATTTCAGTCTTGATAGGTATCTGCTGCCCTGTTTGAAAGAATAACTGTAAGAGAGAAGTCCTGGAGACAGTAGAAATACTTTGAAATTGAATAAGGAATTAATTACATATGCCTGCAACATTCTTTTCAGGTGTCAAGCTCCATAAAATTTATTCTTTTCAGAAAAGTTTCCCAGAACCCTCAAGTTTTAACATTTTCCAGCATTTCCAGTGAGTTAATATCTGCTGGATCTTTTTTGAACACTAATTTCAGAAGGACCAATTTTGTTCATTTGCTACAGCAGAATAACTCCAACACATAATGTTAAATAAACTGTAGATTTATTTTACGTATATTTATTTTATCGTGATTAAATCCCATTATCAACAAGCTACGCAAGAAGATGGGCTGGTCCATGTTCATTTATGTTCAGCTTAGTTTCTTTGGCTTGGTTCTCAAGGTCACCTGTTATCTCTAAGCTAATGGAGCAAGAAAACTCAACTTGCATAAATGACTCAGAATCAGTAGAGATGTGTCCTAGAAAATACGGTGTTCAACATCACACACATGCAACATACAAGCACACATATGCCCATTTTTTCTTCATGTTGTGTATTATTCCATAATTATATAGAAACTTCCAAAGTAACCTGGTAAGTTGGTGTTTCTAGTTAACTAAGGTCAAATCAGGCTAGTGGTGGGTCCACACTGATCAATCAGGGCAAATGTCCAACTGACTAGAAGAATTTTGGTCCTTGCTCTGTTTCAGAGTTTCCTGGGGTAACACCAGTCCCCTATGGGACTCAATACCTGAGACTCGAGTCAGCAAATTTGACACGGAGTCTTGCAAGTGATTTTGTCGTTGAAGTCACTGCAGAAGAATTGCATTTCGGGTCTGCGAACGCTAACATGCCACGCAGATGAGTGAAGTTTCAGTTATTTTATCTTCATGCATTATTAACTATCTTTCCGTTGTAGGTTTTCTAGATGTTCTTGCCATCCTCTTTTAAATTGTAGTGCACGGTTACTTCACAAATTACAATTCTCTTTATGTTGAAATAACGGTGTTTTATGTGACTCTTTTCATGGGCATTGTGGCGAAGTTTACAGGTACAGGCAGAAGAGGGAGAAAGATACAGGACAAAATAAGCCATAAAGTATACGTGGAGCATCTTTGACTTTAAGAGAAGCAGAGAGACTTGGAAGGTGCTGTATGTGAAGCTGGGAAACTCAGATCCTAGGTGTTCACTGCTGGAAACAGTTTAATTCAGAATGAAGAACTCTTAAAAACGGAGGTATGATTAGAAGATAATTATTTATATTACTCTTTGTATTTTTAAAAGTATCTCATGAGGACAGATTTAGAAACTGAAGCATAAATGTGTATATTTAAATATATACATACATATATATGTTTGTATATTTAAATCTAAGTGCATTATATTGGTGGCAAGTCCAGGTTCATATGAAAAATGGTGTTTACATAAAAAATTGTAGCAACCAGAAATTAAATGTATAATAAGTGTATTTTAAATGTATTAATTATACTTCATTTGTTTGTTTGTATTTTATTTACTTTACTTTGATTCCTTTTTAGCTCATTCTGGTTAGTTAAGATTTTGCTACTCAGCCGACTTAAAGATCTCAAGGGAAAAAAAAACACATTTTAATCATAGTTCTGTGTACAAAGAAATGGCATGTTTATTTTGGAATCTACATATTCTCTCACAGAATTCACTATTTCTTTGCCACATTGGGCGTTTCCTGCCTTATTTTTCCTAGATATACCATTTCCTAGATATACCATATACCTAGATATACCATTTCCTATGATAAATGGTATATCATAAAACCCATCTTTCTGAAGTTACAATTTAGTGGTTTTTAGTACATTCACAGAGTTGTGCAACCACAACCACTATCTGGTTCCAAAACAACTTCATCCCCCCAAACCCCCAATGGCAGTTTCCTCCCCTGGCCCCTGGCAATGATTAATCTATTTTATGTCTCTGGATTTACCTATTCTGGACATTTTATATAAACAGAATCATGAAATGTGGCCCTGAGATCTGGCTTCCTTCACTTGACACGTTTTCACGGCTCATCTATGTAGCAGCAGGTCAGTCCCTCAGTCCTGTTATCCACACGACCACAGGCTACATTTTGTTCATCCCAACTGGTGGCTTTTATGAGTAAGGCCACTATGTTCAAGTTTGCATGTGAATGTGACTTTTCACTTTATTTTATTTATCTGACAAAGAGACAGAGAACATAAGCAGCAGAGGGAGAGGGAGAAGCAGACTCTTTGCTGAGCAAGGAGCCTGATGCAGGATTCAGTCCCAGGACCCTGGGATCATCATGACCTGAACTGAAGGCAGATGCTTCACGGAAAGAGCCACCCAGGTGCCCCGAGAATGTGCTTTCAACCCTTATGGGTATTTACCTAGTTGTGAAATTGCTAGGCCACATAGTATTTCCATATTTAACATACTGAGGAACTGGCAAATTATTTTCCAAAGTGACTGCGCCTATTCTCATCAGCAATGCATGAGTCCTCATCAATAATTATTTGTCTTGTATTAATATTTGCACACTAAATTTTCATTCACCTTTACCTTCTTAATTTTAATTTTATTTCTTTCCATATTTTTCCTCAGTGAATACAATCTTTTCCACCTTTGGGAGCTGTGTATACACTTCACATTAGGTAAGGACTTTAGTTAGTCCCTTAGATTGTACTGTCGAATATTCACAACAACCTATATGATAACCATTATCAGCCCCAGTTCGTAGATGAAAAACCACACCAAAAGCCTCAAAAACTTTCCCAAGAACACAAAGGTGTTCAGTGGAAGAGGCTCTATTTAAACCCATGAGCTTTTGCAGTTGTATTCTAATGTCCACCTCATATTCTCAGGTTTTCGTGATTTCCCTGAGATTTTCTTTCTATAATGACTCTTTCCCTGTTGATAGGCAGCCCCGTAACACTCCTCCTTGCCACTTCTCTGGCATCCCTGTGGAACTGGGTCACTGTCAGAGCTGTGAGCTGACTCTTTCAGAGCCTCTAACTGTGGGCAGTGGGTCCTTGAGAGCTGTAGAGCAGGATGGGGACTTTCCTCAAACCATGCACAAACGAGGTCTCTTAGCCCTCATGGGGACTGCCTGTTAACCCAGAGGCACAATGGGACATGGATTTTGGTCCAAGTGACAATATGTTCTATGCAAATTCTGTGTGCCTTAGACAAATGAACTGTGATTGCCATAAAACGGTATTTGCCTCCAAATTATGTTTTCACGTGATAGATGTCAATTGAAATATTTGAAAATGAATTCTCTTTGGGGGAAGATAATAATTATATTTATTTTTGTTAAGAACTTACTATATACGACAATTAAATATTTTTCATATATTATGACCTCTTTTCAGGTCAGTTTGTTATTAAATATTACATATGCAGAAACTGGAGTATAAAGGATTATGTATTTGCCTAAATCTCATAGCTCAAAGTGGCCAAGATGGGAATCGATATCAGGTCTCTGACTATGAAGTCCATGCAAATATGAATAAAAAAAGCATGATTAGACCTAGTACTGTAATTACCTGGAGATGGAATTGGACACAGTTTTGTCATTTGGGGGATTTTTCACTTCTTTCTTTCTTTTCTTTTTTCTGTTTTCTTTTTCTTTTTCTTTTACTTTCTTTTCTTTTTTTTTTTTTTTTTTTTGCTATTCAATTGGAATCATTTTGGAGACTAAATAGTATAGAAAATAGTGAACTTTATAAGTATGAATCTTTTCAGATGTTATCTTGAGAAGAATAACAACTGAGCTCCATGGGGTCATCTTAGCTATTATTTATCAGGGAAATTAAACAGCACAACACAATCCTGATTGTTCTTCTGGAGCAATGCTAATGTCATTTTAATTGTGTCTCTTTCAACAGAAATCAAAAGGTACCATTGAATGGCAAAAAAAAAAATCTATCCTTGAAAAATTAATGGATCTGAAAATAAATCCATCTTGCAATCATCTAAACACATTGTTCTAATATTTTTTTAATAATCACAAATGGAAGAAAAGAAGAAAAATGTGTAAACTCTATACAAATTTCTCTTTAGCCTGAATACTTTAGCAAACTTAGAAAGAAAAGTTGGATAGAGCAGCCACGAAATAGTTCTGATGCTTTGAAAAACTAGGCTTTTATATCAATTCCCGAACTTACTTACCTCTAAATGGTCACTATCTTTTAAATACCTGACAGAGCGACTTCACTCTGGCTGTGAAATTTCCCAACCAGGGAACTCACCTCTACCCATCTCTCCAAAATATTGAGGCAAACATGCTTGCTAACTAGACATTTCACCATCTAAAGATGCTAGTACAGTGAATGTTTTCTAAAGAAAGTAGGACAAATGACATAAAAATGTCTTAAACAATAAGGAGAGTTGATCCCAATTTAAATAGTCAACCTACATCAGATACTTTTGTTTCTAAGTAGTAGAAATGCTGTCATAACCTGCCTTATCTGTGCAGATTGGTATTTAGGATTTATCTCTTTTGTCTTACAAAGATTTCTTTATTTTTCAGAATCATTCCATACTGAATTGCTTATTATTTGTTCATCAATAAAAATGAGATTCTAAGTGTTAAGAACTAACTCTGGAATAGTGCAGGTTCTCCATGTTAGTGGGGTTCTTGAGGGCAACACTAAAATCATACAATACCTTACATGAGTTGAATGTTCACACATAAGCTTTTGGCTTACTTTTTGTTTTAGTTTGCGTGGGTATGATAATGATTTTGTATTTTGGTATCTACATTTTGATGTTGATATATCACCAATGTTGTAAAATAGCTAATACAGTTATACATAAATGAACATTTACTATCTCAGTCACAGATGAAACATATTTTTCTATATAAAGGATATGTATATAAAGAAGGACAAACAATGAGTGATACGGATCACGCAGAAATGCTGAAACACCACTTTAGTTCACAGTAAAGTATAGTAATCTGCTCTGATGTAAAGCTTTCTAATAGTAAAATATATTCACATCTTTGTCACTTCCACAAAAAGTAGATGGAATTATGGAAATCTAAGCATCTACATTCCCTGATAAATTTTAATTTCTATTACATAAGCCTGAAATAAACAGGATGGGTGTTGGGCCAAACTCCATATCATCATATAATATTTCTTATTTATAATCTCTTAGAGGGTATAAAATTTTGTATCTATAATGGTCAGTGATTATATATATCTTCTGAATTTATAAGTTTTATGTCCTGCAGTTTGGATATGGAATGTACTCCCTGTATCAAACATTACTGTTTAAACATCGCACACATTTCAAACCAAGCTATGTGTTCATTTTCCATATAATATTTGAAGCAGTTGGCATGTAATCTGAAAGACGTTTAAAATCACAAATGAGAAGGAAATATTAATAAACTCAAACTGAAACCATTAACAGTAAAATTTCCTGTATTTATTTTCATGGTTATTAATTTCACTAAAATAAATCCTACTTATCAAAATGTTCCAGCCATATTGAAACGAGTGGTGATGTGAAGTGGTAGATGTACACATATCGGTTTAGAACTGGAACTGACATTTGAGGATATATTAGTTTTCATTAATATTAAGAATAGGGTGAGGTCTGAAGAGCAGAATTTGCCACCCCAAAATATTCCTCTTTAGCATAAGAATGACGTTAAGCTCATTATTTTTAAGAAATAGCAGACACAGCAGAAGCTTTGAAAACCAACAACCATTTACATTTACGGACGCACCTCATTTTATTGTGTTTTGCTTTACTGCACTCTGTAGATACTGAGTTTTTTACAGATTGAAGGTCCGTGGCAACCCTACGTCAGCACATCAGTTGGCACCATTTTTCTAACAACACTTGCTCATTATGTCTCTGTATCACATTCTGGCAGTTCTTGCAGATTTTCAAATATTTTCATTATTATTACATTTGCTCTGCTGATCTGTGATTGGTGATCTTTGGGGTTACTATTGTAATTGTTTGGCGGTGCCATGAAAAGCACCCATACAAGATGGCAAAGTTGTTGGATAGCTCTGTGTGTGTGTGTGTGTGTGTGTGTGTGTGTGTGTGCTGACTGCTCCAATGAGAGTCTTTCTCTCCTCCTGGGGCCTCAGTACTTCCTAAGATACAACAATATTGAAATCGGATCAATTAATAATACTACAATAATGGTCTTTCAGGGCTTAAGTGAAAAGAAGAGTCACAAGTCTTTCATTTTAAATCACAAGTTAGAAATGATATAGCTGAATGAGGAAGGCACGTCCAAGGCTGAGACAGGCCGAGAGCTAGGGCTCTTGCCCCAAACCTTAGCCAAGTTGTGAATGAGATGGATAAGTTCTTGAAGGAAATCACAAGTGCTGCTCCAGTGAACACACGGGTGGTAAGAAAGCCAAACAGCCTTATTGCTGACGTGGAGAAAGTGTGAGTGGTCTGAATAGAAGATCAAACCATCCACATCCTTCCCTAAAGTCACAGCCTAACCCAGAGCCAGGCCCTGACTCTCTTCACTTCTGTGAAGGCGGAGGGGAGTGAGGAGGCTGCAGAAGGAGAGTCTGGAGCCAGCAGAGGTTGGTCACGATGGTGAAGGAGAGAAGCGTCTCCATAACATAAAGGGGCCAGGTGAGGCAGCAGGTGCTGGTGGAGAAGCTGCAGCAAGCTCTCCAGAAGGTCCAGCGGGGATAATTCAGGAAGGTGACCACACTAAACAACAGACGTTAACGTAGATGAAGCCGTCGTCTGTTGGAAACAGATGCTGTCTGGGAGCAGCCTAGGGAGAGAAGAGAAGTCGGAGCCCAGCTTCAGAGCCTCAAGGGACAGGCTGACCTCTCATTAGGGCTCAAGCAGCTGGTGACTTTGAGTTGAAGCCAATGCTTCTTTACTGTTCCAAAAATCTGAGAGCCCCTAAGAGTCATGCTGAATCTTCTCTGCCTGTGCTCTAGAAATGGAACAACGAAGCCCGGATGTTGTGAACTGGATGTGAAACCTGTTCACAACATGGTTTACTGAATATTTTGAGCCCAATTTTGAGACTTACTGCTCAGGAAAAAAGATTTCTTTTAAAATACCACTGCTCATTGATGATACACGCTTGGTCACCCAAGAGCCCAAGAGTGAAGACGTACGATGAGGTTAATGTTGTCATGCTTCCTAACACGCATCCATTCTACAGACCTGGATCAAGGACTCATTTCAACTTTCAAGTCTCGTCATTTCACAAAAGCTTTCATAAGTCTACAGATGCCATCAATAGTGATTCTGCTGATGGATCTGGGTAAAGCAAGTGGAAAACCTTCTGGAAAGGATTCACTAATCCTGATACCATTAAAATATCTGTGATTCATGGGGAAAGGTCAAAATATTAACATTAACAGGTGTTTGGAAGAAGATGATTCCAACCTTTGAGGGGTTCAGGACTTCAGAGGAGCAAGTCACCTCAGATGTGGGAACAGCAAAAGAATGGGGATCAGAAGTGGGGCCTGAACATGGGACCAGATCGCTGCAGTCTCAAGATAGAGCTTGAACAGACAAGTGGCTTCCTATGGATGAGTGAAGAAGTGGTTTTCCAAAATGAGTCTATTTCCTGGTGAGGATGCTGTGAAGATGGTTGAAATGACAGCAATGATTGAGAAGATCATGTAAACTGAGTTGATAAAGCAGTTTGAGAAGATGGACTCCAATTCTGAGAGAAGTTCTGTTGTGGGTAAAATGCTATTAGACAGTATCGCATGCTGCAGAGAAATCGTTCATGAAAGAAGAGTCAATCGATGTAGTAAACTTTGGGATTGTCTTATTGTAAGAACTTGCCACAACCACCCCAGCCTTCAGCAGCCACCACCCAGGTCGGTCATCAGTCTACACCATCGAGGCAAGACCCTCTACTGGCAAAAGATGACAAGTTGCTGTAAGCTCAGATAATGGGTAGCACTTTTTAACAATAATATATTTTTTTAATTCAGGTACTTTTTTATACATAATGCCATTTCACACTTAATAGGCTGCAGTATAGCATAAATATAACATTTTATGCACTGGGAAACCAAAAAAATTCATTGGACTCCCTTTATTGCAATGTTTTATTTTATGAACCCACACTATCTCCCAGGGGTATCTGTTTTGGGGAAATTTCCATTTGTAAGCATCTGTCTCTCTGTTCCTGGAAGAGAAGGTTGATTAAATCTTTAGAATCTCTTACCAATGGAGGAGGCACCAGGCTAACTCTGCTTGACAACCATACTCTTTTTTTTTTAATTTATTTTTTATTGGTGTTCAATTTACCAACATACAGAATAACACCCAGTGCTCATCCCGTCAAGTGCCCCCCTCAGTGCCCGTCACCCAGTCTCCCCACCCCCTGCCCACCCCCCTTTTTACACCCCTTATTTGTTTCCCAGAGTTAGGTGCCTCTTATGGACAACTACACTCTTATCACTTGTTATTGCACTTTTTTTTCCTGGTAACCTTCCATGAACAGGCTTACCACCCCCCTACCCTCACCCCATCATATCTTTCTTTTGTCATTAGCTGAGGGTGGTATTTAAGGGAGTGGCTTAGGTCATTTTGAGAAATTACTCAGTTTTCCCGGGTATCTCCCATGGATAGAGAAGGTATAAATGTCATTATAATTGTTTGCTTTTCTCCTGTTAATCTATTATTATAGGGAGGTGGTCATAGCCAAAAACCTAGAGAGATAGAGGGAAAACTATCTTCCCTCCCCTACAAGTACAATAAGAAAGGACAAAATAATAGTCATTTTAAATTATTAATGAAAAATGGTAAACCAAGGCAAATGTCCAAAGCCAGGTGTGTCTCAGTCTTCTGCTTTGCATTTTAATATACTCTTGTCTCATAGTCCCTTATGAATTTCTCACAAATTTTTTTATCAGCAAGTCACTACTTAAGTATGGCAAAATAATATCTATATCTTTTCACCTATCATCCCTAGTGTTGGTGCATTGGTTCTATTGGCACATGCACTCATTCTGCTATTTTCATAGTGCTATATTTTTATATTAAGGCACAGACTTTTCAGAAAGATGACATTTGAGAAATAAGAAATATCTATATTAAAATAAATACTGACTGTTGCATTGATTCAGGTCTCTGAAAAGCAGATATGCCAAGACAGAATTCTTCATGCAAGTTTTGTTGGGGACTAGTGCCTGTGAAGGCCTGAAGAGGAGAGCAAGAGAAGTTAGGGGAAGTCCCTACCCCACAGTGCAGGTCTGATAGCTCAGAAAGGAGAGAAGAACCAAAGAAGGGTTGAGTAAGAGTCTGAGACTCCACTGCAGTTCTGAGTGTTCCTCAAACCAGTGGGGGCAATAATTGGACTGGGTGGGAAGTGGGAATCCATGCTGGGGGACCCATTTGTAGTTTCTATCTTTGCCCTCGTGATCACTTCCTTGGAGGGCTGCTATGCCAGTTCTGGTATAATAATGACAAAGGTCAGCTAATGTCTTCTTGGGAGGTTAGCATTTCTTCCATGGTGGATGTTTAATATATAACACAAAAATCTTGGTCCTTACATCTATTTTTATGTGCTCATAGGCATGCTTCTACCCCTGAGCTTGTCTCTGCTCTTTATTGTAAGTGTTCAGGCCACTGGACACTACCTGGGATGTGTGTGTGTGTGTGCATGTGTGTGTGTGTGTTAGTAGCAATTAGAATCCATTCCAATCCTCAAATAGAAAATCCCATTTTCCAGGAAGAATTTTCTTGCATTTTTGAAATGCAGAATATAGTTATTCTTTCTCCTAAAGCTGATAGCATAAATAGAAAAGTAATAGAAAAGATAAACTGTTTATTTACATATTATCATTTTCTTAGGGACATATTTGTTAAAGATCTATATGTAGGAGTTTTTTTTTTCATTGTACCTGAATTAAGATTAAGAAATTTTAAATGAAAAAAAAATTTAAATGAATGAATTTTAATATGAAAGTTTTATTATCAAAGGGATTGTTAAACTTTCTTTATCTAATATGTTTCTATACTTAGATCTTCCAATTGATTTTACACATCTATGTATTTTACTATGATGTCAAAATTGCCTCTTCTCAGCTAGACGATGTTTGTTCTTGATGGAAAGTGGATAAATGTTGTTTACTTCATTCATCTTTATGCTGTTTTTACTTACACAAAGGGGAAAAGGTAAAGGAATATCCTCTGTTTTCATTACAGACCCTATGTGCCAACATTCTTGTTTCTGGCACTGCAACAGAAATGGAGTCCCTGAGGGACAGGTATCATCAGCTCACTTCATTTCTTAGTGGATGCCAGAAGAGGCTGTCCCTATGAATATTTTATCCTTTGCAATGTATTCACTGTGATGTTACAAATAAACTAAACCAACATGAAAGAAATAAAGGAGGCACGGGGTATGCTTGACCTGGGGGAGAGGCCCTCTGACACGTGTGCTTCCCCAGATCCCCAGCTGTTCAGCAAGTCGTTCCTAAAAGAGGACTCTAGGTGGCACATCTCCAAGTACCACAGATCGTTTCATAAGGAGGAACTGCTAGTGAGGAGCATAGCAGAGACTGCTCACTGGCTCTCCAGGTGTCATAATATTAAGTCAGCCTTTCTTTTATAAAGCTACAGTTTTCAGTCTCTCATTTACAACCCTGTAGTGGAGTTCCAAACCATTACCCACAGACACAGATGGAGATCGCAGGCCGTGACTTTGAGTAAAGCAGTGTACAAGCAAAAGCAGGGAGGGAGGTCGGTCAGTTGATCTGCGTATAAAAGTTAAAGTATTTGCTGAGTCGGAAGACAGAAGGGATGTGAGGTCCCTGGTGAAATCATAGCTTACATGTCTCAACATAGATTGCCTCCAGACTTCTTACCAGAGAAAGCTAAATTCTTAATTTGCTTCAACATTGTTTTTGAGGACTTTGTTTGAAGTTAAATTCTATTACCAATATGTGCAAGGAATTGTACCTTTGTTTTTTAAGATTTTATTTATTTATTCATGAGACACGGCGGGAGAGAGAGAGAGAGTGAGAGAGTGAAAGAGAGAGAGGCAGAGACATAGGCAGAGGGAGAAGCAGGCTCCATGCAGGGAGCCTGATGTGGGAATTGATCCTGGGACTCTAGGATCATGCCCTGGGCCGAAGGCAGGAGCTAAACCCCTGAGCCACCTAGGGATCCCGGAATTGTACCTTTTGCATTTTGATGATTATTACTAAAATTTCCTCCTAGAAGGACATGTTAATAAGCAGCCCACCACTGCTGCTACAAAGTATTTTCATCTCATACTTTCCCTAGTACCTAATATCATTAATGCTTTATTTAATCTTCTAGTAAGTTGGGAGAAAGATTTTTATTTTCTCAATGTTGTTTGGAGTTGTTTTCCTGATCATCACTGAAGCTGAAGAGATTTTTATTATTTTATTAGTCACATTTATTTCTCTTTTATGAATTGCCTGCTCTAATAATTTTTCTTGCATGATTTGTCATTTTCATTCTATTTTTTAGAAGTTCTGAAAAGCTTTGTTATGATTTCGAGCAAATTCATTATACAACTAGATAGATAATTTCTGTATTCCGTAGGCTTACTTTGACACCCTCGAGATGTTGTCACTCAAATTTGTGATTAGTCAAATTATAACAATGTGCTGTTAACACCTTTAGTTATTTCAGAATAAAAGTGAAAGTTAAAAATACCATGATTTAACACTAGCTGTACTTCCTCCAGGAAAGAGAGGAAAAAATGTGAGATGCTCTGCAAAAATCTCTCCTCCAACCATTGAAGGTATTTTAGACTACAAGTTTCAATCATATCTTCTGGAATAAGAGATTGTGGGAAAAAAATAACCAGAGGGAAAGGTTTTCTTAGAGGAAGATTTTTTTCATTTGGATTTACATTATTCTGTCCTGTTCACACCCTTGAGAAACTTATAGATGTTTTATTTGTCTCCAAAAATACTTAATAGAATCTTACAACCCTCCTTTTTCTAGTGAAAAGCCAAATAAAAATAAAAGCAGCTAAACAAAAAAGAAACATTTATTTCAAAGGAGCAGAAATAAGAACAATAACTTGGACCTTTTAATCAAGAATAGAAAAAGAAGTAATGCTTCACTTTATGGATCTAGTATGAACTAGAAACCAAAGCCTAACTAATCATGATATTTAAAGAAAAGAAATTACAGATTAAATTCTTATGTACGTAAGTGCAAAAGTCCTAAACAGATGTTGGCAAGCTGGAGCTGGTGGTTTTAAAATAGAAATAAAAAATTATAATTGAGACAGTTTCTGAAATGAAACTGTGAAATAAAAATGTATTAAATGAAAATGAGAATGTATTAATATTTTTACCACACAATCAGATAAAAAGAGGGATAAAAGGGATGCTCATATTAAAAAAATGCAGAAAGTATTAATATGAGCTCAGGCTTAGTTTAATGTAGTTGTAGCATGTTGCATATATATATATCATCAAAAAATATATCATATGATATATATATTGATTTATGTATATCTTAGCTTACAGGGTAGGCATGCATATGTAACATGTTTTCAAATACAACTATCCAATTGAGAGGAACAGGAACCAGTTCCTATAACCAGTTCACACCAAGTTATTTCATATAAAGTGCACCTACAAAAGTCAATCCTATTACTTGAATAGAAAAATCTTACTTAAAATTGATACTATACAGATTCATAAAATATCTAGGAATAGGGGTGCCTGGGTGGCTCATTTGGTTCAATATCCAACTCTTAATTTTGTCTCAGCTCACGAGCTCAGGTTTGTGTCAGGTTGAGCCCTCTGTCAGGTTGAGCCCTGTGTCAGGTTCTGAACCAAAGTGTGGAGTCTACTTGTCCTTCTCTCTCTGCTTCTCCACTCCGCCACCCAATTTGTGCTCTCTCTCTCTCTCAAACAAATAAACAAAATTTAAAAAATTGGAATATAATAAAAGATGTGCAAGTCCAGGACACTGAATATAATATAACATGGTTAAAATATATACTTGAAAAATGGCATCTTTATAGATCGGAAGACTCAGTATTTTGAGAATGTCAGTTCTTCCCAGATTATAGATTTGAAACAATTTTTTTTAAATTTTTATTTATTTATGATAGTCACACAGAGAGAGAGAGAGAGAGGCAGAGACACAGGCAGAGGGAGAAGCAGGCTCCATGCACCGGGAGCCCAAAGTGGGATTCGATCCCAGGTCTCCAGGATCGCGCCCTGGGCCAAAGGCAGGCGCCAAACTGCTGCGCCACCCAGGGATCCCAGATTTGAAACAATTTTAATATAAACTTGGAAAATTTAAGCACAATAAAAACATCCGTTCATCAAAAGCACAATAAATTACTAATAAGGAATAGGAGACACCATCTACAAAAGCAGGAGGAAATAGGGATAAAGCTCTTATCTGACAAATGAATTAATTTAAAAAGTAAAGATGACATAGTTTCAGGAAGTCAGGCTCAGCTACCTGAGTTACCTATGAAGGTTATTCCAGAGTATCAGCACATCTCAAAGCTAGATTATGGAAAGATTTGCTTCCAAGATCACGTGGTTTTAGCAGAGTTTGGTTATTTTAGTGGTTTAGACTGAAGGCTAAATTCCTAGCTGATTATTGGCTAGAGATCACCCTCAGTTTCTTTGTGTTGTGGCTTCCTCAACATGGCAACTTGGTCTTCAAAGACTGCAAGGGAGAAATTCTGCTAGCAAGATGAAAATAATGTTACATATCCCAAGAGAGAAGTGACATTGCATCACCTTTGCTATATTCTGTTTTGAATGAAGTCATAGTGAATGGGAGGGGATTACACAAAGGCATCCCAGGAGATGGGAAACATTACGGGCTATAGTAGAGTCTATCACAGAACAAACTTAGAATCAATAAGCATGGAAAAAATCCTTACGAAAATACACATTTGGGTGAAAATGATCTAAGGCATAAAATATTGCTGCTAATTCCCATGTGTAATTTCTCTGGCACACTTTACTACTACGGAGACATGACTTAAATATATTTGCATTTAACATGATATTTCTCTACTTAGGCCTTGAGTATTCAGATTACTTACCTCTGTGGCACCAGGTTAGCAGATCTTTTGCCTTGTGTTATACACAGATCCAGGAGTGAATGTAAGAGCAGTTCAGTCTAAATGTTCTAAGAGCAGCTGAGTTTCAGTCCTGTCCTGGGCCAAGAGCATGAGCAGTGTCTGTGTAAGCAGATACGTTTATTGCCAATCAACACCACCATTCATCTGTGTTGAGTTGATCAGTCAATTATCAAATGCCATTGTCAAAATACAAAAAGTAATCTCTTTGTTCTACATCCTCTGTGCATAAGGATGAATCACTCAAAGCAGAAATGCATACTTTTGCACCAAGTATCAATGGCTAATTGTTAACTTGAGGTGAGAAATATGCTAAAATAAAAGGAAAACAACATTTTTTGCTATCAATAATTTTATCTATTTCATTCTTTGAGATATTTGGAATATTTTCTCTCAATCTTGATTTCTTTCTTTCTTTCTTCCTTTCTTTTTTTTCAATCTTGATTTCTTTACGCGCTGTTCAGTGTTTTAAACTGGAGTGGATGCTTCTTGGGATTGTTTTCTTTCCTGTAGTGTAACTGAACTAAGCTTGAATACTCTGTGTGTCCATATCTGTTAATGATTTTGTATTGCTGTGCAAATGTAAAATAACAATAAATATGCGATGTACACTAGCTACCCTTTGATGGAATAGTTTACTTCTTGATCAAGATCATCTTTATAGAACGGTTAAAATATGTGGATGGATATCAGGCATTTCTTTCTTCTAGGTATCACTGTCCCCAGTTCAAACTACTTTCTCTTTCTAATGTCTTTTAAGGCGTCTTTTCTGCCAAATCCCTTTATTGTCATAAGAAAATGTCAAATCCACCTTCAATTTAGGAAACTGTTAAAAAGACATGGTTCTACTCTTAATTGGAAAACTGAAATAGATCATAATCCCGGCTATTTGATACAGACTCTGACTTCAAACTCTGCACTTCTTAAGGACTTTAGGTCAGGGAACACATTATACTAAAAGGATTATCTGATATGGGAGCTCTCCCCATTTCTCTATACGTAGTTTAAAACCTACCCTTGCCTCATGCCAGCCGTAACTGTGCACTCAGAAAGTCAGTGTATTGGCTCAGCTTTAAGGAAGCATCTTTGTGTTTTTAACCAAGGTCTGGAAAAGTGTGATGGCAAAGAACCATCAGTTCTGACTTCCATATTTGTGGTATGTATTACCATCCAATACACAGCCTCACATTGTCCACTACACTGTATAGCATCCCAAATGACACAAGAGAGAGCATTCTCCCATATAGTCATAAGGGAAATAGTTCTGCTTCTCCTGAGCAACAACCTTCATTTTATGGACCCCATGGATCCCATAAGTAACCACGTTTTCCTATCTACTTGCTGGAAATACAGAATGCAAAAGTAACTCAGATTGGTAAGTTATCTAACTTTCTGACATGGGTCCTGTGTGGTTTTTTTTTTTTTGTTTGTTTGTTTTTTTTTTAAATTTTTATTTATTTATGATAGTTACAGAGAGAGAGAGAGAGGCAGAGACACAGGCAGAGGGAGAAGCAGGCTCCATGCACCGGGAGCCCGATGTGGGATTCGATCCCGGGTCTCCAGGATCGCGCCCTGGGCCAAAGGCAGGCGCCAAACCGCTGCGCCACCCAGGGATCCCGGTCCTGTGTGTTAAATTTAATTCTAGTCCCATGTAATTTTTTCATTCAACCACTGGCTTCCTCTGACTTTCCTGTTCTTTGTCTCTGTTTTCTTAAGTCCTTTTTAAGACGAAGACGGGAAGTGAATATTATAATTGCATATACAGTATATGAAGTTAATCTATTTATAATTAATTTGGATGCATAATGAATATTTAATTATAGATATAAGCTGATCTTACAATTACAATCTTACAATGTATCTCAAGTTTTTTCGTACTCTTATTCTGGAGTTTGGTTAACAATTTATTTGTTTGTTGACACCTGTACTAGATGTAGGTAGAAAATGAAGAGCAATGATAATTAAAATGATTTAGCTTTACTATTGCCTTCACTACAAAGCATGTAAAGTTTTCTATATTATCTGCCAATTTTCTTGCCTCAACATGAGTGTAAACAGATGCATAGGGTGAGGCAGTCAACATCAAGTAAGAGACTCACCAGCACAGACTACACAGTTTAGCTATGGTTTAATTACTTGTGCAGTATTGTTTCACCTATTTATAACACACACTTTCTTCTGTTTACAATCCTTTACCCTTCTTTCTGTCTGAAAATTATTTTCTTTCTGTCAAGATACTCTGTAGTAATATCCTCAATAGATCCTGTAAGGTATGTTCCTTTCCTGACATCTAATATAATACATGATAATAAATTGTTTATATGTCTGTTGCCTTGCTCATCGATTTTTGAGATCAGAAAACATATCATTATTATATTTTAATGGAATTTCTAATATAATACCTGACTTAGTAAAATTAAGAAATATATGATTGAAGTACCTCTCATATATCATAAACCTGATAGAAGTAATAGAAGTTAATTTTTCTAATGGTAAAGTTGCAATGCATTCCATGCACTATTGCTGTTCATGTAATGTCTCCTTCACAAACAAAAATATGTAAACATAGTAATTATAAAAATTAAATATAAACTGGGCTAATATACTAAAAATATACAGAAAAACAGGTGCAGCATATAACTAATAAATAAATCTGATTGAAACTAAATAAGTGAGGAGTATGCAACTTCAGATCAGGACTATGTTACAAATAGATTTAAATGTTGACATATTTTCAGGCTTCTGGGTGGCTCAGTTGATGAAGCATCTACCTTTGGCTCAGGTCATGATCTCAGGGTCCTGGGATTGAGTTCTGCACTGGACTCCCTGTTTGGTGGGGAGTCTGGTTCTCTCTCTCTCTCTGCTGTGGCTCATATTCTCTCTCTCTCTCTCCCTCTAATAAATAAATAAAATATTTAAAAAATATTAACACATTTTATGTTAATATAACTAATATCTATGCATGCTGTTTCTATGAGAAATATCAGCAACTTGCATTATGTATTGGATCTTTTTTTAAGGATAATCAGCTTTTTGTTGTTGTTTGTCACCAGATTTTACAGACTTTTTTACATTTTTATATAAAATAAAGTTCTTCTTAGAAACAGGCTACAATCTCTATAGTATACATTAGTAAAAAAATTATGTTAGTAAAAAGAGCAAGGTCAGAGTATACACTGATCCAAGTAGAAAGCTGGCTTTTCTTTTCTAATGTCAAGATAGAAATCACATTGAAGATAAACATTATTTGCTGGTGAACTATGAAATCTCAAAGAGAGAATGCTGTAGCTAGCTAACTCATGATTAAATTATCCTGGACATTTGCCATGACAAACCTCACAAATTCCAGATGATTTTCTTCTTTTCAATCAAAATCTTTCTCATGAAATAAAGGAGATTTCCTTGGCAGAGTATTGGAATTAAAATTAACAAGAGAAAATCAGTTTGTTAGGTTGTTGTAGCAGAGAAAAGTATTATTTGATATAGCTACATAGAAATCCTACTACTTAGGGATGCCTGGGTGGCTCAGTGGTTAAGTGCCTGCCTTCAGCTAAGGGCATGATCCGAGAGTCCCAGGATCAAGTCCCACATTAGGCTCCCTGCATGAAGCCTGCTTCTCCCTCTGCCTGTGCCTCTGCCTCTCTCTGTGTCTCTCATGAATAAATAAAATCTTAAAAAGAAAAGAAATCCTACTACCTAAAGTCATTAAGCTTCCTTAGTTTCAGAAGTATCAAGCTGCGCCCTAAAGACACATGAAAAATTCTGGTTGTATTTTTGTGAGAAGAAGTTTAAAATGTAAGTGCTAAGTTGGCTTAGTTATCTTATTGTATTTACTTTCTTACATAGAAAATATTACATTACACAAAAACCGTATTATGGTGTAGAAAGACCTTTTTCTATTAAATATGATAATGTATTAAAATATTCAAAGGGCCAATAGAGAATGACACACTTAGTTAGCACAGGCAAAAGACGCATTTCCATATTAATGGTCAGAAAGGAAAGTTTATTAGAAACTGTTATCCCGTACTCAGTGTTTTTAATGTTGTTATCAGAAAATATGTGTAATTTAAGAAACAAAGCGAATGAGCAAAGGGAGAAAGAAAAGACAGAGAGGCAAACCAAGAATTGGACTCTCCGGTATAGAGAACACTTTGCTGGTCACCAGAGGGGAAGGTGGGGGAGTTGAAGTAGGGCACACAAGATGAGTGTGGGGTGATGTATGGAAGTGTTGAATCACTGTATTGTATATCAGAAACTAATATTACTCTATATGTTAACTAACTGGAATTTAAATAAAAACTTTTTAAAAAGGAAGGTGTCTTCAGGGTTGTTTTAATAAGACTGCATAAATGGTTTCTGTGTTTTTCTTTATGGTTGGATTAATTATTAGACTTTCTATCCCATATCTCTCATTCTAAAGCCAGTCTTATTGGACCTGTATCCAGGAATATTTCCAGGTTTTACACTAGCTTTGAGCTGGTATATTAAAATACTAGTAAATGAAACCATATTTCATTTAGGACATATTTTCTTTTATAATACGATAAAACAGCCTGTTATTTTCAAATCAACCAAAATATTAACTTTTCTGGATTTCCCCCCTCATTCTGCACTCCTATGAATGAGGCATACAACAAGAAAAATAATTTAGCATCAAGGATTTATTTGAAAATAAATAGATGATTTTACATTTCCAATGAAAACACATAGATTACAAATGAGCCCTGCAAAGATGTCTATCCCATATTCTTTCATCTTCTTATCTTGCTAGGGGAGTTCCAAAAGAGAGAAGAAGAAAAATAACTGGCTTGAGATATACAAATAGAGAATTCAAAGAGCGGCTTTTCTTTTTGATATTATACAATTGCATTCCTTAAGCAAAAAGAAATGTTATTTTTTGTTTCTTTATAAACTTTAAGATAAAGAGCCTCATAACAGTCTTATGGAGATTGGAGGGCCTGAGGGGGCACAGTCAGTGGGGTGTCTGACTCCTGGATTCAGCTCAGGTCGTGATCTCAGGGTTGTAAGATCTAGCCCCACATCAGGCTCCATGCTCCATAAGGAGTACGCTTGAGATTGTCTCTCCCTCTCTTCCTCCTACTCATACTCATTCTCTCTCAAATAAATAAATAAATAAATCTTTAAGAAATGTTTCGAAATCATAATTATGATAAAGTGAAAATCAGGAATTCTAAGAGAGAAGCTTAGAATCATGTGTTCATCCCACTGAATAGTACAGATATTTTTTCAACCACACACATCCACAATCATCACTTTATCTACTTGCAGATCATAGTTATATAGGCTGAGAAATGATGAATTAGTTCTCAGTAATAGCTTCTGGCTTTTACTGTCCAAAGTTTGGAATTATTTTGTCTTTGACTCAATGTGTTAACTTGCAGTATGATTGTTCAGACTAGTTCAACATTTGATCTCTGTTCTGACACTTGGTAACTTAGAATAAGAATCTGTAGTTTTGACCCTGCTCAGTCCTGTTCAGTATGATATTCAATCAGATAGACCAGAATAGGCAAGTGAGAAAACTTTGGAGATACACTGTTTGGATCAAGTCAGAGAACATCCTATTCCAGATCTTGAATTAGAACTAAAAGACAACTTGGTCCATGAGCAAGTCGAGGTGTTTCTCTGAAAGTAACGTATTTGACACTGACAGCAATAAATGCAGTCTGTTTGTGAAGGCAAAGAAAAAAACAGTGCATAAGAAAAATGGTAAGTTCAGGAATGATAATTATAGTTACTATACATTTGACCTATGTCTTTACAAATTTAAGGAGAAATTTAATTAATATAACTTCCAAAGTTATTTTCTAATTAAAAAAGGAAATATAATATTTTAACTTAATTACTTATTGTCAGAAAAATAGAGTTGAGTTGGCAGTTAATTTTGTCAACAATAAACTTGTTCATTATCAACAATTTTTAAAGCATCTTCCAGGTATATGTTTTTACAAAGTTTACTGATACACATGGGTTATAATTAAAATCTCAAAAGTCTTTCCTGGTATTATTTTATTAAATTTGTTGAAATAATCCTAAGAAAGCACTTGCACAAATCTAAGCAACAGATGAGTTGGCCTTGAATTCATTGCCAATGCCTGAGGACTTCCTTTTTTAATAAGCACCCCAGATATTCTATAGAAGTTAAAACATTAAGTATGTTTGCAAAACACTGATCTAGAAAATGTGAATGAACTGAAACTACTGGCTTTAAGTTTACAATGGTGTCCACTGTCCAACGCTGAGTGGTCTGAGGAAGCATGAGAGACTTGCCTTTAAAGGACATGAGAGCAGAAGAGAGAGATGATTTGTCCAACCATTAAAATACAGGTATGTGCGCTATAGCTGTCTCAGAAAGGGTGATTTTAGGGTCAGAATTACATGGTTAGAAATACATTCTGGTTCAAACTTCTATCTTTGGGAAGAAAAAGAATTACTTTTATGTTTCTATCTAAGCTGCCTGCTCCCATTTCAACAGGGGCAGAATTGAGAGATAATCGGGGATGACTCCCTCTCCAGTAATAAAGACTGTGTAGTCCATCCTCTAGAAGGGATTTATCTATCATGACAGATTCTGGATGGGAATGATGGGTGAAGAATATCAAATATAAAAATGCAGTAAGAAGAAATTGAAAATTATGCTTCTCTTTCCTTCTTTTGATTTATATATATATATATATATACACACACACACACACACACACACACAAGTATATATATTTTTTCTGATCTTGCAATGAATTTATGTTCTTGGAATAACATATAGAATAAAAAGCAGAAAAATTCTCTAAATGTCCCATTTACCTATGGTGAGTATTATTTATATCGGCTGGCAGCATATGGTACTAAAATGTTCTTAAAGTGAGAAATCTGTGATTCTTTAATAAATCCTTTCCAAGTAGAAGTAAAGTCCCAAAATCTCTATGATTCAGGTTTTTAGAAGAAAAATCACCCTAGTTACCTTACATTAAAAAGTTGTAGTAGAAAGAAACAGAAAAAGTCTAGGAAGGCTGAGTTCTGCCATTAAGAATGATCTCAGGAGAAAGAAAAGAACTTATGAATTAGAGCCAAAAGCAAATATTTTAGGATAACCATAAATTTGTTTCATGGAGATCTTCCAAGTGAAATTCTGTGCCTAGGTGTTTAGCTCCCTCCTGATGATATCATACATTTTCAATGATATTACAATTGACCAATTGACTTTATATGTTGTGAGTAATAAATAACATGGACATGTCACAAAATCAACCCAAGCACTTATTTCCAGCCTTAAAAAGCATAGATCCTCCCCCCCTTAAACCTGAGCTTTCTAAAGGCAGTTGAATCATTCATCTTAAATTGAAACTCAAGTAAAATGTCTCTCAAGTCTATCTCACTGGGTGTTCTGCTACTTTTGAGAAGGCTGCTGCCTCTACCACTGGTCACGATAGGTGGGTCCTTGGTGGACCTCTCCTTGCCAGCAGGCAGAGGACCATCACTGGCTCCAATGTCGAGCAGGATTGTGAGAGTCTGATAGAGATTTTTCATCTCTTATCCTCCCAAACAGCAGGAAGAGCAAAAGGAGAGAGAGGTCCATGTGAGGACAGCTGGGAAGTAGAGCTATGGCTCCTTTCAGAGTGCAATACGTAATGAACAAGAAGATACTTCCAGGAGTGAGAGAGAGTCATGAATCAAGAAAACTGAAAAGAGCTTCTTGGAATAGATAGATGAACCCTTATCTATTAGAGACAGACCTGCCTTGGTGACTGGTGACTACAAATCAAACGATTTCCTTGTTTGTAAGTTGCCTTCTGAGCCAAAGTTAAAAAGTTGGGCACATGAGTGTGAGGTAAGTGTTCTCAGAACACGCACATCTTCCATGATGGATCACACATCACGTGCATATCGATCCTAAAACAATGAGAACGTGTTTAGGGGAATAACTATTTTGAAAATGTAATCAAAACACTTTACCAAATATTTTGCAATAACTTCTGTAATTTTGTTTCTTTTTCCTCTTTGTTTTTAACCTATAGGACTTTCAGGTTTCATATGAAGAGATAAGTGATTTTTCTTTTAAAATTGTGCTGTTATCAAATGACATACAGAGAGTTGCATATGTCATGGCCTTTTTCAAGCGGATTTAATAGTAGTAACCAGCGACCCAATGCTTCTCAAAATCATATTTTGAATTAAGAAATTCATCCTGCCAATATTTCTGTCACTTATTTAACTCATGAGGCTTTCTCATCTCTATATATGGAATATTTTACAGAAAGAAGGAATGTATGCTATTAGAAATCAGAAATCTGTGTAAAACTGCTCTTCATAATTTATCTGCTTTATGATACAGGACAACATCAACATGTCAACCAAGGTCTCTCGTTTGTATATTACAATTATATTACAACAGGAAAATATTAGCATATGGCCTCTGTGTGTCGCCATTTGGCAGAGAATATCAATTGTGAGAATTTATATAAAGCCATATTGTAAAAGGTTAAACCCTATATACATATTAACCAAGAAGATAGTTATGGTAGTGGGAAGCCATGGGAAGAGATCTCTTTAAATTTTATTTTTAAGTTTTAATTATTTAAGTTCCTGTTATTAACATACAGTGTAATATGAGTTTCAGGTGTACAATATGTGATTCATCACTTCATACAACCTGGTGCTCATCAGGACAGGTGCTTCCTTCATCCCCATCACCTGTTTCCTCCATCCCCCCACACTTCTTTGGTGACCATCAGTGTGTTCTCTAGAACACTCTCTGTTTTCTGGTTGGCCAGTCTTTGAACCCTTTGCTCATTTGTTTTGATTCATAAACTCCACATATGAGAGAAATCATATGGTATTTATTTTTCTCTGACTGACTTATTTCACCTAGCATAATACTCTCTAGGTCCATCCATGTATTGTTAGAACTTCGCTTATGTAAATCAATGTGATGGTTATATTCAAATGGCCCCTTTTGAAATGAGAATATTAGTTTAAGAAATAAACATTCCTCTTATGTAGTTTATGTTCAAATCCTAGGCAGTGATGGAATCAAAAACCCATAAATATTTTTATTTGAGAATATTTTACTAGTTGATACCATTAAAGTAAAAATTTCTAGAGTTCATCTCAATCTTTGTGATACGAAATCTGGGTATACCTAAAACTTTTGATACAATTTATCTTTTTGACAGATAATGCCACTGAAGCACTGAAGCACGCAATCAAAACACATTGACTTGAAATTAAAATTCAAAGAGATAAGAGTCAAATCAATGCATTCTATCTTTTTCTGCATTACCAAAAGCTCTCTTCCTTCTATCTGTCTTAGATTATCGCTGGACGTTTGTGTGTGTGTGTGTGTGTGTGTGTGTGTGTGTGTGTGTGATGTGAGGAAACAAAAGAAAAGCTTTCCTGTCACAGCATGGTACAAAGGCCACCATGAACAAATGATTTTTTTGGCTTTTATTAATTTAGCATATCAAAAAAGATATTCTTTGCTTATACCTCTCATTAGTTGCCTTTAAAATAATTATTTGAATTAATAATAAATTGGCTTTGTCAAGGAAAGATGATTTATTAATTTAAGCATTTGAAGACTAAAATATAGTTCTGTGATGTGCTCAGTTTATTAATGGCTTACATTTCTCTTACTGTGTGCAAGAACATTACTATTCAATAGCATTCTATGTAATAGTACTCTTCATCACGAGGTCAAGAGCTGTGCATGTCATGGTCTTAGACTGACAAGAGAATTGGGGTAATTGATATGCTGTAACTTTGTTCAATAAAATTCTAAAAAAGTATTTCTATACTCATTCATTTCTTCATGTGGATTTCTGAAGTGTTATGGAAAGCGACCACTGAGGATGCAGATAGTAAATTTGATTCAGAATTTCTGTGAACTGGCTAAGTACAGATTGGCAATTGGCATGCCTGATATAATGATGTTATACCTTTATTTCTGTTCATTTAGAATGGATGTAAATCCTTGTTTTAAGTCATTATGTTTGTGATAATTGGTACAGCAGCAATAGGAAGTTAATACAAGTGTAACAAATTTTGCCCATATAGAGGACAGACCTGCAGTTGATGGTCAGGCTATCAAATGAATATAGGTATTCATTGCTCTATATAATCCCATGTACGATCACCTTACAGTGTGAACGTCAAAACTTCATCTTTCTTATTGAATCCAATCCTGCTCCCTTTACTGTAGCTGGTCATATTTACTTTCACAGTTTTCTAGCCATTTTTTAAATATATGTTTTTTTTTATTGGAGTTCAATTCTAGCCATTTTATTTTACCTATAATTTAAATAATTTATATGAAGCTGATTTTTCCTGAAATAAAAAGTTTGAAATACTGTATTTCAAATAAAAACAACTGAATTATGAGCCTATTTTTGTCACAGTGTGGCTGAAGGCTGCATGGAGAAAATGGCCTTGGTTGATGAATTTCAAGCATAGGTGTTGAACTCCTAGATACACTGAAATATATTTCTGTGTTAGAGTTGCTCCAAAATGGTCTCCCCAAAATGTATCTAAAGTAACAACTTATTTTGAGTAGTTGGTTAGCAAATGATGTTTCATATTCTTAGCAAATGAGAGCTCACCTCTAAATTTTTTTTTCATTTTCAACTTCATGATTCTGCTTATATTGTCTATTCCATTATTCATTTACTCAACAAATAGCTATTGAGTTGCGATATCCTCCCACCCAGTGACTGAGTCAGTAGACAGACCTCTGAAGGTAACATAAATATTGGAAAAGCTCTCTTCACATGCTGTCTTTCTAAAATCCTTTCTGTTGCTGTAAGCCCCAATCTATTTCTCGAGGCTTATGATGATTGCCTCCTGAAAGGCAATGCTCTGTAATGGTAATAACATGGCATCTGGGGCCAGAGTGGATTGAAATAGTAACCCTACTACATCATAAGTAATTTGTCATGGAATAACTACACTTTGTAAACCTTTGGTTTCATCATTTGTGAATCTGGGGCATAACACTAAGTAGAATAGTCCATCTAAAGATTAAATGCAAATATAATGCACTCACTTAATCCACTACCTTTGTAAACACTGCTGACAGAACTCTTCACATCAGGCTGGCAAAAATCTATACCTTAGTTCTAGGCAGGAGGTATAGGGAATGGTGATACTAATACATCCTTTTTTTCTTTTCAATCAGTAAAAAAAAAAGTCTACCTAAGGCTCAAATTCTGTTAAATCATATCTCATTAGCCAGAACTCCTATCTAGACAGCCAAGCTTTACTTCCAGGGAAAGTAGACAAGAAGAATCTAGAGTAGATTCAGGTGGATTATAAGTGAAGTTAGTGAGATAATGGGAGCTCTCATGCTCAATTGTTTGGAGATACAAACTTGACTTCTCTCACTGGGTCAATTTCCATATGATACGTTGTAATAGCATCAGTTCCCTATCCTTAGTATTTAACACAATCGTAAACTTTTATTCATTAGTATAATTTTTTAATTAAGTTTTTAATAAATAAAATGCCCCACTTCACTTGTATGAAGGAAATACAAATCAAAACTACAATGAGATACCACCTCACACCAGTCAGAATGGCTAAAATCAACGCAGGGAACAACCAATGTTGGTGAGAATGAGGAGAAAGGGGAACCCTCTTATACTATTGATGGGAATACAAACGGATGCAGATGTGCTGGAGAACAGTATGGAGCTTCCTCAACAAGTGAAAAACAGAACTAACCTATGATATAATAATTGCACTCCTGGGTCTTTACCCCCAAAATACAAAAGCACTAGTTCAAAGCCATACATTAATCCCTGTGTTTATAGTAGCATTATTCACAATAGCCAAATTATGGAAGCAGCCATATCAGTTTGTCCATCAACAAATGAATGAATAAAGAAGATGTGATGTATATATGCAATTGAATATTAATCAGTCATTAGCAAGATTAAAATCTTGCCATTTGCAATGATGTGGGTGGAACTAGAGGGTACAGTACTCAGCAAAACAAGTCAGTCAGAGAAAGACAAATATCATAGGGTTTCACTCATATGTGGGATTTAAGAAATAACACAAACAAAGGTGGGGGTGGGGGAAAGAGAGAGAGACAAGCCAAGAAACAGACTGAACTACAGAGAACACACACTGCTGGTCAGTGTGGGTGGGGGGGTGGGGAAAACAGGTGATGGGGATGAAGGAAAAAGCACTTGTCTTGATGAACATTGAGTAGTGTATAGAATTGTTGAATCACGATTTTGTACACCTGAAACTAATATAACACTGCATGTTAACTATAATGGAATTAAAATTAAAAACTTTTTAAATAAAAAAAATGACAGTTGAAACTAATATAACACTGCATGTTAACTATAATGGAATGACAAATGACAGTTGAAACTAATATAACACTGCATGTTAACTACAATGGAATTAAAATTAAAAACTTTTTTAAATAAAAAAACTGACAGCTGTGAGGTGATATCTCAGTTTTGATTTGCATTTCCCAGATGATGAGTGGCATTGAGCATCTTTCCATGTGTCTCACGGCCATCTGGATGTCTTCTTTGGAGAATGTTCATGTCCTCTGCCCATTTTTTAATTAGATTATTTGGTTTTGGGGTGTTGAGTTGCATAAGCTTTTTATATATTTTGGATACTAACCCTTTATTAGATACATCATTTGCAAATATCTTCTCCCATTTTATAGATTGTTTTATGGTTTTTACTGATTGTTTTCTTGTGCAGAAGCTTCTTATTTTGATGTAGGCTCAATTGTTTATTTTTGCTTTTGTTTCCATTGCTTCAGAAGACATGACTAGAAAGACATCGTTACTTCAGCCAATGTCAGAAAAACTATTGCCTGTGTTCTCTTCTGGATTTTTATGATTTTAGATCTCACATTTAGGTCTGTAATCCATTCTGAGTTTATTTATGTGTATGGTATAAGAAAGTGGTCCAGTTTCATTTTTTTGCATATGGCTGTCTAGATTTCCCAACACCATTTGTTGAAGAGTCTGTCTTTTTCCCACTGTATATTTTGCCTCCTTTGTCAAAGACTAATCTACCATATAATTATGGGTTTATTTCTGGGTTTTGTTTTGTTCTGTTGATGTTGGTGCCAGTATCATGCAATTTTGATGACTACAGCTTTGTAAGATACCTTGAAGTCTGGAATTCTGAGGTCTCCAGTTTTTTGTTTTTTTTTTTTAAGACTGCCTTGGCTATTTGGGTTCTTTAGTGGTCCCACTAAATTTTCAGATTGTTTATTTCTAGTTCTGTGAAAAATACTGTTGGTACTTTGATAGCGATTCCATTAAATGTCTAGATTGCTTTGGAGAGTATAGACATTTTGACAATATTTGTCCTTCCAACCCATGAGCATGGAATGTCTTTTCATTTCTTTGTGTCCTCTTCATTTCTTTCATCAGTGCTTTATAGTTCTCAGACTCCAGATCTTTCTGGATCTTTCCTCTTTGGTTAAGTTTATTCCTAGGTATCTTCTCATTTTTGGTGCAATTGTAAATGAGACTATTTTCTTAATTTCTCTTTCTGCTACTTCATTATTAGTGTAGAGAAATGCATCAGATTTCTGCACATTGATTTTGTATCCTGAGAATTTACTGAATTCAGTTATTAGTTCTAATAGTATTTTTGCTGAAGTCATTAGGTTTTTTCTATATACAGTATCATGCCATCTGTAAATAGTGAAGCTTTTACTTTTTCCTTACCAGATTGGATGCATTTTATTTATTTTTATTATCTAATTGCTGTGTATAAGACTTCTAGAACTATGAAAGTGGGGACAGTAGACATCCCTGTCTTATTCCCTGACCCTAGGGGAATGCTCTCAGTTTTTCCCCATTGAGTGTGATGTTCACTGTGGGTTTTTCATATACATCACATCAATAAGAGAAAGGGCAAACTATATAATCATTTTAATAGATGCAGAAAAAAAGCCCTTTGACAAAGTACAACATCAATTCATGAAAAAAAAAAAAAAAACCTCAACAAAGTAGATTTAGAGGGAACAAACCTCAAGATAATAAGGGCCTTATATGAAAAACCCACAGTGAACATCATACTCAATGGGGAGAAACTGAGTGGAGGACATCAGTGAAATCCTTAATAAAGAGATGTCCTCCACTCTTCTCTCAAGTCCAATAATAATCTTTATAATCATTAATTTAAATTATCTATCAGTCATATTACTTATATCTGTTTTGCCTTATATTTGCTGTTCTTTCATTTAGGACACATTCCTCTGTCTCCTCATTTTGTCTGACTCTCTGTGTCATATTCTATGACATATTTCTATGTGAGGAAAGTCAGCTATATTCCTGCTCTTGAAACTAGTGGGCAGGGTTCAGCCTTTTGGTGAGGTTGCACCTCTCCTCCTCTGAGTACATGTAGCTGCTGCCAAGACTGGGGTCAGCTTGGGCCACTCTGCAAAGCTCTTTGGGTGGATGGTGCAGTTCTCAAAAGGTGTGCACATCTTCCCCAGGATGTGACCAGACACTGCTCAGGCAGATGCCTTGCATAACACCCCAGTCAGGCGATGCAGTTTTGATGAAGCTGGTGCTGGTCTTCTGGTGAGAGGAGACTGGCAGCATGGTGACTGAGGTAAGCATGATTGGAAAGGGAGGATCCACAAAGCAGACTGTGGAGGGAGTGCTTGGTTTAAGCACCATGCTGATTTTTGCATTTGGCCCTATATTTATGCTGAGATGTAGGGGAAGGGAAATGGTGCTGCCAACGTCTTTATTCCTAGAAGGGTCTCCTTGCCATCCCTGCAGAAAATACAATATATTTTCTCTAGTAATATTAGTTTTCTTTACCTATTACTGTTATCTCTTTGATTCACAGCAAAATTATTTTTTAAAAGATGTATTTATTTATTTTAGAGAGAGAATGAGGGAGTGGAGAGGAGGGGCAGAGGGAGAGAGAAAATCTCCAGCAGATTTCTTACTGAGCAAGGATCCCCATGCAGGGTTCAATCTCAGGACCCTGAAATTATGACCGAGCTGAAAACAAGAGTTGGATACCCAAGAGATTAAGCCACCAGATGCCTCTATACTACAAGCTTCTTTTTTTTTTTTTTTTTTTTTTTTTTTACTACAAGCTTCTTAAATGCAAAGCTTTTCTAACATTTTTTGGCTTACCCACTGCACCTAGTACAGTGCTTATTGGATAGAAAACAGTCAGTAAGTCTGAGGAAATAGATTAATATTTAATACATAAAGGTATAACTGTTATGAGATTTTAGATAATTCAAAATACAATTTTTAATAGAATAAAATAGAAAATACTTTTTTTAGAGATACTGAAATATATTACTGGTGAATATAATTTAGAATTCATACATCTCTTTCTATAAATCACTATGTGTTCTGCAAATTACACATGGAACCTTAAAAATGAAAACTGCACCCCTCAAAAATAAAGGACTATGACTATGCTAAATTTAATAACAAGTAAAACTGTTTATATATTAGCGGTAATTGATGATTAAATCCAGATATTAAGTTTTAAGTAAAAAACTCCACTAGAAGGGAAAATTAAAACCATGATACTGAGACAATCTTTCATATTTACTATTGTTATTTCACAAAAAAAAATAGGCCTTCTGTTTACTTTTCCTTTATTGGATCATTGTCCAATTTTAACAATCATAAAAGGAAAATGAGTAGACAAGCAAAAAATAAAATCCTGCTTGACTTCAAGTCACACCCAGCTACCACATTTCCTTCCTCAACTGACACTAATCAGACTATCTTGACAACCACTCTACTGACAATAGGTTTATAGCTAAATCCAACAGCCTGTTCTCATCCAATTAGGCATTTTAGTAGCAATTGACTCTGTTGATCATATATCTACTTATGAAACACTTCACATGGTGTTTAGACACCCTTTTCTTCTTATAATCAAATGGTGGGGTCTATTTCCCACCTCCTTGAATTTGTGTTTGCTTTGTGATTTGCTTTTTTCCAGTAGAATGATGTGAAAGTGACCTTATGCCAGTTTCAGGTTTGGTCTCAGATAGCTTTGTATAACTCTCATCTCCTTGAAATCCTGCCTGGATACCACATGAACAAGCCCCTAGCTAACTGGGTCAGGGATGCCTTTTGGAAGAATATGAATTGTTTTACCTGAAGCCATCTCAAACCAATCAGCCCTTATTTTACCCCAGAGTTAACCACAGGTAGGGCTGAGAGAGCAAAGTTGAGACAAAAGTGCCCACTGAATCAAGCCTAAACCTTGTTTCCTCAGAATAAGCTATAAAAATGGTTTTTGTCTTTGTCACTAAAATTTGGGGTCATTTCTATGATCAAAGTATGATTAATATTGTCTAGAGGCATCTCAAATACCAGACCCTTTCCAGTCTTCCTCATCTTAGAAAATGGTATTACTTTCCAAAATCATTCACCTACGCACAAAACCCTGGGGTATCTTGTTTCTATTCTTCATCAAACTTCACATTTAGTTCACACCTTTTATTGGGTTCCCTAGCAAGCAGAGTCTGAGACAAAACTATTACATGCTGCAACTTTATTAAAGAGTAAAGGGCAAAGGGAATAAATCAGAGGAAGTGGAAAAACCATTGAAGTTATTTTATCATGTTGGCCACTACTAAATACTACTGCTTGCTCAATTTCACAGTACAGTTATCTGAGAAGTGCAATAATTGTACCTCAGGACTGTGTGGGAGAAAGAGGTAATTAATTTCCCATGTGCCTTACCCTTCCAGCTCAGCTGTCTTAGATTAGATAAATGTTTGGTCTTGGGCTGATAACATTTGCACACTTCAGCACTGCCCATGTGATGCACAGTGGGCAAATTCTTCCATAATTTCCCACCTGAGATTTCACATTGTCCCAGTTGGGAGATCAGATGTTTAGTTGCCTAAACATGAGAAGATGGCCAGAACCCATGGAGAACTAATGATGCCTGCCCACAAGACATCCTTTCCTACTACAGATGCTTCTAGCACTACTGAATATTCTTGGTCTTATAGAAAGAGTTGAAGGACCTCTCATTCACTACAGACTTCATCTGCCACAAATCCTTCTTTGTCTCTATGTCCCTTTGGAAATGGCAATTTTTAAAGTTACCTTATAAATAGACCTCAGCAACATTCTCAATGTCTGAACGCATTCCTGCAAAATCCAGAAAGGCTCTCCATAAACTGTGGTTTTTATATAGGAAGTATAAAGTATAGCAACTTATCATTATCTTAAAAAGATAAAATATGTCAGGGCATCTCCAGAATTCTGGAACTCCAAAAACTTCACCACCACAGCGGTCTTCAGAATTTTCAAGAAGTATATCTTCCACTGTGTGATATACAATCCTGCTGGGGTCAGGGCTTATTTCTGAAGTTCCCTTTGGCCCATCCCACTTGTGGCCGTACCTGATAAGTCAGTGAACTAATGTTGCACAACCATCTGAGTATTCATTCTGCTCAGACAGGAAGTGGGGAAACAGTCACCACAGGAATTTATTGGCACCATTGAACAACCTGTGAGATAAACCCTGACCTCCCAAAATCAAACTGATAGAAACAGAAAGCAGATTAGTGGATGCCAGAAATGGTAGTGTGGAAGGTAGAGTTGGTCAAAGGTACAAACTTCTACTTACAAGATGAAATATTCTGGAGATCTAATATAGGCTATAGTCACAACGAGGTGACTATAGTTAACAATACGATAATTATATATTTTAAAGTTGCTAAGAAAGTAGTTATTAAAAGTTTCACCACATACAAAAGATTGTAACTATGTGAAGTGACAATTGTGTTAACTAAACTATTGTGGTAATTATTTTGTGATACATACATATATGAAGTCATTGCATTGTATATCTTAAGCTTATACAATGTTATATGTCGTTTATTCCTCAATAAAGCTGGATATTTTTAAAATAAATATGCAATCAAAAATTTTATTATCTATCTTGCTCCTAGGAGCACTGAGATATAATAGATACTATAAGTATCATTGTGAGTCTTGGCTCCCCCAAGTGCCACACTCTGGCTTTCTGCTCATTACATTAATTATGACGATCAAGTGTGGATGTCTCCCCTGCCCTCCCCCCCCACCCTGGTATTCTAAAGTCCATTGATACTAGAAAACCCAATTCCTTGGGAAATTCTTCCGTCAGTCCTGGTCAACAAAAATCAACCATCAAACTTTGCTAAGATCTTGCGGCCCCTTCAGCCCTGCATTTCTTACCGCACTAACGTTGGGAGTATCTGGTGTATCTCCAAGATCACAGATTCTTAAACGTGACCTAATCCATTCAAACTGTTCAACTGTCTGAGCTTCATGACCTCTTTGTCAACACTACATCAGGACAATTAGCAACTCCACTATGCCAAGCTTTTGTGTCCAACTTTCAAAAATCCAACCCCATTCAGACTACGAGGTCTGGTTCCAAGTCACCTTGCAAGAATATTCAAGGTCCAGTAATGAATTGAATGTCTCCACCTCAATACATTTTTCTCTTTATCAACCTTATAGTCTAGTCCTCTTCTCTTAAACTAACATCTTGAAAGTACACGCATACAGATATTTTCTCTGCTTCACCAATATTAAATGGCTTTGCATATTCTTTGGCTTATGATTTCTTCCTGAGTCAGGGATTGTACTCCACTGATCAGACTATTTTAATGGTAATTTAACATGAAATCAATAAAAAGTAATGAGGGCTGAGATACAGTCCTTGCCCAAACTCCAGGCAAGGAGAAATTATTTTTCTTTAGCTAGCAGAATGGGGCTGCTTCTTAAGGTTTCAGAAGAATCTGGGAGTTCCAATTTTTTGGATGTATCCACCAAACATGCATAAAGTTTCTTTTTTTTCTATCAGGGCTGTTGATGGGAGATATGTTGTAGCTGTGAATTCTTTCTCCTTTGGCAGCTTTGCGCCCTTTGCAAATGGATCCTGGGCTTGGTTCTCAGCACAGTGGATCCTGCCTCTGTGAAGCATGCAGACCCACCGTACGTGAACAATTTTCCACTAAACTACTTACCAAGGAAAGTAAGCTCCTTACTGTAATCAAACCAGTGAGTAATCTAGCTCTAACTTACATCCTAAATGTCTGCTTTCAACGGTCTTAGACTGAGTTTCCAGAAAGGACTGTCCACGTCAGAAGTTGCTACCACTTCTTAAGGAATAAAAACTTGAGGTGCAATAATAAAGATGAAATGAATGAAGTGGACAGTTAGGGAGACCCAATACAAAATAGGTTGAGTTAGATTCCACTGAGTATCTCATTGGATGTTACAACAACATCCTGCAAGTTTTTTGACCGCCTCACAGGCAACTCCTTCATCAGGAGAGAGGAATAATTTATTCACGAACCTGTATCACAATTAAGGCATGAAAGAAAAAAAAAAACAATTAAGGCATGAACTATCTAGAAGTGCAGATTATTTACACAATGGAATTGAAATAAAATCTCAATGTTTCACATTTCAGCAGCAATAAGAAAACTTATTGTGGGAGGCCAGAGAATGACAACATCCATTTGACACATATAGTCAGTCATGGTCATGGCAGTAATGAATGGAAAAAGGGACAAGTAGGTTGAGTGGATCTTCAGGAGCATTAGGTAGGGTCTACTGCAAACCATTAGCCTGAATGTATCTGTATCTTTATTTAAAATAGACATTCCCCCCACCTTCCTGATGACCTTCCCTGGTCTGCAACACCCATAGACCCCTCTCAATCTCTGCTTCCATTGTTGCCTCCCATTTAGACCGACTAACATGAATCCACTCACCGGATCACATCATTTTCCTGCTCAAAGCATAACATAAACATACACACAAAATAGAAAACAAAGTGGGACAAAATAAAAAAGTAATTTTGGTTGTTTCTCAGAGATAAATAATGATTTTAAGTTTTCTATGTATTTTCTATCATAGATGCCCTAGTAAAGACATGTTACTTTTAAATTCAGAAATTAATAAAATAATTTAAAGCAATATAAATATTTCATTGCCAAAACTGAAGATGTGATATGATCAGAGGTCTAATGTTAGGAAATATTTTTCCTTTAATTAAAAAAAAAAGAAATGCCATTTATTATATCCCTTCCTACCCTACATCACAAGAAGCGTACTTTCCGTATCTTCTCTCTTACACATACGTACACTGACAACAGGATCTAATGATGGTTCTAGGAGATGGGTTGGTTTTCAGCTCTGATCCTCCTGTTGCTCTCGATACCGTGCTTTGCAAAACCAAGGGATGGAAGGTATGCAGCCACCAACCTGACTAGGAGTTTTCAGTGTCATTCAAAGTGAGGACTAATAATGACTCTAGATGACTGGAAATATACCAGCACAATTATGCATTTTGGAATTTACTGGGTCAAGGGCAGCTAAATATATCTGCTTCTGCAGTTGTATGAATTGCTTTGAATATAAATTTTCTTTCAAACTAATTTGGGGAAGAAGATCAATTTCATGGTTACAAAAATGGACTATTTTTATTTAATAATGTATATAGTGAAATGCCTTCTTGGAAAATTGTTTTAGAGATTTAAACAGATAGACAATTTATTGAAAATTACAGGTGGAAATCATCACCACCACCGTCATCATCTCTATCATTATTTTTCTGGACCAATTATTTACCAGGGGGTGTGATACATTCTTTTAAAAGAAAAAAAAACACAACTTTATATTTTAGAGCTGTTTCAGGTGCACAAAAGAATTGAACAGAACATATAGAAATTCCCCATGTGCATCCTGCCCCACTATACACTCCCCTCAAAAGGTGGTACATCTGTTACAACTTATGAGCCTACATTGGCGCATCATTATCACCGGAGTCCATCGCTCATGTCAGGGTTCACACGTCTAGAACTTACATTCTGTAAGTTTAGGCAAGTATGTGATGACATGTATGCACCATTAGAGTATCATACAGAGTATTTCACAGTTCTTACAATTCTCTGTCCTCTGGCTGTTCATCCTTCCTTCCCCTAAAGCCCTGACAACCACTGATTTTTTTTTTATTAGCGTTATATTTTGTCTTTTCCAGAATTTCATATAATGGAAATCATACAGCCTTTCAGATTGGTTTCTTTCACTTAGTAATGTCTATTTAAGTTTCTCATTTCTTTTCATGGCTTAAGCTAATTTCCTTTTAGTGGTGAACAATATTCCATTGCCTGGATGGACCTAAATTTATTTATCTGTTCACCTACTGAATGACATCTTGTTTGGTTTTTGGTTTTTGTTTTTTTCCAAGTTGGATAATTATGAATAAATCTTCTATAAACATTCATGTACAGGTTTTTGTGTAGACCAAGTTTTCAACTCCTTTAGGCACATACCAAGGAGTGAGATTGCCGAATCATATGATAAGAATATGTTTAGTTTTGTAAGAAGCTGTCAAACCATCTCCCAAATAGCTGCACCATTTTGAATTCCTATCAGCAGTGAATGAGCATTCCTGTGGCCCCTTAAGCTCACCAGCGTTTGGTGTCAGTTTTCTGAATTTTGGCTACTATGATAGGTCTACAGTGGGATCTCGTTGCTGTTAATATGCAGTTCCCTGATGGCTTTTGATGTTGAGTAGCTTTTCATATGCTTATTTACCATCTGTGTATATTCCGTGGTGAGATGTCTGTTTAGGTCTTTGACGACCTTTTAATTGAGTTGTTTGTGTTCTTACTGTTGAAATTTAAGAATTCTTTGTATATTTTGGATAACAGTTTCTTTTTTTTTTTTTTTTTAGTTTGTTAGGATTTTTTTTATTTTTATAAATTTATTTTTTATTGGTGTTCAATTTGCCAAAATATAGAATGACACCCAGTGCTCATCCCGTCAAGTGCCCCCCTCAGTGCCCGTCACCCAGTCACCCCCACTCCCCGCCCACCTCCCCTTCCACCACCCCTAGTTCGTTTCCCAGAGTTAGGAGTCTCTCATGTTCTGTCTCCCTTTCTTTTTTTTTTTTTTTTTTTCTGTCTCCCTTTCTGATAAGTCGCACTCATTTTTCTCTTTTCCCCTTTACTCCCTTTCACTATTTTTTATATTCCCCAAATGAATGAGAACATATAATGTTTGTCCTTATCCGATTGACTTACTTCACTCAGCATAATACCCTCCACGTCCATCCACGTTGAAGCAAATGGTGGGTATTTGTCATTTCTAATGGCTGAGGAATATTCCATTGTATACATAAACCACATCTTCTTTATCCATTCATCTTTCGATGGACACCGAGGCTCCTCCCACAATTTGGCTATTGTGGACATTGCTGCTAGAAACATCGGGGTGCAGGTGTCCTGGAGTTTCCCTGCATCTGTATCTTTGGGGTAAATCCCCAGCAGTGCAATTGCTGGGTTGTAAGGCAGGTCTATTTTTAACTCTGTGAGGAACCTCCACACAGTTTTCCAGAGGATAACAGTTTCTTATTCAGATAATACATACTTGTCATGAATGATCCTAGTCCTCAGACTACCTCATGAACTATACGAAATTTCTCTGCCCATTTTACAATATTGGGATTAAGTCATAGAGAGGTTAAGTTACTGTCAAAACCATTCAGCTAGTCTATTGATTTGAGTCCCTTGGGAAGCAGAGGCCAAGGCACAGAAGTACAGGAGGTTTTGGGGAACTGTGAAACACCTGTGAAAAATATATGACAAGGGAACAGGAACAGGCAGGGAAGGCCTTTGGAATATGATTCTGGTCTGACACATTGGAAGGTGTTTCAGACTGCAAAATATCATCTTTTGTTTTTGTTTTTGTTTTGTTTTTTCTTTCTTTTTCTTCTTCTTCTTCTTTTTTTTTTTTTTTTTTTTTTCAAACTATCATCTTTCAGAAAATCTCAGCCAGTCTGACAGGAGGCCCTGGAGCAAAGATTGCCCTGACAGTCCATCATACTGGGTCATTGTAACAGAACTTAAAGGAGAACTTTAAGTTAGGTGTTAGGAATCAAAGTTTCCAAATTAGACAAACAGAATAGATCCCATCACCAATAGAAGAGTCCAAAGAACTGGATTAAACCAACCTGCATTTTATATATATACTATACATTACATACAGTTTTGTTTATTCTGACTGCTGTGTATTTGGTCGAATGTTTGTACTATTATGAATTGGCCTGATGAGAACATTTTTATACATAATTTTTGCTAAACAAATATATGCACAGCTGTTGGAAAAATACCTAGTATATCTGCATTTGCTTAGATGTAACATACAGTGGTGAAACCATGCCAGAATATTATACGAGTTTGTGCCTCCCCTCAGCAGTGTACGACACTTAGAAAATGTCCATATTTTCACCAAACTTGGTGCTGTCAGTCTGTTTTCTGTAATGTCTCTGGTAGGTTCGATTTTTTCTCATTTTAGTTTTAATTTTCATATACTTATGGACTAAAGTAATGGGTTTGGAAATATTATAATATATGTGTTGCTTATTTGAATGTTACGTATTTTGATATGCCTCTGTAGGTTCCCCTTGTTTACTGACTTGCCTACTTTTGTCATTGACTGTAGGAAAATATAAATACTAATCTAACCCACCATCAGATAAATGTACTTACAAATATATGCTGTGATTTGCATTTTCCCCAATTATTGGTTCATTTTCATGAAAAGATATTCTTAATTTTAATAAATTCCTTTTAGAATATTAGCCTCTATGGATTGTGCTGTCTTAAGAAACTTTTGCCTAAAATGGAGAGAAATTTTTGCCTACCCCAAGGCAAGGAAGGTTTTCTATGTAACCTCTAGAAATTTTATGTTTTACTAATCACATTCAAATCTATATCTGAATTGACTCTTATGCTGTAGTTTGAGGTAGTTGTCAGAAGTCATTTATTTATATTTGAACATTTAAGTAACTGAACATCATTTATTACAATGATCATCTTTTCCAAGTCCATGGCAAGGTCATCTTTTTAAAAAATCAGGCAGTTATACATGTGTGTGTTTCATGATTTAACTATTATGTTCTTTTTTTTTAAGATTTTATTTATTTATTCATGAGAGACACAGAGACAGAGAGAGAGGCAGAGACACAGGCAGAGGGAGAAGCAGGCTCTATGCAAGGAGCCTGATGTGGGACTCGATCCCGGGTCTCCAGGATCACGCCCTGGGCCGAAGGTGGCACTAAACCACTGAGCCACTGGGCCTGCCCTATTATGTTCTAATAATAATTTTTCCTTGCATCAATATCAAGCTGCCTTATCTATAATTTTATAATGTATTTTGATAACATGTTTTATAAGTTCTTCATTTTTTATTGTTCTTTAAAGAGCAGCTTGTCAATCTCTACAAAATAAATATTCATGCTTATAATTGGAATTTAACTTAGTATATTGATAACTGGGGTTGAATTAACATCTTTATAATATTGTGACTTACAAATTACTAATAGGATATATTCCTACATTTAGTAAACTACATATGGTTTCTTTAATATTTTGTAGTTTTCAGTTTAGATCCTTTTATATCTGTTATGAATTGATTCTTTGGTATTTGATAATTTTGATGCACTGCAAATGGAATAATAGTCTTTAAATTTTAATTTTCCATTCTTGGTTTCCAGTTTATGGAATATAATTTATTCTTATGTATGAAGCATGTAGCAGTGATCTTGATAATATCATTTTAAGTTTTAATAATTTACCTCTAGAATCATTTAGATTGTCTCATTTAAATTCTATTTTGATTATTGATTACTTTTTAATGTCACCACCATTGCATTCTTGGATAAATCCTACTAGATTGTGGTATGTTATGATATCATATTATGAATTGTTTCATTTTACTTTTCTATTCAATATAATATTAGTTATATATTTTACTTACACATTTGGTAGATTTGTCAGTAAAACAATGTGTACTTGGCATTTTCTTTGTTGGAAGGATTTTAATAATAGGTTACATTTCTTTAATGGATGTTGAACTATTTAGATTTTCTATCTATCCTTCTGTAAATTTTGTTGTTATTCTCCCAAAGGAAGGCAAAGCCCTATTTAAAATTCAAATTGAATGGCAGAAAATTGCTCATAATATTATCTTTTTAGTGCATATAGAATCTTGTAATTTAAGTACCTGACATCAAGCTTTTGACTGCTGAGACATTCATCTCAAAAGACATCTACCTTGAATAAATGTGTTGCCAGCTGTATGCACAGCCACAAGCAGAACAGCCAGATTAGGATAGCCCTCCCACCCTCATAAATTTCCCTCCTTGGGACACCTGGGATGGTTTGTATAACTGACTCCATGAGTGACCCTGCTTCCACCCTGCCATGATACCTCAGAATTCTCACTATTGGGTGCCTGGGTGGCTCAGTCGGTTGAGCATCCGCCTTTGGTTCAGGTCATGATCCTAGGGTCTGAGTTTCCTAACTGTTTCTACCTGCAGACCTGCTGGGTGGGCCTCAGGCATGCCCTCCACCCTCGGGCTTGTAAGTGATAGACCTCTTTCCTCCAAGTCTCCGATGAGTTTTTACTGCAGTGGGTCTTGCAGTCATATCAAGAACCAGGACGCTGGACTTGGTAAGGGAGTAGGAAGTGGAACTCCCTGTGAAAAACGGGGTAGTTGGGTGCTTTAGGCCTTCCTAGCCATGAGGACACAACAGACCTATAGTGTCTCTGTTTCTGGTGACAGTAATTTGGATCTCCTCCCTTTTGGCTGATCAGTCTTACTAGAGGTTTATCCATGTTGTTAATCTTGTAAAATTATAAATTTATGCCTTGTTTGGTTTTACCTATTTAATGGGTTTTTCCTTTTTCTTCTATGAACTTCTAGTCATTTGTATTATTTTCTTATTTTGAGAGGTTAATTTGCTATTCTTTTCTAGATTCTATAGATGTAGCATTAAATCAATGATTTTCAGATTTTCTTTATATTTATCTGTTTTCTAATATATTAACTTACTGTTACATATTTCCATATTAACTATGATTTAGCTATACTCTGTAAGTCTTGACATGTCACATACATATTATCACTCAGGTCAATATAATTTATATTTTCTTATATGTGTCTTCTTCTTTATCGTACTGATCCATGTTTTCTTCATTCTATCTTGTCAATCTTAATCCCTGGAACTAACTATTAACACATTGTCCTGAAAACAGCTCATCAATACCATCTCCCTTATTTCTATTCCACTGAAGTTAGGAGATATGTTATTTGAGAAGATCCATAAATTCTTCTCAGATAAATTTGAAAATCTTCATTCATATTGCACTAGTCAGTGAAATAAATGAAAGGGGAAGTGTTTCAAAAGAGACATGTAAATCATTATTATACCATTAGTGCACAGTCACAAAATATTTTTGTTTTCTTTTACAGGAACAAGAACTAAGTGTTTCATAATTACTTGGCTGTATAAATTCTTGCTTGGTATTTCATAATTTGGAGCTATCAGAACTCTTTGCCGTGTTAGATATCCGAGAGAAACTATTGCTGACATGAATTTATGTGCTTCGTGACATACTAATGCAAAATTAGGGATGTTAACTACGTGAACAGATAGCGGTGAACATCATTTCATCCACCATCCACAAAGCCAAAAATCGAAATGCCATATACTAAAAGAAAGCCCTTGGTGACATTTGTCAACAGGAAAATGTTTTCTTTGAAATAGATACTCTTTAGTCTACCAGCTGTAATTATTTTCTTCTGAGTTTATAAGCTAGTGCTCTCATCTGGAATTCTGAACTCTATGGAAGACAACACTCACTTAGCGAGGAAAAACCTACGACCATCAATGACAAACTAGGGAGAGGCCATCTTGGCCAACAGCTGAGCCTTTTTTTGTCATGAGCTAAAACTAGTTTAATAGTTAGAAAGTGGTGTAATTCTCTGAAGACTTTTCTTTTTTATAGATCTCTCTTATCACAAAGCTGATGAAAATTGGTAGCAATATAGGAAAGCCACAAAAGTAACAATTATGAGAAATAACCAGCCTAAAGATGAAGATAAGATACTTCCTCCCACCCATTGGCTACTTTTGTAAATGATGTTTTCTACTTAATAAACTTTGGAGCTTATAAAATGGGCCCATGTACAAGGGTTGATACTCCACATTTTCCACAGGAATTTTTGTGACGTGTTCTATTTTTGTTTTTTTAAAATGACTTTAAAAAGATTATTCTACCCATAATACTTTTGTACATAGGAAGCAGACATGGGTTGTATTTTACCAACTTAGTCACTTTGTTTCTGGGATACAGTTTTAGTGACAAAAAGAAAAAAAACTCACAAGGTAATTCTAAGAAACAAATGAAATAAAAGTGGCTATGTATATAGTCCCTTCTACATATATATATGTAGCCACAAATGTATTTATAAGAATAATTTTCTATTAAATTTTTCTCAAAAATTAAATTGAATTTTACATCATTTCACGTATATGTAATTTAAAATAAGCAATTTTATGACTTCACAAAAGATGACAGATTATTTTTATTTATGGCCAAATGTAGATAATTATAAACATTTTTCAGGTCTATACAGCTATGGAGGCCCCCAAACTTACAAATTAACAGAAACAAAAATGCCTAAATTGTAAAATTAATTAAAAGCATTTTTTAGGAGGATTGGTGATTTTTTTTCATGTTGGAAATAGATCACTGACTTGGGGCTTAGAATGCAGGGATATTGTGGCCAGTTCTGTGGTGTATTTAATCCATTTTTCTATATTGACTTCAATTATTCTATTGCAAAAATGTATATAACTGCATTGTAGAATATGGAATTGATAATGTTAAAGCTTCCTATTTAATCCAATCATAAGAGATAGTTACTGCTACTTTTAAGATGTACCACTTAAAAACTTTATAGCCATCCAGTTCATTTAAATATAAGCTGAAGCTAAAATTCCAAGTAAATCTTATTTAAATTGGTATCTATCTACTCCAATTGTTTTTACAAAAGAACACCATTCACTGGATGCTTGCTGCAGCTTCATAGTAGGTATTTGCAACTTGGTACATAAAATATGTGAGCAGAGCCAGGACACATTATCCTAAAAGTTTCATCACGATGCACATCGTTGTTTTTATTTGGCTTCCTGCACTACCCTGTGCTCTGTGACAAAATAATTCCACTCTTTGTATTATATAAAGTACTGGAAAGTTTTGTTTGCACTCTTCCTGAAGAAGTGACTGGGCTTCTCACAGGAAGAATAAAGCAATGGGAAGTGGGAACAGAGTTTAGCAAGTCAGGGAAGTAAAAAGTTACCCAAAGCAGAAGAGAGGAGGCTGGTCCATGAGAAATCCACAAGGAGGTAGGAGATGGTTGATCTTAAGGTGTTGGTTGAAACACATGGCAGATAAATGCTACCTTTGGTCTATACCTTTATTTTATTTTATCTAGGTAAAATTCCAGTCACTTATAACCTATATCTTTAAGGGAGCTTCTAGGTACTAGCATTGACGTCTTTAAGGTTAAAAGACTAGGGGTTATGGTCTTTCAGCTTCAAGGCTGACATCTGATTCAGAAAAATAGAATATATATATTAGAAAGGTTTCCAAGCTCACCTGAACGATACATCACCTAGAGAATGGTTTCTATGTCCCACGCAGCTTCATGTGCTTTATAAAAATGATCTTTTTAGTCATAAGAACCCTATGAAATAGATGCTAGGATTAACCTTTTTTTTTTTTTTTTATAAATGAAGAAACTGAATGACAAAAAATTGTGACTGTGAAATACTAGGTAGGTAGTTACTGAAGATTGTGGGGTTGGAGCCTCCTTGGTCCCGTTCCAGGGTGCCTGCTGGGAGGACTGCCCTGCCCTGGAGTCTTGTTTCCCTCTCTCGTTCCTGTTCTTGTTTCATAGTGCTGAGAAGGAAAGAGCTGAGGAAAATTCAAATATCAAACACAAACTAGGAATCATCTAAGAATAATTTACTATTTAATTTACTGAATATTTATAAGTGATTCTTAAATGCTCAGAAAGCACCCACTTTATCAAGATGAGCCTGAGGGGAAGATTAGGTAGTTCTGTTCCCATATATCCATTGTCTCTTTACTGCATCCCCTCTATGCCTCCTCCTCTCCTTGAACCCTGTCCCTAAACCCACAGATTTGGGCCATTCAGAAATTTCGAGAAGAAGCTACAGATTTCTATGAAACATCACATTAAAATGGCTTTCAGTTTATATAGACTTATCTTGACAACTAATCTGGTAAAATACTTTAGAGGTTCTTTAGCATGTAATGATTTTTTTTTATAAAATAATATATAATCTCTGACTGAAGTCAGTGGATATTTGAAAATGTCAGAGGACACAACACCCATAAGGAATAGGCAGACAAAATTAATTTCTCAAATTTAGAGGAGATGTTGCTTTCAGATTTCTGACTAACGCCAAGTGATGATCACATATTATGACATCTTTAGTATGCAGCGTCTGCATAAGAAGCACTACCTAAAAGTGGAATTTCACAAGAAAAGAAAGACAGAGTATGTATTTGTTTTCCCTCAGAAATCTTGACAAGGATGACTTGTCATCTCCAAATTAACTTAACATGCAAATAGGAAGAGGCATGCATGAGGTAGACGGAACTGACATGCTGCACATGCCAGGGAACACAATGATCAATTTTAGAGAATTTGATACTTTGAGTTACTGCTATTATTTTATTCATTATGAATTCCCATTCTAGATGCAACAAATGAGGGTCACCCCAACTTGATTTTACTCAGTCTGAGTTGGTTTCATAAGGTTCACACTTTGATAGTCTGATTACTGCTTCCTTAAAACAACAGCTAGAGAATGATTCAAAACATCTAGGCAACTGGCTTCAAAATATTTGAATGTTGGCCTTTTTGCTGGAATATTTCTTTGTTCTACATTTGAGCAACATTCTATCACTTGATTTATAGGTTCAGGTTTAGGACTATAGTTAAGGAGAGAAAAAACATGAAGAATTTTAATTGACAAATAAAAACAAGATTGTAGTATTGTAACAAAAAATGATTGCTTTTTTATTTAAATTCAATTAACCAACATAAGGACATTATGCAATTTCTGATGTAGTGTTTGATGATTTATCAGTTGTATATAACACCCAGTCCTCATTATATCAAGTCCCCTCCCTAATGCCCGTCACCCAGTTCTCTCATTCCCCCAGCACCTCCCCTCCAGTGACCCTCAGTTTGTTTCCTAGAGTTAATAGTCTCTGTGGTTTGTCTCCCTCTCTGATGTCATCTTATTTTATTTTTCCATACCCTCCCCTATGTTAATCTGTTTTATTTCTTAAATTCCACATCTTAGTGAAGCCATATGGGTTTTGTATGGTATTTATCTTTCTGATTGACTTATTTCACTTAGCATAATACCCTCTAGTTCAATCCATGTCATTGCAAATAGTAAGATTTCTTTTTTTGATGGTTGAGTAATATTCCATTATATATATATATACATATATATATAATATGTGTGTGTATATATATATATATGCATATACATATATATATCACATCTTCTTTATCCATTCATCTGTCAATGGACATCTGGGCTCTCTCCATAGTTTGGCTATTGTGGACATTGCTGCTATGAACATTGGGGTGCAGGTGCCCATTTGGATCACTATATCTTTGGGGTAAATATCCAGTAGTGTAAGTGCTGGGCCATAGGGTATTTATATTTTCTACTTCTTGAGGAATCTCCACACTGTTCTCCAGAGTGACTGCACCAGCTTGCATTCCCACCAACAGTATAATGGGGTTCCCCTTTCTCCACATTCTCGCCAACATTTGTTGAAAAAAAATATTGTTTAAAATGAAAAACTAAACACACATTACACACACACTGGAATGCACACATACATGCACACACTTTCCCTACTCCTCTACTTCCCTGTACTTTGGGAAGACATCCCTTATTTAATGAAATATTGCTGCAGTTAATGGTCATATAAGGGCTTCTTCTGAAAATGTGAAATAAAAAAACAGATGTGGTTTTAGAGACTTCAACATCAACTTATTCTCTCTGCTTTTTGGAGGTATTCATATATAATTTCATTCTTAATCTGTACTTAATGTGAAAATGATTTTTAAAAATGTAATGATGACAAAATAACATATTTAAATCAGTTGTTAAATTTTTGACTCCTTCCTCTTATGTGTTAGCATGGCCTAAATATCTGTAATATTTTTCATATTTAAGGTAGAAGCTTTAGGTTTTCATGTACTGAGCTAATAAAGAAATTGCACAATCCCTTTCTCTATTTTATAGTGATATTTAGCCTTGGCTCCCTACAGTGAAAATCGAGGAGCTGATAAAGATGGAGATTAAATCATCAGTTTAGTCTACTTTTGGCAAGTCCTCTGAAGTAGGTCTAGCACAGTTCTTTATAATGTGCAGATAAATACTATCTATTACCCTATCTTTGGATACCAGATGGGACTCTGAGACTTAGTTATCCTCATTTTTTTCCCATATGGTTCATAGTCAAGCATTAAATATATGGGGTTAAAAGCACAGGCATTCGGCTTTATCACTTCTACTTCCTTGGTGATTCTACAGCTTAATGGAGTCTGCTTTTTTCTTTTAAACTTCATAGCAACTTTTCCTATAAATCTCCAGGCCTATAATCACACTTCATTTTGTGAACCAACCTTCAGTGTGTCTCTCTTTTACCATAAGTTGTTTTTTTTTTCCCCCCCTCGGGAAGCAGGCTCTCCTTTTCATGGATACACAATGCAACCAGAATGCATTATTTATGAGTTTGGATTGCCTGGCTCTCAGCCATAATACACCCATTACAATCTTTGAAATATTAAGATTTTTTTTAAAGTTGATTTCAGTCTTTAAAGAGGCACATAGCCTAGCTGTGAATGTGCACCCTTAGACTTTCACAACCCTGTGAAGGAGAAGTATATCACTCAAGGAAGGACTCTCTAGTGACAGCCTGTCCCCGTGCATCATCGGTATGATATGGCTTTGATAATGTACTGCCAAGTGTCGCATATCAGCGAGCACTGGGGCGAGGAGAAAAGTCATTTTAATCAATTATTAGTGTTATGTATCATCAGAGTGTCACCAGCTGGCATTCAAGAACACAGACCTCTACAGAAGACGTTATATCACTGCTATTTCCATGAATTGTATCTCTGAGTTCAAGGTGAATGAAAGCGAGATTGTTAACAGACTCCTCAAAAAGTGTGGTGATCTCAGTGTTTACACAAACACTGTCAATGTTGTCAGGTAACAAGTAGAAATATTAGCTCAAAATTCTCTTTAGAATTTTAAGCTCTTTGAAAATTCTATTCACAAGTTCTTTGTGACATTGCTTCCTTCAAAGTACACTTGATTGTAGATCACGATTACTTTAAAAATTATTTTATAAACCATGTATACACACATATACACACACCTCAAAAACATATACACACAACTACACAGACATACACACCCCACTACAAACACACACACAAACACGCGTACACACTTATACAAACACATATGCGCATATGCATGCAAACATACACATATACACACCTATACACGCCTCATAAACACATACACACACCTATACAAACACACACATACACAAACCTATACCTACACAAACATACACAAATGCACACATATCCATACACATACACACATGTATATGCAGAAGCACTAAAAAAGAGAATCCTATCCTATTCTCTTTATCTTCCTTTATAAACCTCTATCTACTTTTAACATTTTTTTCAAAAATAAAAAAATACAAACTCATGAAATCTATAAGCTTATTTCCTCCTTCCTTTCATTAAAAAAAAATCAATTTACTTCTAGTGAAAAAACATACTGGGTTCTTCTGTTGCAAAGCACATCCCTATTCTAGTTACTGGTAAAATTTTAAGTTAAAAAAAAAGTACTATGGAACATTTGCTTTAAGCTATGATTTGTTTAACCAAAAGTCATTGCTTACAGTTAGATGAAGAGAAAGTTGTGTTGGAACAAGAGGCAGAGGAGACGTGGTCAGCCTGTTTCTCCTAGTGCTCCTGCTCACACAGGAATCTTTGGCTCTCAACCATGGCAAATCCAGCCAACCCTTAATAGGCCCCCAAGAGTGGATTTCCCTGATGTCTCAGAGTTCCATGGGAGATCCAGAAATGAGAGCAGAAATATTTTCCTGTGCAGTCTAAAGAACAGTGCTAACTAGGCTTCTGGGGTAAATGTTTGAAAACATCTGAAATCCACTTCTTCCCACCATTCTCCAGTGTTTTGTAGGCATTTCCTGCCAGTCCTTGAAAACTTACTCAAAAGTCACTCCTAAAAGTTTAGTTCAAATGTCTTTTCATTATTATTATTACTATTATTATATTTTTTAAAAAGAGAGACAGAAAGAGAGAGAGAGGTGAGCAGGAAGGGAGAGGGAGAGAGAATCTGAAGTAGGCTTCACACCCCAGTGGATCCTATGATGGCGCCCCCACACAGGGTTCAACCTTACACATAGTTAGGTGCTCTCTTATCATCATGTCTGGAACACATTGTGGCTACAACTGTTTCATTAAACCACTACATTCCTTATAAAATTCTGTCTCTTTTGATGAATGGGAAGGCCTTCATTCCCAGGACTGCATCCTTCTTATCTTTGTGTGCCTATCACCTAATATAAAGTGTAAACCAGAGTAGACCTTCTCTGTCGAATTAAACGGAGTTCACCTTTGATTTGCATGTTAAAAATGGATTTGGAATAGATAGTGAGTCTCCATAGGATACTTCCAACACTTAAAAATATGAACTCACATGTATAACCAAGAATGTACATGGTTTCATCTACTTAAATTTCCTAAAAACTGAATTTTTCACCTGCCACCCAGGGTTTTCCAGACATGTTTTCAATCATCATGAACCTAGAACTAGAGTCCTAATGATTGAGATTTCCATTGCATCTAAATGATCTCAAGGCTCACCCTAGAACACTACGTCTGCCTTAACTTTCCCAAAATAATACTGATAATTCTCTACCAATTTCCATTTCTATATGGGTATTACCTCGGGATGTCAAAAGTATCAGAGGAAAAAAAAGAGTGAAAGGACTAGAAATATAGAGGAGTAGTTCATAGATCTAACTCTATTACTGTTAGTGTGATTTTTGACTAAGTTAATTCACTCTTCAGGATTCATAGGCACCAGAAAATTAAGATTATTTACTGGTATCTAAAGGTTAGCATTTGTTATTGTTTAGGTCTTAGTTTTTCCTTCTTCCCGATGAAAACCCAAACAGCTCATCTGAATTTTGCCAAATTTTTTTCTGTGAAATTAACCATTTATTTGTGAATTCTATCTTCGTTTATTTATTTAACCAACATGCTATAAACTTCCAAGACTGGTCCTATTCTAGGCACTGAAAAATATATTAAAAGTTGCCTTAAGTCTTTACTGCTCAACCTTACCAAGTAGAAATTATTTTGATAACCACGGGTCTTTTATATATCACTTATGAGCTCTTTTCAAAATTATAATTACAATTAGGCATTTTTCTTATTATATATAATGTAATAAAAATACATCTTATGTAACATGTAACATAAACCACGTAATACATACTACATGTATAATATATGAAAATAGAGTGGGAATATTAGACATTATAAATGAACAAAAATAGTGCAAAAATAAAATCTATAATCATATCATCTAGAAGTATATGATGTATATAATTTTAAGTTTTGTATTTATATAATATATTATGCAAATTGTATACATTATACACATGGAACTGTATCCACTTCTTATTTTATATCCTATTTTTTTTGATGAAATAAATATCATGAGACTCATTGTATATCAATAAATATTCATCTAAAACAGTAGATGTGCCCAGAAACAAAAGAAATCCCTGACTTCTTGCAATTTTAATTGTTTTCATGTTTAAATGAGGAGATGTAATGACCCAGCAGAAGTGAGGTAATGCTGATTTCATGGACTGTGGTACTGTGGATCCAAGAAGTGAGAATTTAATCTTGTCAACTAACAGGGAAGATGCCAGTCTGTGACCATGGACAGTGAGGAGCTGTGTGATAGCAGAGCTGTGCTCTCCTCCTGGTTTGGTCATGAGAGCCCCTCCACCCTGCACTGTCCATCAAGAAACTACTTGGCAGAAACTGCTCCAGCAACACACAAAAAATAATAAAGACTAAAATAAAAATAATAAGGCTCAGTACATCTTCCCACTGAACCTGTCTCTATGCTTTAATGTCACTTCTTGTCCCTTACTGTTGGCAGCAATTCTCATTTCTAGTAAGTCAAAGCTATGTATTTGAGTGACAATTGACTGTTGTGCCAGAAGTGGCCTGGTCAGCTCATTAGTGGCCCAGTGGGACCTTCTCTAGCATAACGGCAGGGAACGTGGCTAGTCGTCACACATGCTTCAGTCATGTGCTCCCATGAAGCTACTGATCAGTGTACCCTGAAATGTGTGCTAAAATTTCATGTCTTTTAATGCCACTTGGTGATTATAAAAATCTAAACATCTGATTTTGGTATCTGGATTCAGATAATCCCGGCTGCGTGAATTTGTAAGTCTCATAATTGGAATATCCTTTTACACCGAAGGGCTCACAGAAGATAAAACTTGATGGATATAATGGCTTTAGTTTTAATGTCAGCTCTTTGCTTTGGGTTCTTTATATGTTAACATGCTAATTGTTCTACCTAATTTTAGTTCTTCAGTCATTTATGCAAAAATATTTATTTGGTATCTGCTTTATATTGGACACTATTCCAGAAGCTGAAGAAAATAACAGTGAACAAATCAGGGACGTCCCTTGTCCTCACAGAGCTTTTATTCCAGGAGGTAGAGACACAGTAAGTAGTAAACCAATAGATGAAAAACATCATTACATGTTATCATGGAAATCAAGAAGAAATCACAGAGTCCATGAGAAACTGGAGAGCATACTCGAATTAGATAAGCAGATTCATGCTAGAATAATCCAAAAAAAAAACTATGGGTTTGATTCCTCGCTCCTTTGTTTTGTTTCTAAGAAAGGGCCATTTACAAAGATCTGAGCTGAGTGGAAAAACAGGAGTTGGTAAAGCAAGAGCTAAGAACCACTGAATTTAATGCCCAACCCTTGACCTAAGAGATAAGCGGTGGGAAGGGGACAGGCAGCCACAGGGCAGCTGTGTGAAGCAGTTGAGGTCTCAGGAATCAGTGACCCCTGGCAGAGGTACGAGCAGCCCAGGGAAACTTCATAAGGATGCTGACAAGGCCATAGACCACTGCTCACTCTCATCTCTCATTCTGATCTCCTACCAGAGCCCCTCACACACTGAAGCCAACCAAGACCAGGACAGTGGAGCCTGATGGCATTTGCTATGCGTGTGAACCTCCCTGAGGATAGGATAGGCAAGGTGGAGAAGCGAGATCTGGAGGGACAAAGGGAAGAAATTCAGAGAGCAACACAACACGGCAATGGTTCTAGGTCACTACTTGCTCTCCAGGTCTCCAGTGAGGGGTAGAGATGGGGCTTAATGTAAGAGTGTCCATGGAGTGATGGCATTTGAAATTCAGCATGGAATTTCAAGGAAAGAGTGCAGGGTGAGAAAACCTCCTGGCTTGGCAATTGTCAAAACTGAAAATGGGAAGATGGGAATTTCACAAGATCATACTGAGTATTAGCACAGACGCCTCCCTTATTCTCCCACATGGTTTACAAACAGCGCTCTCTGACTTCTTCAGTTTTCAAGTCCCAAGAGGAATGGGGAGACAGTGTGTGTATCCGTAAAGTTTTAGCACACCGAATCAGCTCTTGAATAATTGTACAACAGACTTCAAATCAAACCTTGTACAACATAAACAAAGGACTATTTAGCAATGTTTTAGGTACAAAGACTGTTTTCTAAATAAGAAATATGGATACCGAAGAACTATGGGTACCATCTGGTGAGGTGATATACTTATTAGGGTTTGTAAATATGCCCCTGAAGGTCCAAGCATGGAAGATGAATATTGGGATTTGGAATGCAGGGATATAACCCTGATATAACCCAAAGGAGGGATCTTGTGACATACCTCTTTCTCTTCAGGGAATAGGGGTGTCATCAGAGTCACATGACAAGTGAATTCATAGGATACATGAATTCATAAGAAAATAATGAATCTTTGAAATGGGGGCTATAGACATTTTACCTTGGTTTAATGGGCAGTGAAGATTTTGGAAAGATTTTGGACAAGGAATTAAAGTGACCCTGTGTGTATATTATGTGAATGTGTGTTGGAAAGATAAATCTGTTTATAGTGTCCATGAAAAGCTGGAGAATCCTTGACGTTGAAGGCAGGTAGAGAGACTAGAAGTTCTGACAACAGCCTGTGATACAAGCAATAGACCTTGGCTTGTACAAACTGCTAATCTTTATATGAATCTGATTCTTTGGGCCTCATGCCAGTTCTCGATCTGAATTTCTAAGGCCTTAAATACCATCTCTGTATATGAAATTCATTTATACTGCCCAGCCTTCTGTGAGTAACAGACTTGGAAATAAGCCCACTTCTTTTCAATCTCCTCTTACTTATCGTTGAAGAATTTCTAATTTATCCAAATGAGACTATTAATGCCCATTACCTCTCCATCCCCACTCCAGTCTTAATCACCACCACCCCCTCCAAAATGTACGTGCAATTCAATTTGTTTGGACTGTCTTTTTACTTGTTCACCTGGCAAATATTTCAAGACTCATCTTAAATCTCACTTTTTCTGTAAGTGTGCCCTGCACTGCATTGGCATCAAGGAAAGCCTTCTTTATACCCTTATACACATTCTACATATCTTCATTGCTATGCTTCTTTTTTTAATAATTGTTTACCCTCCCCATTTTCCCTGCTATTCTGTGAGCTCTGTTAAGAAAACAAGTCTATTTAGTGTGTGCATACCTTCTATCACATTATCTGGGCACATATCATGTGCTTAACAAATGTTTATTGAATATATATTAAATAGTGCTCAGATTTATGTTTTATTGTAACATATCCTAAACATTCCTAGTTTATTTTCCGTATTTTTTCTACAGATTTATATTTTTTTTTTAGAAAATACATCTATCTGAGAGTACAAACATCTTTATCATCAGTTAAATAGCAATAACAGTAACACTAAGTGTTTTTGATATGAAGACATAAACTGCAACTATTCATGGTAAATTCCCCAAATTGTGTGCATAATATCTCAGGGAAAATAATGCTCCCCCCAAAGTCAAAGCCTGACCAGCCTCAAAAAGTTAAAAAAAATGTTATACTTAGGCATGATTAATATTCAACCTAATATTAGATTGGGACTTATATGTGATTTGAATTTTCCCCTTTGGAAAACTGAGGTGCTTTGTATCGATTGTGTATAGCATGCTTTGAAAGAAAACCACAACATATTCTTAATTTATGTCCATATCTGTGATCGAAATAGATTATTTGTTTAAATGATATTAATCAATTCAAAAATTAGAAAAATGACACAAAAGGAATGTGTTTTAGAATTCATAAGCAAGCCATCGCTTTCTTTGAGGTCCTTTTAAAAATTTTCCTTTTCACAGTAAACATGTGTGTCTTATGATAGTTGATGATCTAAATACTTAAATAATATTAGGCAAACTGAAAAAAAAATGGCCTCATACTTTGAGAACAATGAAATGGACGTAAGTTTAAGAAGGCATTCTTTTTTTAATAATAAATTTATTTTTTATTGGTGTTCAATTTGCCAACATACAGAATAACACCCAGTGCTCATCCCATCAAGTGCCCCCCTCAGTGCCCGTCACCCAGTTACCCCCACCCCCCGGCCCTCCTCCCCTTCTACCACCCCTAGTTCGTTTCCCAGAGTTAGGAGTCTTCCATGTTCTGTCTCCCTTAAGAAGGCATTCTTCATCAAACTAGAAAAATTAGCCTGTTTGTCGGGATAATATTCTTTTAATTGAATATCTAAGTTGCATCACATTTTGCATTAATTTTGCCTGAAATAATTACATAGATTTATATCCATGTGATTAAAAGAATTTATAGTTATCCATCCACCCTAATGTCCTGGACATTGGAAATCTTACATTTTAGATATTTTATATAACAATAAACCTTTAAATCAGAAAGTAATAAATACATGTTAGGGAACATATTTAGCCAAACAGTAGTTTTTCCTCAAAATTCATTGGTTCATGGACGCCTGGGTGGCACAGTCAGTTAAGCACCTGACTCTTGGTTTTTGGCTCAGGTCATGATCTCAGGGTTGTGGGATCAAACCATGCTTTGGGCTCTGTGCTCAGCCTGCTTGAGTCTGCTTGAGATTCTCTCTCTCCCTCTCCTGTTCCTCCCACTCATGTTCTCTGTCTAAATAAATAAATAAATAAATAAATAAATAAATAAATAAATAAAATCTCCAAAATAAATAAATAAATCTTTATTTTCTTTTTTCATTTCTCAAGTGAGGTGCCTGATTACATGTAGTTGGCTATACCAGAAAACCTTACTAGTGATGAACATTCTTGTCACAGGACAAGAAGAAAAGTCAACATGAACAATTACTTGTCATTAGACTTAGAGGCTGAAAACTTGGAAGCAACAGTGACCTATTTTCTTCCATACTGCCCATAACAGTGATTGCTTCTGTTAACCATAGCTATACAAATTATATCAATATTTTATGACTTAACGTCTTGCATGCTTTCTTGACATTGTTATTTTTCTTCACAGTATGAGCCCTTTGACGGTAAACATTGTTCTCACATGATTTGTTTTCAGCATCCACACTCTCTACCCCTTTCTTAAAAATTATAGTATGAATTGAAATAATTGTATTTATATCAGTTAGATATCATATTAAGTTCATTTCAAAGATTTCATCAACGGAATATTGAAGAAAATTTTTGTGCCTAAGTATGGAATGATAAAATATTAAACATAAGACCATTAGAGTTACAAAAGCAGTTACGTTGTTTAGTAGATAGAACTGTATATTTTATTCATACTTCGCCTAAAAGATACTATCAAATATAGATTTGATTATACTGCAGAGAATTTTCTCTGTTAAGTACTTCTTATCCTGAACTCATATTTACTTCTCAAATTCCCTTGCATTCCATGGATATATGCTTTTTAGAGTGATAATACACAACTAAAATATTAAAATTTTTCTGTATGACTGAAGTTAATAATTATACTTCAGAAAAGAAGCAGTCTGATTCCCATTATGTTGCAAATGAAATAAATACAGTTATATCAATATCTGCATAAAATAATTTATATTAATATGTAGCTTATTTAAAATAAAACCACAACAGAATCTTAAACAACTATAAAAGCCACAGCAAAATCACAGTTTTTTATTTGAAATAAATAATAAAGATAATTCTAACATTTCAGTGACTCAAAACTGAAATAAAACTAAATAAACAGGGATACCTGGGTGGCTCAGTTGGTTGAGCATCTGACTCTTGCTTTCAGCTCAAGTCCAGATCTCAGGGTCATGGGATTGAGCCCTGCATCAGGCTCCTCAGTCAGTGAGGAGTCTAAGATTCTCTCTTCCTTTCCTCCTTCCTTCACTCATGGTCTCTCTTTCTGAAATAAATAAGTAAATCTTACAAACAAAGAAAGAACACTAAGTCCTATATGAAATGCATAGCATATGACTCTTGAAAATACCTACAATTTCAAGAATACACTTAATAATTCTATCATTGAAAAATCACTAGAAAAAATATTTTCTGTAATGAACAGAATCCCAATACAAATCCTCATATAGCCTCTGAACACAATTAAAAAGAAAAAAAAAGACTATCAAACATTTAGGAACAATGACCATCTAACAAAGAAACTGTGTCTCTAAGATCCTTTCATCTTCAAATGCTCCACATCCTACTATAGCCTGATTTCTACATTATATGAGGTCCCTGACAATATCTTATAAACAAATTCACATAGTTTGCCCATCATCAATGAATAGGAATGTGATCATTGTGTCCTAACTATTCCACTTCATCTTCTCTATAATAAGAATCCACATGAGTTCTAAATTTAAGAATTGTATTCAATGTGATGGTATAGCTATTGCATACTTAATCACAGACCTGAAGAAAAGCAATGATTCCATACAACTACTTTGAACTTAATCCATTATTATTGCTTTATTGAGTTCTAAGAAACTGAACGCCCACAGAAATGTTTAGACTTCTTAGACAAAGAAATACCCATTTAAATCAGGTTTGAATTTGTCAGGCTTAATACAAGATCATGTTTTTCATAACTTTCTAGCTATAAAAAGCAGCTTGAAAGCAAAAGGAAATCTTAGCTTTGCCAGAAAATGGAATAAATTAAATACTGGGAGGGTTAGCATGGAATCATTGATATAGACTTTCATAAATTCCAAAAGAACCCAAAAGGATAGCTTTGTTGGCATATAATATTAGAAATGGAAAGAGCACTAGATCCAAATGCCTTGCTTTGGATAAAAGGAGGGGTTACTTATCTTCTTTAGGGTCACTGCCTTGGATCAAAGATTTCTTCTGACTTCAGTAGATTCCTCTCAGCAGCACTAAATGACTACTTTCCCCTAGGACATACACTTTTGCCTTAATATAGACTCTTTTATTAAAATATTTCAGTTTCCAGTAAGGATTCAAAAATATGTTAAAAGCAGCAATTTATATTTAATTACCATTGGTAAGATAATTAAATTGTCAGATAACAGTGCCCTAGGGTTTGTAATTGTGATGAATTTCCATAGTTTATTGTAGGCAAATCAATATACAGGAGACCAGAGAAAGAATTGAAGAATGTAATTACAAATACAATTCAATCCAAGACAGTCCTAAAAGGGATTGGTTTGCTGAGGAAACATGGAAAATTAGTGCTATCTGGAATTTTCTTTCATATATATGTCCATACTAACTAAGTACTAGCTTTGTACCTATGACTATGCTAAGTGCAGAGGACACACAATACAATGAAATGGAGTCTCTGGTGTCAAGAACATAGTGAGATGGAAATACTAAAGGAAGATAACTATACAAATTTTTGAATGAACCTGTAAATATGCAGTGACAAATTGTACACAAATTACTATGATAGCCTGAAGATCGGATGGAATTATGGAAATCTTTCTAAAGAAATGATACAAATGTGAGTTTTAAACAGTGGTTTTGGGGTAGTATGTAAGAAAAGGAATTCACAATCAGGAGGGCAAAAATAGTAAAGCAATAAAAGAAGGCACACTGTTCTAGTAAACCTTTCCTCATCAGGTTCAAATTTTCTTGGAGAGGTTGGGTAGAAGTCTGTTGTGTCCTCGGATTTTAGGTGGTAGTATGTCCCTAACCTCAGTGATAGATTATGATTATTGGCAGTGGTGCAGTTATGACCAGTTTCAGTTGGCAGATAGATCATAATTTACTCAGAAGCAACTAATTATGATGGTGAAGGAGGATGGCTATGTAAGTCGTTCTATATTAGAAACATGCTGAGATATAATTAAAAACACTATGTGGGGGCACCTGGCCGGCTCTGTCAGAGGAGCATGTGACTCTTGATCTGGGGGTTGTGAATATGAGCCTCACGTGGGGTTCAGACATTACTTAAAAATAAAATATTTTTTAAAAAGAAAAAAGAAAAAAAATCCACTATGTCAACATAATCATACAGGATTTTCATACAATTCACTCATATTTATTTTTAAAAAGAATGAATCCACAACTGTGACTTAAATATAAATGAACCCCCTTAAATATTATATATCCCACATCTTTCATTATTAACAATTCAAAATAAAGATTTTGCTGAATTGCTTCACTTAGAAGTTCTTTCCCCCTCACATCAAATTTCACAAGTAAAAGCTAACACCATAGACATGAAACAACCAAAGCTGGGCCCACTGAGTGCATAGTTTGCTGTTCTACTTTTCTTCACATTGTTTTTTTTTTTTAATGCCTACTTAGTTCTCATTATTAAAATTTCAAGAGGTTTTAAATTTTAAGTTTTTTAATTCATATATATATATACATATATTTATGTCATAAAGGAATTGTTTAGCCCAATTACAAATTATGTAGTTCACATAGAAAGTGGAATTGCACGAAATTCTGTACTCACTGTAGAAATTTAGTCACAAAAGTATGAGGAGGTTTCCAGAGAGCAAGATAGAATGAACACTGTTTTATCTTCACAACTCCCTCCATCATTAAACTTCGTTGATTGTGAGGGAATGGAAGCAGGGAAGGGGAATAAACATTACAAACACCAAGTGAAGACTGCGTAGCTTGTACTGGATTACAAAGGCGCATGTTTGGTACAAAGATACCATCTCTTTCTTTCTAAATTTCCACCAATTGCCATCTGTGTGGAAACAGGATCATCAATCAATGTAAGCGGGTTATACTGCCTATTTTCCCCATCCTTCTAATATTTATAGATCTTAGAAAAAAAACACCTGTCTTCATGAAATTTTGTAAATTGCTAATGGCATGTATGTTTCTAACATACAATTATCTTAAAATATATGAAAAATTAAGATTAGGAGTGATGCCATGTATCAAGGAATAAATATCAAGGAATATTATACACAGATACACACAAACACACACATGCACCTTTATATTTCACATAAATGTCCAATCAATTATTTAACTCTTGCTTTTTTGCTAAACTATATCAATATGGCTATAATACACACATCTGGAATGTGTATCAAACAAAAGGAATTCAAAACTGAACATCACATTATGATCCTAGAGCATTTAGAGAGTTTGTTAATAGAACAATGTGATGATCTCCTATTTTGTTTCATGATCTCTAGAACTTTGTCTACCGTGATGGTTAAGTTATGTAAGAAACGTCTCACCAGGCGGGTGCCTGCATGGATCAACTGATTAAGCAAACGACTCTTGATTTTGGTTCAGATTATGATCTCAGGGTCCTGGGATTGAGCTCCACTCAGGCTCCAAGAACAATGGGGAGTCTTCTTGAGTGTCTCTCTCCTTCTCTCTCTGCCTCTCCCCCTGCTCATGCTCTCTCTCCCTCAAAAAAAAAAAAACATCTTTGAAAAAAAAGGAAGAAATGTCTCACCAGACATATGCTCATTTTTTTAAAGTATATCTTTATCTCCTAAACTGGCACTGTAAAAAATTCATATCATGTATGGGCTCTAGCAGGTGGATTCCTGCTCCTTCTAGGAAACTAGAGGACTTGGATCCCAATCCAGTACTATTCAAGTCCAACTTCTCAATGTTAGGCAGTTTACTGTGTTCATTTATTAAATGTTAGTCAAAGAGGGTCAAGCTTCTGAGAGCAAGAAGTAAAGATGTTTTTCCTTTAATAGTAGCTACGAATCTTTTTATAGTGGACTGCCAGTTAAAATTTTGGAAGATTTACCTAGAATGGATCAGCTCATTATTTCTATTTTAGCAAGTTGTGTATCTACCCAGCACTGTTATTATAGAATTGTGTCCACCTGTAAAGGTAGTGCAAATAGTTCATAAGCAATAAAAATCTTGGTCATATCACACTTCCTACCAGTGGAATAATGTGTATATATTGCTTAAGACAGAATATATTTTCCTATAAATGCATTATGAAGGACATTCTGGTGGTGAGTGCTCTCTAATGAGAGTGCCTGCCCTACATTTAGAAATTTATCCTTGATAGAAAAGAGACTGAACTCTGGAGAAATCTGAAACAAATGTTCCGGTTTTTAAACTGACTAAATATTCTCAAGTGAAGTCAACCTTGCTTTCCATGAGTCTTGCCAAATCCCTCCCAGCATAGTTATAGAGAAAGGTATTTGTCTGTTTAAGATGACAATCCTATAATATTGCTACCTACAAATAAGGCAATGAGATTTGTATGTTTAGAGGAACTGTAGCATAAGAGTAGATGTGACAGGAGTTTTTTTTTTATTTAAGATTTTATTTATTTATTCATGAGAGACACAGAGAGAGGCAGAGACACAGGCAGAGGGAGAAGCAGGCTCCAGGCAGGGAGCCCAATGCAGGACTTGATCCCAGGTCTCCAGGATCATGCCCTGGGCTGAAGGCAGGCGCTAAACTGTTGAGCCACCCGGGCTCCCCTTGACAGGAGTTTAAAGTAAAATGCACCCAGTTACCCATATTTCTGTCCTGATCTCAGCTATGTTTCTATAGGATAAAATCATATTATTTCTCTTTACTTTGTGGAAATATCTATTGTCTACTTAAGTCTATTTGTCCTTGAACATTTTCCCCAGAGGGTCTTCCTCCTTTAATCATATTTTAAGAGCAATATTGTATACATTATATACAATTACAGTTCTCATAAATACATGCAAGATTTTGAATGTATATAGATTAATGTTTTAAATTTTTGTCAGAAAAAATCAAGAAAATTCCTATAAATGAAGCTATCCATGTGATTAATAAGAGCTGGTCAAAGGAAAGATAAAAGCTTATCAAATGAACATGTATGTCTATCACCCTACCACTAGAGATAATAAGGAGTCTGAAATGCATTCTTCAGTGTATATACAATGAAACATGCAACTATCATCCTGCAAAAAGAAGATTCCTTCCAGCTCTTCAGAATGGTTTATGGTCACCTGTCACTGTTTCCATAAAGAATTCTTAGGCATCCACCAATAATGGGAATTTTAGTTGACTTATATTCAAATCAAATTATTTCCTTTAATAGTATAGTAGATATTTTGACTGCAAAGTAATGTTTTATTTGTGTAGTTCAATGACTGGTGACACATTTCACAGAAAAAATCTGCTTCATAAAATGAAGCCATGAACGTCCACGCCACGCTTATATCCTTTGTTCTGAAAACCTTTCAGTCATCTCCTACATTGTAGATGCTAAATAAAGGAACTTGGATCTCTTGGCACTAAGAAAAGAGGGCTTTTCACTTATAAAACAAAGTTAGTTAATTTTCATAAGAGATGAAATGTAATCAACTATGAAAATATATTATGTTCCTAATTTTTCAAGATCAAGAATAACTGTGGTTTAATTATAATCACCTTACATAAAGGGGTTTTTGATCTCTTATGTCCTGTGTTTGCAAATTGGGGGAGAAGACACATGTCAAATTATCCTTAAATTTCTCTGTATTTCCAAAATCTATAATTACATGATTTATTATTTTAAGCATATTAAAGTATAAATCTATAATACTTGCATTTCTTGATTAAGTACTATCTACCTATCTTCTATATACTTAATATTTATTGAACATTCTCATTTTCCAGCTACTGAGTCAACTCCTTTCCACGTATGGATTCATTCATTCATACTATCATTGTACACATTTGCTATTATCCCTAATCTACATACCTACCAAACACAATTCTGAGAGACCTGCAAGGCAAACTTGTATTCAAGAGATCCAAGTATAGTTTACTACTTGATAATGAACAGTAGAATTGTGAGTCAAGCCAAGTCAACTTATTCTAGAAAAACAGTCTCTTAGCATATATATATATACTATATATGATATAAAATATTAATATATTATATAGTAATATGATATAATATAGTAAGTATATATATACATAAACATTCTCTTACCATATATATAATATATATGATATATATATGGTAGATTTCTATAACATACATAAAATATAATCTAAGAGAATGTTTATAATATATATATATTAGCTTTCTATACATAATTTTTGACATATTTGTTACTGGAGATCTTCTTCCTCTATTAAATAAGTGATAGATATATATTATACAATGGGTGATCCATCTCATACAAAAATGATGCTACAAGATCAGCATTGCTGTATCATTTTTTGAGTTTGTTTTTCAATACAGGTGATAAAGCTGTACTGACCTATTCACAACCTTTGCCATGTTAATCTCCTAGGTGTGTTTTCACTCTGGGACAATTATGTTCTTTAATAATATCTTGAGATTGTCAATCTCATTTATGGGTAGTTAGAGAAAATATGTATGACTATATGTAATGAAGGGACATATTTTTGAATGGCTTTTTGCTATAGTGCTGAAGCCTGATACACAATGAGTTTCAATCAGTTCTTTTTTTTTAATGAATCAATTTAGGGTAGGACGTATCATCTGCAATTATTCACAAGGCACATAACTTTCAATTAAACCAGAAATTCTTTATTTCTCATTCCGAGTCTTGGACTATGCCTTTCTTCCCATGATTGACTCCATTGTCCCAGGTCATAGCTCCTTAGAGCAGAATCTTTCCATTCTGACCTACAGTCTCTATTCTCTAGGCAACTGTCTTTCCTTTATTCCTTTCCTATCCAGTAACAAAAAATAACAATAAAAAGTATGGGTATTTTCATTTTATAGCACAATTAAAAAGAGTTACCTAAATATGAACACTGGTGTCAGAAAAAAAAAAAAAAAACGAGAAATGATATGTAGTAGTATGGGTGGAATAGAACTTTTAGTTTAATATCTAGTTGAGTAAAAGCTATTAACAGAGTGCTCTCTGAAAATATTTTTACAGGGTATATCTCCAATTAATCACCTTTGGTATTATATTGCAAATTACACATTTTCAGAGATTATTTTGAAACACTCTTTGGATTACTGCCTAAAAGCTGATCAGAAGTCACATTTCATCTGTGACAATGTGGCATTAAGAAATCTCAGGAAATCACCACTTATCATCACCAATTTCCTTTTAAGATCAGTCCTGGGACACAGTGAAGTGCTAACATTTCACAATTATTTCAGGTCACTCCAGCATGTGCTGCACAGCAGTCTTTCTCTACAAGCACAAGAGTTTCAATAATAAGTAAGAGGTAACCTCTGCCGTAAAGAAGACAGAGTCCATCAGTGGAGACTGAAATATGTACAATTATCTGTAACAGACGACAGAGTGTGTGGTTGTGCAAGGGAGAGCAAGTCACCAGGCTCTCCGAGAGTCAAAGAGTAATGATGAAAATGATGTAGCTGGGTTCCAAAGCTGATGAGTTTTTAAGCAAGTAAAAAAGAAGAAGAGATTCCAAAATTAAAGACCTAATAAAGAAGACTAACTGGCTGGGTATGTGCAATATGTTGCTGGAGATAAGAAGGTGAGAAACAGGCTGATGAGAATGGAGTGCCTTTTGTGTGGTTAACTGGAGTCCAGATCTGGAAAGCCCTGCATGTCACACTGAGAACTCTGCACAGTTACTGAGATCATTGCTGAGCAGGGCTGTAGACATGCACATTTTTATTTAACTTTGCTTTGTTTTTTTTTTTTTGTTTTTTTTTTAATTTTATTTATTTATGATAGTCACAGATTGAGAGAGAGAGAGAGAGGCAGAGACACAGGCAGAGGGAGAAGCAGGCTCCATGCACCAGGAGCCTGACGTGGGATTCGATCCCGGGTCTCCAGGATCGCGCCCTGGGCCAAAGGCAGGCGCCAAACCGCTGCGCCACCCAGGGATCCCTGCTTTGTTTTTTTCTAAGAGAAAAAAATTCAGAGGAAAACAAAATATGCTTGTCTACACATTTTTGCTATTCCTAATACAAAAGGTTATTTGAATCTCATAGAAAAAAATGCACATTTTTTACAACTTAATTTGTTAGTATTGATAAGAAAGGTTATTGTTTCTCAGAACTCAAACTTAATATCTAGGCTATATTCTTTATACATAAGATAATTCCTTTTAAAATTTACAAATAGCATATGAACATGTCACTAAATAATTAAGCATTAGCCATGTATATTGAGGAAATTGGAATAATATCTCTTTACAACTAACTCATTCCCATTCCATGCCAAGAGATAAATATTTGGTATGTGCATATATTATACGCATATATTTTTATGTAAATAAATTATAATATATAGAATGTTCTATATCTTAGAATTCTTGTCCACTTAACAATGATATTTCATTCTTCACTTTTCTAGTATTTTAAAACATGTCATAAAGAATCTTATCTATTCCGTACATCTCTTAATTCACAAATGCAAATTTTAGCTTAGCTTTTAAAATGTTAATAAATTCAAACCACAGAGTTTATTTTTTATTATTTTTAAAATATTTTATTTTTATTTATTCATGAGAGACACACAGAAAGAGAGAGGGAGAGACATAGGCAGAGAGAGAAGCAGGCTCCCCTCGAGGAGCCTGATAAAAGACTCAATCCCAGGACTCTGGGATCACGACCTGAGCCATAGATAGATGCTCAGCCCCTGGGCCACCCAGGCACCCTCAAACCATAGAATCTAGTCAAGAATATCTAATTTTTAATAATTAAATGTTTCTCTTTCTTTTTAAAATTTCATTTTAAATGGATTTATATTAGCCTATCACACATAATATTACTTTTTTCATAGTGTACATTTGTTTATTCTTCAATGATTGATTCCTTTCTCCTTAAATGGTTCAGCTGCAATTAAATAATTTTTAAATCTCATATTTATCCTTTCATACTTTTCTCCATGCATATATAAACAAATAAATCGTCATGTATATTTATGCATACCCACTTTTACATGCACTTACATACACTTGGCCTCGTCTCTTAAAAGAGTGTTGTATTAAACACAATTTAAGGAGAGAGGCTTAAAAGGTAGAGAATTAGGAGGATCTTGAGTTCACCTGGTTCCACAGACACACCTAGGTACCAGCCACATCTATGTAATTAACCCTGAACATGAGCTGAATGAAAACTTGGAAGAATAGGTATTGCACAGCTAGTCAAAGAAAGAAGGGCACATCAAATAGGGTAGGAGAAGCAGAGACATGGTTGGGAACCAAACCTGCAAGCAGGGGAGACATTACAAGCACAGGGAAGCCGAGGATCAAATCCCTCACTGCAGACCAGCGCTGAAAAGACACGTGTGGTTTTGAAAACTAATAGGGCTTAACTCAGGGCACTTTAAAATCAGCAGGTTTAATTCAGCAAAAGCTGGAGGGCAAAAGGAAGCCAAGTCTGTGCCCCTAAAGAGCCAGTATAATATATAAGTCTGAGACACAGTACAGAGGCAGCAGTATCAAAAGAGCATGGGTCTCTGTGAAGGAGATTTATTGACTAATCTTAGATCATGTGCCAGAAGGGCAAGGATCTGTAGAGGATTTCTACAGGAACAAAACTGCTGACAGGTGGCATTTTTCTCACCTCCCCCAGCCAAGATAGCTGTTTGCTTGTTGCAGCCAGCAGTGACACTCTCCATTTACCTTGCAAACACCACACACCTTGCCCTGGCACCCCTCTGCAGACCTACCCCACTGAACATGCCCACCTTGGCAGCTCTCCAAAGCAGCTTCTGCACCACCTCACTTGGCAGGCAGCCCTTGCCAGGACCAGCACCACTCCAGAGTGACTCCTTCCCTGGGGAAACAGGGAGATAACCCCATACACTAGCACACCACAGTCTCTGGAGCTGGGCCTCAAATGGCTCTGCAGGGAGCAAGCCCTGCCCTTTGGTATACTTGCACCTGTGGTGGAGATGTGACTGGCAGACAGCTAGGCTGGGTACCAGCTCTGCCCACCAATAAGCCAGTGGGAGCTGCAGCTGGGCCTCTTAGCACATGGGGAGCAAACCCTGTCCAATGTCATAAAGAGGCAAAACCACAGCAATCAGACAAGAAAAAGAAAAGACAGCAAAATTGGTAAGGAAGAAGTAAAACTGTCACTGCTTGAAGATGACATGATACTATAGATAGACAACCTTAAAGACTCCATCAAAAACTATTAAAATTAATACATGAATTCAATAACATTGAAGGATACAAAAATTAATATACAGATTATCTGTTGTGTTTCTATGCACTAATAAAGAGGCAGCAGAAAGAGAAATTAAGAAAATAGTCCTATTTACAATTGCACCAAAAATAATAAATTACCTAGAAATAAACCTAACCAAAGAGGTGAAAGGCACATACTCTGAAAATATAAAACATTGAGGAAAGAAATTGGAATGACACAGACAAATAGAAAGATACTCCATGCTCATACAAAGCGATCTACATATTTCATTCAATCCCTATCAAAATAACTCGGCATTTTTCCAAGAACTAGAACAAATAATCCTAATATTTGTATAAAACCACAAAGACTCCAAATAGCCAAAGCAATCTTAAAAAAGAACAAAACTGGAAGTATTATAATCCCAGATCTCAAGCTATACTTCTAAGCTATAATAATCAAAACAGAACCCAGAATAATCAAATTGAATAGTCAAATAGAGAACCCAGAAATAAACCCACACTTTTATGGTCAGTTGATCTATGACAAAGGACATACACAATGGGGAAGACAGTCTCTTCAATAAATGGTCCTGGGAAAATTGGGACAGCTGCGTGCAAAAGAATGAAACTGGACCACTTTATTACACCATTCACAAAAATAAACTCAAAATGGTTTAAAGATCTAAATGTGAGACTTGAAATCATAAAACTCATAAAAGAAAACATAGGCAGTAATCTCTTGGACATTAGCCTTAACAATATATTTGTAAGTATGTCTACTCAGACAAGGGAAACAAAAGCAAATATTAACAATCAGTACTACACCAAAATAAAAAGCTCTTGCATAGCTAGAAAACAAAACAAAATGAAAAGGCAACCTATTATTTTTTTAAAATATTTTATTTATTTATTCATGAGAGACACCGAGAGAAAGATGGTGATACACAGGCCGAGGAAGAAATAGGGCTCCATGCAGGAAGCCTGATGTGGGACTCCATCCCGGGACCAGGATCACGCCCTGAGCCAAAGGCAGGCACTCAACTGCTGAGCACCCAGGCGTCCCCAGAAGGCAACCTATTAAATGGGAGAAGACACTTGTAAATGATATACTTGATAATAGGTTATGCATTTCCTAAACTCCGTATGACCTGCTGAGTTAAAATAATTTCCACTTTATGAAAGTAGAGAAACCAATTAGGTTTATGGGATAATCAACCAACCATAGTGAAATATAAGCAAGATTTAGGGACTACTAAAATTTCTATTTTTCTCTCTTTTTTTTTAATCCTTATAAAGGAATGGTGGCTTAAACCAGTTTGGGTTTACAGATGAGCGGTTACTCTTCCTTGACACTTTAGAAGCATTATTCTAATGTCTTTGTCCTCTAATAATTCATAATTGTGCTTAATCAACTGAGCCACCTAGGTGTCCCTCCAATAGATTTTTTTTTTAATTTTCTAATTTTAGCTGAGATATTATTTTGTCTCTGATGGTCTGTAGATTCTCCATACTGTGTCTTTGTGGAATATTATTTTTTTAATTATTATGAGAACACCAGAATTTTCTCTTCTATTGAATCTAAGGATTTCTTTCTTTCACCATTTTGTGAAAATTCTCAAACTTCGTCTATTTGAATGTTACCTTTCGTTCATTCTTTCTAAATTGTTCTCCTATAATTTTTATCACAGACCAATTTGAACATTCTCATTAATATTTTCTCTTTAATATTTAAACTGAATTCCTATTTTTTACATCAAATCTATTTCACAGTTTAGTAACTTCCTTTTATGTTATTGTTATCTGATGTTCAACTATCCATTAAAATTTCCATTTTAATGACCATTTTAGTGTGTATGAGTATAATCACTTTGGAAAATTATTATATTACTTTGTAAGTACAAAGATGCACATACCCTAAAGTAAGCAATTCTAAAAATGCAGATAAAACTGCACTAAGCTGTATCCTTTAAGAAAAATAACACAGAAAGTAATCATCTATTAGCAGTATAGCAGAAAAATGACAGAATGAAAAATGAAATATGAAAAAAAGAAAAATAAAATAAACCAGAACTACATGCATCAACAATGTTGAATGACAATGACAAATACATAAATGATCAAAAAAGAAATGGAGTCACAGAGAAATACATAAACTATGTTTCTATTTTTATAAAAATCAAAAGTAGAAGTATTTAGGGATAAATATGATGCAGCAAAGCACTTAATGTGCAAACCAATTTTCTTCCAATTACTTTTTTTAAGGTCTTATTTATTTATTCATGAGAGACAGAGAGGCAGAGACACAGGCAGAGGGAAAAGCAGGCTCCTTGCGGGGATCCCAATTCAGAACTTGATCCCAGGACCCCGGGATCACGACCTGAGCCCAAGGCAGATGCTCAACCACTGAGCCACCCAGGTGCCCTGTGGAAACCAGTTATTAACAAAAAATTTGTAAGAGTGCTTAATGTCTGGAAGAAAAGAAATGAAAAGCTTGTGGAAGGATATTCAGGAGAAGTCCATGACACTGGTAATGCTCTGCTTTTTACTCTTGGTTGGGGGTACATAGGATTTGCTTTGTCTTTAGTTCTTGCTGGGTGTCCGTCTGTACCTGTGCATTATTTACATGATGTGTGCATTCACAGGGATCTCTGGTGAGAGAGGCAGGTGGGTGAAGAAACGTGACTTTATCTTAGGAGGTGTGTATGATTTGAAATATTAAGTAGTAGTTAGAACTGTAAGTTGGTTATAAGCTCAGCAGCTGTTGAAATGCAGAGCTTGCTTTTTACAGAGATTGCTTCACTGCCTTCTGCTCAATTTTAATGTCACTTCTCAATATTTCAACTGTAATTGACTGTAGTATCCCTGTTAGTTAAAAAAATGGAAAAGGGCCAGGTTTATTAAATCAGTGTGCTTAATTTAATGGTCAATTTAAAACCACTTTTTAACTTTACAATGGCTCTACATATTTCTTTGGAGCTAGATGCCTATCTTGATGAGATTTTTATTTAAAGATAACTCTATAACTTGCTGCATAAAAAAACCTATTCTGAGTAGCTGAGGATGTTTTGTAATAACTGAGGCTTTTACTACATATAAGTAATAAATCCAGCTCACCTTAAATGGTATCACTCGGAACCTTATTTCTGAAGGGAAATGACAATAACACATTAAAGCACTGAGTGCACATTTTACCCAAACCATCTGCTGTGTGCCTGTCTACAGGGAGGCCCCTCTGCTGCTGGTCGGTGATGCCTGTGGCTGTCCAGCTCTCCACTGCAGAGCATCCAAGTGGATGTAGACATGTGAAAATAACACAAACCTATCACCAAATACACTAAATTAATGAAAATAGTCCTGTAAGCAATGAGTTAGAGACTGCATAGAAGTTTGTTTCATGACCACAAACAAGCTTTGTCTTTTGATCAGTGTTTGTAACAAAGCCACAACATCATTTTCCCTCATTTAAATAAAATACATTTTATTCATTTAAACTAGTCCTTTCTTATTCTAATTTAAGATAGAAAAATTCTATTTTGCATATTTTTGTAGGACAACTGATTTTAAAGAGACCTGAAGGGATAATACAAACAACACTTGTTTTCCCTGTGACCGCTCAGTAACGAAAATAGTTTCAAAATATGTATTCCCTTTAAAAGAATGAACAATTGTTTTTATTTATCTAAATTATTGCTTATTTTAAACAAATACATTAGTTTGTGACATTCACTTTTGAAAATACCTGTTTTAAAATTGTCAGAAAGTTTAAAGTTTGAACTCACCTCTGAGAAGGAAAAATTTGCAAAGAAGTCCTGAACATTTGATGGGTTATATTTCACTATGGTTGGTTGATTATACCATAAACCTAATCGGTTTCTCTACTTTCATAAAGTGGAAATTATTTTAACTCAGCAGGTCATACGGAGTTTAGGAAATGCATAATTCGCTATAAATATTATTGAATCAGATCTATGGTGTACACGATTTGGCTAATCATTCTTAGCTTTGGGTATCATGTAAAGCCCTCCTTGATTTATTTAAATTTTCACATACTTCATAAATATGGAGATCTTCCCCAGAGCCCTGGCCTAAGGCAGAGACATACTCCAATGGGTGTGGGCAGCCACAGCTATAAAGATTTTTAAGTCTCTACTAGGTTTATTATTTTTACTCTTGCATTTTATTTATGACAGACTTTTTCTCTCAGCATTTCAGCATATACAGCTCAGACTTGGAGATTTCTATAAATGGAAAGTTTTTCTTTTATAGATTCTAATAGCAAAGTATACTTGCAGAAGTCCAAATCTGAATAAATGTGACTAATTATCAGTCCTGTAAAAATCCAATGCTTTGCAGTTTCCTTGCAGCCATCTTTTTGGCATTTGAACTATTAATACCATACATTTCAGTAGTAATTAATCAAAGTAGTAGATCTTCAGATAAATCTTTCACACTATGTGTTATAGAGTAATAGGTCTCAATTTTTTCTATCAATATATCAAATAATAGCATTTTCATAGTTAAAAGATAATTTATGCCTTTAAATTCAGTAGAATTTGTTTAATTTTTATGCAGAAATAAGTCTGCTTCAAACCTAAACTTACAAAAGCATAGGGTTTTAAAATACAAAATTATCTACTGAAAGAGTTCATTGGCATTGACCAATATTATTATTATTACCTATCTCTTTTGGTGGTGGTTTTTAGTTGGTTTTTTGTTAAGCTGCAATTTAAATACAGAGAAATACACAATTTAACGAGTTTTAACTAATGTAAACAAAATCAAGCTGCAGAACAGAAAGTTACACATGGGGAATCAATAATTTGTGAGGATTCGCTTTGGAATTATGTAAATCTGTATCCTTATCAAATTTTCATATACTCCTTTTAGAACTCATTGATAATTTCCTAATTCCATCATTCATTTATATTTATTATTTATAATTTTACTGTAGGTAGAGATTTCCCTTTGCCCTATGGTTTACTTATGCATTTAGTCATTTATACCAGATTGGATTCATGAATCCTGTTTTATTTAATGGTTTATAATTCAATACTATGCTTATTTATGTAGTTAATGTAATTGTGGATATGGCTCTATTTAGATCTATCTTCTCTCTTGTTTTTATTTTTTTTTGAACACTTCTCATTTACTTGATATTTTTCCTCTTGCCTTCCTTTTATTAATTGGGTATATTTAAAACTATATTTTAATTCTTCTATTAACTTTTCAGTAAAATTCCTAGTATTTTTAGTGATTGCCTGAGGATTGCCATAACTTATCACACAACTACCTTGAATGTATATCATACCAGTTCATTTATGAGAGGAGTTTATAACAATCTAATTCCATTTGCTGCCTCATGTTCTGTGTCTTAAGGATGACACACATTTTAATTTTATACATGTTACTGTGGTCAAAACACAACATTGTTTTTACTTACCATAGCGGTATTTGTGGTGGTATTTGCCTTCATCTTGCCTGTGGTTTGCTGAGCTTCATGATTCTGTAGGTTGATTTTTTTCACCAAATTTAGAAAATATGTCTGTGTGATGTCCTAATACCCCTTATTTTTTTTCTCACATGCTTCTGAAAAACCAGTTACACAGATGTTTGTCCTGTTTCATATTTTTCAACTGCTTGTCATATTTTTCTAGTTCTTTGCAGCAATCTTCAATTATATGCTTGCTATTGTGGATGATAAATTGTGACACATCTGTCCTATCTTCATCTAAAGATGTTCAGTCTTGTTCTGGTGGACATTTTTATTATCTGCCATCCTTCTTTTCCTCAAAACTTTAACTTTATGTTTTGTTAGAGAAAGTCTTTTTGGCTTTTGTTCCTTGGTCTATGATCCAAGTTATGGTCTTCAATTCTGAGGCATGGCTTTTCTGGGGTCTCAGATTAATGCCTGAAGTACCTCTAACTGTTGGTTAGCCAGATCCCTAGCATCTGCTTCTGTAATACCTCTCATACCGCTGTTCATCTTTTAGCTCAGGAACAATCACTCTCTGCTACGACATACAAATCATTTCCACTGATTATTCACACAGCCTAGTCCTTGGCAAGTCGCAGCAGGGAAACAAACATATGATATGCATTTTTTGGTGTCCCATCTGTGTGTAGCTTTCTTATTTCTAGGGCTGTGACATACATATTTCTGGGAACTTAGAATGTGATGCACACGTGTAACTCTATGCACATTGGAGAGCTGCATGCATGCTAAGATGTGAGAAGGCTGTATGTTTTCACCTCTGGCTGACCTTGAGGCTCTGGATTGGTGGAAAGAGAAGACCAACACAAAGATGTAGGCTGCTAGCACTAGAAATTAAATGGTTGTAAAAATCTGGGAAGAATTTATTCAAGAAGAATGGTTAAATCTATGCAAGAGCAGAGACAATATTCAGCTTGGCTGGGTGTGGCAAACACATCCCATAACACACACAGACCCCTTGGCAAACACTGGGAGACACGCGGATGTGGACAGTTAAGGAAATCCCTGTCCATTCATTAGCTGACCAGTAGGCCAATGGCACAGAGACTTCAGCAGGTCCATGACAATACAGACTGAACAGAGTTATTTCAGAAAAGTCACTAAAGAAACTTAAGTCAACAGCTACAACAACAAATAAAACAGCAACAACAAAACATAAGAATGGGGAAAATCTCTTTTCCACAGTTGCCACATCCTATTAACATAAAATGTCATGTCCTCAGTAAAAGAAAGGCAGGGGAGGGAGGACAAGAGAAACAAGAAAGTATGGCTCATACAGAAAAGAAAATAACAAAGGAAAAGTTCTTTGAGGAAGCATAGTTACTCATCTAACTAGGCAAAAATTATTAAATTGGAAACTTTCAGATATATAAGAACCATGTTTAAAGAAGTAAAGGAAAGTATAAGATGCTGTCTCACCAAAGAGAACAGCTGATAGAAATTATAGGAAAAGAAGCATAAAAATTATGAAGTTTTTAAAAAAAATTTTATTGATTTATGATAATCACACAGAGAGAGAGAGAGAGAGGCAGAGACACAGGCAGAGGGAGAAGCAGGCTCCATGCACCGGGAGCCCGACGTGGGATTCGATCCTGGGTCTTCAGGATCGCGCCCTGGGCCAAAGGCAGGAAGGAGCCAAACCGCTACGCCACCCAGGGATCCCAAAACTATGAGGTTTTAAAGCATAATACTTAATGTAAGAAGTTCATAGAGAGGGAAAGCAGAATATTTGAGCTCGCAGAAGAATGCTTCTGCTGATCTGAGAGAGGGGAATTGTGATTTTCCAGTATGAAGAACAGAAAAAAAAAATGAAGGAAAGAATAGTCTCCTTGGTAAATGGTACTGGGACAACTGGACACCTGCATGGAAAAGAATAAAGTTGGATCGTTATCTGATACCATTTACAACATTAATTAACATTAAATCAAATACCTAAATGTAAGAGCTCAAACTATAAAACTCTTAAAACTTATAAATCTTCATGACCTTGGATTAGGCAATGATTTCTTAGTAATGGTGCCTTAACCAGAAGCAATGAAAGAAAATTTTTAAAAAGCTAAACTGGGCTTCACTAGAATTAAACACTTTTGTAGCTCCAATGGCACTATCAAAAACATGAAAAGATAACCCACAATATGGGGAAAATATTTGTAAGTCAAATATCTGATGAAAATCTAATTATTATCCAGAAAATAGAATGAACTCTCACAGTTGAAACATAAATGACAAATAGCCCAATTAAAAAATGAACAATGGGGATATGAGCAAAGATTTTAAATAAACATTTCTCCAGAGAAAATAGACAAACTGCCAGTAAACACAAGAAAAAGTGATCAACATCATCATTCATTGAGGAAATGCAGATCAAAACCACAGTAAGAGTCATCAGGAAGGCTGCAGTACCAAAGATGAGCAGGAAGTTAGCAAGAGAAGTTGCAGCCCTCAGACACTACTGATGGGAACAGAAAATGATGCAGAAATGGGAGCAGAAAATAAGACAGCATCTTATACTTTCCTTTACTTCTTTAAACATGGTTTCTTATATATCTGAAAATTTCCAATTTAATACGTTTTGCTTTGAAAAACAGGTTAGCACTTTCTCCAAAATTAAATACTGAGCTAATATATGACCCAGTGATCCCTCTCCTAGATGCATATTGAAGAAAATTGAAAACACACGTCAACACCAAAACTTGTACATGGATGGATGTTCACAGCAGCATCAGGCCAAAATCCAAAGTGTGGAAATAACCTACATGTCCATCAATGGTGTTGATAAGATTTGGCATGTTCCATACCATGGAATAAAGAGAATGAAGCATTGATCCAGGCTGGAACATGGGTGAACTCTAGAAACACTGTGAGAAGTCCAAGAATCCAGACACTAAATGTCATATATTGTACAATTCAAATCACATGAAAGATTCAAAATGGGCAAATCCACAGGAACAGAAAGCAGATTAGTACTTGCCAATGATGAGAGGAGGGGGACATTGGGAAGGACCCCTTATGGGTACAGCATTTCTTTTCTGAGTGTCAAAAATGTTCTGTAATTAGATCGCAGTGATCATTGTACTCCCTGTAAATAGTCTAAAAAGCACTGAATTCTCCACTGTAAAAGACTGAATTTTATAATATGAGAACTACATCCGAATAATAAATAAGATCTTGAAAAAGATAGTCAATAATACTCTTTTAAACTTGACTTCGTTTCTCTAGCAACCTGCATACTCTAACCAACATCTGATTCCGGCCTCTGTAGCAGGAACACAGAATAAAAATAAAACTGCTTTACGAGACTTACATAAGAAGGATTAATAAGAACAGAAGTGCCCTGCGTCTTCTTTCATGTGGGTTTGGAAAAAAAATAACGTATGCTTATGTAGGGGGGGAAAATCCCTCCTCTACCTCTCAAGATCTTCTAGATGGGCTAAGAATTAAAGTTATAAGAAACAGATTAACAGGGATCCCTGGGTGGCGCAGCGGTTTGGCGCCTGCCTTTGGCCCAGGGCGCGATCCTGGAGACCGGGGATTGAATCCCACATGGGGCTCCCGGTGCATGGAGCCTGCTTCTCCCTCTGCCTATGTCTCTGCCTCTCTCTCTCTCTCTGTGTGTGTGTGACTATCATAAATAAATAAAAAAAAATTAAAAAAAAAAAAAGAAACAGATTAACAGGAGAATAAAAGCAAAGTTTTATTATTGGAGGCCCATTAATGAAATGGAGACGCAAAGAAATGACCAAGGCAGGCACTTTTTATACTTTTTATAGAGACAATATACTTTTTGTATAAATTTTTATACTTTTAAAGAGACAATAGATTTGTGAGGAATTGACAGGACAAAGTAAACAGATGTTTAGGAGCTTTAGTTAGTATGGAATTCTAAGTAGAATTTAAGGTGCGTTAGTAGATTAGTAAGAAGTAATTAGGGTTGTTTCCACAGCCTTCTTGGCTTTACAGTTTGGATTTCTGGAATTAAGGAGACCTTTTTTTCTTAGTGCAGGGAGGGTACCTTTCACATGGAAGATTTATTTCCTGTTTTCAGGGGACAAAGGATGAACTGCAGTAGCTTCAATTCCAAATAACCAGGATACCACTGAGGTACATTTTGGAAGGCCTGCCCTTAGCTCCTACACTTATGGTTAAAAGAAAAATAGAAGGTTAAACATACTTTATGTCCTCGTGATGTCTTCTAAATCCCAATTGTCCCTTCCTTTCTAAGGGTCTCACAGGGAAAGAAATAGAAATTCCAGGAAAAAGCTCAGTGACTGGAAACTGTAGACTCAGTGAATCAGACTTTCTATGAGATCCTTTCTGAGTGGAATTCATAGATTGGTAGATAAATGTTGCATCTAATTTTTATACTTTTCTGAATCATTACATTTACTTCAGAAAATCTGAAACCAAGGTTGAAGGAAATTAAGGACATTGAATAAGTTTTTTAAGATGTTAAAATATAAAGTGTTTCTTAGGTTTTGGTAAAATGCATATTGTAGGACAAAAACATATGTGGGAAATTAGTATTCAGCGACCATTACGTCATTAACATGCAACAAATTTTGGGGTAGGCAGTTTTTGTCAGATTGTGACAAATTTATTTGTTCTGTTAGGAGTAAGAGGTCAATCCAAGGAGGTAGTTTGTAGATACATTTAACCTTTTTTTTTTTTTTGATACATTTAACTTTTAAGGAAACGTATTTCGTTTAGATTTTAGGGAATTGGCAAAAACAAAAAAACAAAAACAAAAAAAACCCTACTCTATTCTTCAGAATATTTTGTTGAAAGGACTTTAATTTTTTAAAAAGACTTTATTTATTTATTTAAGAGAGAGGAAGAGAATGAGAGAGCACAAGCAGGGGGAGGGACAGAGGAGAAGCAGACTCCTCCCTGAGCAGAGAGCTGGAGCAGGACTCAATCCCAGGACCCTGGGACCTGGGACCATGACCAGAAGTGAAGGCAGATGCTTAACCAACTGAGTCGCCCAGGTGCCCCAAGACTTTAAAAGTTTTAACAATAATAGATGAAAAGAAAATGACAATCCACTGTGGTTTTGTACACACACACACACACACACACAAACACACACACACAATATAAATTAAGCACATGGATACACAGAGTATAAAACTAATCACCCCTTGGAAATAAATAGAAAGCAATCAATACTACCCCAAAATCAAAGGAATTTCTGTTACTTTTAAAAACACCATTAAGAAACTGTATGTCAAATCTTCAACCTTCCTAATTCTCTCTTAGTATGAACAATACATTTGAGTACTCAGCTAGGTTCTTCATAACATTGTTATCATAATAGAGAGGATACTGAGTGCCAAGGATGGTGAATGACTCAGATTACTAATATTTATAATTTGTAAAAGGTAAAAAGGATCAGAATTCATATTTTCATAATGGGCATGGTGTTTATAACAAAATAAATGAAAAAATTTGATATATTTAATTAATTCAAGTGTGTATCTTGTTAGTAGAAAACTAGGTACATGTTATTGAACTTACTATCCTTGATAGCTGTATTAAACTAATTCCCAAAATAGCATATAAAATTTGTTATTTTATACAAAACAAGATTTAGCTGTGCAATGTGAAGAAGCCAGATAGAGCTATGTAAATTACTGGAAGTGAATAGTTTTTAAAAATAATAAGGCGATATGTTTCCATTAAGTACTTTGGAGAGTTAAATTGTCTTCAGCTCTTCAGCCGTGTGTGTGTGATTGCATGTGTGTGATTGCATAAAATAACCATAGTTGTTTCATGACCTAAATATTTTTGCATGGTTTATTTAATAATTTTTAGTAGAGACATTGTTTTCCTAAATTGTTTATTTGAATGATAAGCATGCACCATAAGGAGCACAGAAGTAAATATGTCATTTATTTGTATTTTTGGAAACAAATTTTCTATACCTTGCTATATATGAAAAGTACAGAAACATCAATTATTCCTTTTCTAATTTTCAGTTAAATTTGAAAAATTAATATGTATTTGAAAAACATAAGGTTTTGTGTGAAGGTGATTTGATTTTAGTTGATTAATAAAAAAAAAGTGATGTTAGAAGCAAGGATATAAAGAAAAAGTGATTCATTTAGTAAAGTAAGGACTGAGTATTGATTGTTCAGGAAATAACACATCCTTATAAAATGGATTTTTAAAATATCTATTTGAACTTGCTGTAAGTGGAACACCCAGAGTATCAGACGTTTGCTCATCTTCATAGCAATTCTCCAGAACTGTCTTTAAATGTAGGAGCATTTTATTTCCAAGGCACATTTTCAACTTACGTTCCAGAGACCATGAGCATCATCCCAAATCTGGCAAATCAGAATCTCTGGGTTTGGGACACTAAAAAGTGCCTGTGTTTACCAGACATTTACTCCACCTCAGTTGTTCTTATGCTAAAGTATGAGAGAAAGGAGAAGAGAATCCAGCATTTAACTGATTTGGCGTAAATGGCAAACACAGCTCATCCTTTCTCTCCCACAATCCCAAATACTGTTATTATTATAATACATATTGTTCCTACATTATTAGAACCTAGAAAACAGGTTCAGAGACTCTAAGATTCTGTGATTTGTAAGAGGACATGTAAGCATTCAAATTCCACAAGTGATCTACGACAGAAAATATTTTGTATTTGATCGGTACTTAGAGGAATTTTCAGAATGAAAGGTATAAGAATGACCGGGTTAGTTTGTCCCACCATCTGGAGTCACGCATTCCCAAAGAAGCTCAACTCTAATGTCCTTTTTAAGATGCTGAATATGTGATAATGTGGGTTTTTTGTTTGTTTTTGCTGTTAGAAAATCAATTGGGAATACAATTTCCCAGAAAATTAAGAAACACAAAGCACAAAAATAAACTCTAAAATGCTAAAGACAAAGTCTCAGCCATTGTCATCACAGGATAATGTAGGCAGTGTGGTCAGAAACGACACTTAGGAGACATCTATGCAAAATTTGCAAAATGACAGCTGAATAAAAATGTCTATCTAGAGAAGCCAAAGGTAATATTAAGTTACTTGGTGCTACATGCACGTTCACTTAGATTATTTTTTTTCATACTGGCAATAATTCCTGGATAAGGAGTAACTAGAAAAAGTAGTCTAAACATTCTAGAAAGTTGTGTTTCTTGGTCTCACTGAGGCACGTTCCTCGGTGTATCAGATGCATTTTAAGAACATACTAATTAAGAAGACTTGATGTTTAGCTACCTGAAGAAGAGATTTGCAGAGATTTTGCTGTTGCTCTATAGAATTTACAATAATAAAAGATTAACAACTGTGGAAATTGAATCACACATTTCAAAATAACATAACACAGCTTTTAAGAGTTTCTTTGTATTATTAAAAAGAACAAAAGCACCGTATTTACAGCCAAATTCAATGTATTAGATACAGCTAAGATTTGTTTGATAAAATCTTCTTGTTCCTTTAATGAAATACTTTCATCTGTGCCAAATGTAACTTAAAAGTTTGTTTTCTGTACGTTCCTACCTTTGCAAGCAAGTGATAAGTATTTTTTCTTTGATCTTTTAATTAATTCTGCTCTGATTTTAGTTCTAACAACAATTAAACACCTGTACTACATAACTCCGCCCTGATATATTGTGAAAATTTCCAGATTAGCCACACAACTCCCATTAAAATTACTAGTTCTACATGCTAATTGCCCATGTGATAGGATAAAAATTCCCCCACGGTGCTCAATAACTCTTAAAATTCCCCACTTCTCCCTTTTGTCACCAACTGCTAATAAGCTTGTGTCACCTGCTATTAGCCCATTCTTCTATAAAAAGGGCAAAAAGAAAAAGAAAATCCAATTGCAAATCTTTTCTCATGGAGGGGATGTGAACTATGCCATAGTTTTGAATATATAAGTAGCAATTATAAAGCTCTCTTTGATGCTGAATTAATGTAGGGAATTGAGTATTAATGTAAGATAATTCTTACATATTTTCTAAGCCATATGATGTTCAGTTTTGATTCAACTTTTAGGTCAGATTCTTCATAACAAAGTACAAAAAACGCAAATCAAAGTCACAAATTAATGCTGGAGTCTATTGGACAGAGAGCCAAAATTGGCCATGTGGCTTATCAAGATTTGTTCTTCTCATTTTATAGGCTTAATTAATTCTTACATTTTTTTTTCTTGGATAAAGAAACATTCTTCTTGAAAATTTGGGAAAATATTACTTTTTGTTGTTTTCGACTGTATTACTTTGAGGTAATTTTTTAAAAATATATTTTATTTATTTGTTCATGAGAGGCACAGAGAGAGAGGTAGAGACACAGGCAGAGGGAGAAGCCGGCTCCCTGCAGGGAGCCCGATGTGGGACTCCATCCCAGCACTCAAGGGCCATGCCATGAGCTGAAGGCAGACCCTCAACCACTGAGCAACCCAGGCGCCCCCACTTCGAAGTAATTTTGATGTAATATTTGATGAGGAAATGATGTGACATAGCTCCATTTTACATGAAGTGTAATATTTACTTCTCACCTACAGCTGCTATGCTCTTCTTGATTCTCCACCTAATCATGATGTATTGCGTATTAAGGCGGTGACCCTGGGGTCAGTGGTCTATCATCAGAACCACTCCCTGCCCTGCAAGGAGGTTGGTACACATATGTCCTCGTGCTCTGTTCAGGAAAGGATCTCAGTCTTGGCCTCCTGATACATGGCTTCCAGACTCCTCTGCTGCTTGAAAGACCCCCCCCAAAGAACTGTGAACATGAGAGTGCCTAACACAGCATGAATCTATCTCTAAAAGTATTATAGATCAGTGGTTCTCAGTGGGATCAATTTTGTACCCCAGGGGAGATTTGGCAAGGTCTGAGACATCTCCGCATGTCATAACCGAAGGGGTCATAACTTTGCATGTCGTAATCTACTGGCATTCAGTAGGTAGGACCAGAGATGCTGCTAAATATCTGCAATGCATGGGATGGGACGGCTCCCTGCAACAAAGAATCACCCGATGTAAAATGTCATTAGTGCCAGAGTTGAGAAACCCTGTTTCAGACATTACAATGCTTAATTGTAAAACTATTCCAGAGCAAAATATAGAATATGTGCATAATGCGTAAAGTTAGTTTAGGTTAATAAACAACTAAATGCACTCATACTAAATATAGGAAATATTTTCATTTTTTCTTTATTATTTTTTAGGAGAGGGGGAGGGACAGAGAGAGAGAGAATCTTTTTTCAAATTTTTTTTTATTGGAGTTCAATTTGCCAACATTTAGCATAACACCCAGTGCTCATCCCACCAAGTGCCCCCCTCAGTGCCTATCACCCAGTCACCCCAACCCCCTGCCCCCTCCCTTTCCACTATCCCTTGTTTGTTTCCCAGAGTTATGTGTCTCTCATGTTGTGTCACACTCACTAATATTTTCACACATTTTCTCTCCTTTCCCTTTATTCTCTTTCACTAATTTTTATATTCCCCAAATGAATGAGACCATATAATGCTTGTCCTTTTCCGATTGACTTACTTCACTCAGCATAATACCCTCCAGTTCCATCCACGTTGAAGCAAATGGAGGGTATTTGTCGTTTCTAAAGGCTGAGGAATATTCCATTGTATACATAGACCACATCTTCCTTATCCATTCATCTTTCGATGGACACCGAGGCTGCTTCCACAGTTTGGCTATTGTGGACATTGCTGATATTAACATTGGGGTGCAGGTGTCTTGGTGTTTCACTGCATCTGTATCTTTGGGGTAAATCCCTAGCAGTGCAATTGCTGGTTCATAGGGCAGATCTATTTTTAGAGAGAGAAAACTTTAAATGGGTTCATGCCTGGTGTGGAGCCCTGTGACCGGAAGATCATGACCTATGATGAAATTAAGAGTTGATCACTCTCCAGACTGAGCCACCCAAGCACCCCAGAAATATTTTTAAAGACAAAATATTTACTTCAATTTTTACAAAGACATTTATTTTTTTCTTGTTATGTTTGTGTCTCGCTCACCTGGCTCTCAGCTTCATGAGGTTGGGGCAAGGTAGACACAGAATCATATACTACTGCCTGGCCCAGGCCCCTAGTACAACACAACTTGCCAAATCTAGAACATTCCTGTGACAGTTTTATTTTTTCTAGTCTCTCAAGGTAGGATTTTGCTAAATGTGAGTCCTTATTATAATCACTATTTGCCAATCTATTCTTAGGAAAGAGACTTGTGGAGAAAAAATGATTACTACCTACAAGATGCTTTGATTCCTTTAAGAACATGATGAGTATTGATGTATCTACATGTGAGGGTTTTATCTGAAGTGTGCAAGGGGAGGGAGGGGTGGTTACTGCTACTGTGTCTCATACTGTGAAAATTGAATTGGTGAATTTTATTGGCCAAACTTTTTGTTTACAGATTTAAATTTGCCATCAAAGGAAATGAGTTGTTATAGTACTAGTATTTTCATTTATATTTATATCCATATATGCTCTTTTAAATATAAACTACTTAATAAAAATAACAAAACAGAACAAGAAGACATCAGGAGTATAGAGAAAATACATATCCAGAAAACTTCATTAAAATATCAATTTGATTAAAATTTTCTCTTTTCTTAATTTAAAACATACATAACAGTACATGATACATAAATATTGGTATGTTATTATATTCCATTATATATATAAATATTACATATTAGGTGCTATATGTAACATTACATATTTGATTACATAATTACATATATCATATAAAATACACTAAATAAATCATCATTGTACTATGTAGAAGACGATGGAAAATAGAAAAAATTGAAATATAAGAATATTAAGGATGCATTGGATCATTTGAATAACTTAGAAAAAGCCAGTTGGTAAGTTGGAAGTTAGAAAAAAATACTGATTTTACAGAGATGCAGGAGAAAAGGAGAAATTAAAATAAGGTATAGTCATGTAATACCTCAGACAAGAAAGTTGCATTTTGTTTTGAAAATGAAAGGCAAACCATCAGAAGAATTAAACATGCTTTTTAATCTTAAAATTTGAAAAGTTGAAAGAAATAGTGACTTAGGTTGACCCAATGAGTAAGTGAAGAAATAGGAAAATACATGTTATTAAAATATTTGGGGGTGATGCATTTGATGAGAGTATGGAACAACTTTGCCTGGAGCTTGAAATTCGAGAATGTGAGGAAAGAGAATGCAAACACCATCCTATGATTGCACTCATACATCTGATGCCTTCTCTTCCTTACCATCAAATTGCAGTATATGAAGGACATTTCTTGAAAAAATAAATGAAAATATCACAGTTCAGCAGCAATTTACTTTCTGAAATTTTTGTATCTATGGAGAGCAGAATTCTACTATGTGAGAAATGTTGATATGGATAAAATCATCACAGTAGAAATAAGTAGGTGATTTTGACTAAAAGAAAGCTGTACCTCTGCCAATTCAGAAGACTGTGCCCCGTGTAAGTGTTCATGGGTGCAGACCAGCCTTCAGAAAAAAAAAAAAAAAAAGTCCCCATCTGAGCCAATGCAACCACTGGATTGAATAAGAGAAACTTCCATTAGCTAGCAAGCAGGTCAGAACCAAAAATAAGCTGTCATTTAACAGAGCCTCAGATCACCTCTACCATTTCTTAAGAAACCAAGACAAATCATCAGGGATAGATTAAAGAACAAAACAAAAACATGATGATCAAATAAGAAAACAGGAGGGGGGGGGACACAAAAGTCAATATGAGAAATACATTGGTCATCCAGATTACAAAATTATCAGACACTAAGAAATAAATGACTAACATGCTAAAGAAAATATTTTGAAAAATAATTGGCAACTAGAGAAAGATAAACCATACTGATTCTACAGCTAAATATGCACGAACTAAAATCCAGAACCCAATATATCTTAATTGCAATTAGATACAACTGAAAAGGAAATAGGTGAATTAGAAAACAGGAGGAAGAAAATGCACTAGGTGCATTATAAAGAAAATAAAAGATGTGGAAATTACATAAGAGAGTATAAGACCTTGATGGGACATGTTAAAAAAAAAGAATAGTGGTGCAATTGGAGTATGTAAAAATGAGGAGAGATGGAGAACAGATATTTTCAGAGGAACCCAACCTGGGGCAACACCCCACAGATTGCTATAAACTTCAATGAGAGAAGAATATACTGGAAAACTCATAGCAACATTGATAAAAGCTAAAGAAAAGGAGAAAATCTGTTGGTATTTATTAAATAGCAATCAAATCATCTGGATATTAGTTTTCTTTTTCTTTTGCATTTTAAGACTGTGCACAGTCAGAGCCAAAGAATGACAGGAGGAATTATTATTTGTTTATTTTTATTTCTAAAGACAGTTGCAAATCATTTTTTATCAAATCTTGACTTAAAGGACTCCTGGGTTGTCAGGTGCCCACCTTTGGCTTAGGGTCCTGGGATCAAGTCCTGCAACTGGTTCCCTATAGGGAGCCTGCTTCTCCCTCTGCCTGTGTCTCTCTATCTCTCTGTGTGTCTAAATAAAATCTTTAAAACAAATCTTGTCTTAAAACCTTTTCTACGGGGATCCCTGGGTGGCGCAGCGGTTTGGCGCCTGCCTTTGGCCCAGGGCACCATCCTGGAGACCCGGGATCGAATCCCACATCGGGCTCCCCGCGTGGAGCCTGCCTCTCCCTCTGCCTGTGTCTCTGCCTCTCTCTCTCTCTCTGTGTCTCTCATAAATGAATAAATAAAATATTAAAAAAAAACTTTTCTATGACACCTTCTTAATTTATTTGTGACTATGAAGAAATAGCATTTCTAACTTTATTCTCATTGGATGTATATTCTTTGACTGCTTGCTTCTTTGATTATAGTCCATGCTTTATTACCATTTTGGTTTGTTTACAAAAATTACAATTACAAAAGTTGGTTGCTCAGAGCATCCTTCAAATATTTATTGTTTTCTTTTATCTTGGTTAATGTATTTATTCAGTGTTACTGTTTAATATGTGAATTTGTAATAAGTAAGCTTTAATCTTACTGCTATTTTCCCTGAAATTATATTTTAAATTGCTCTATTGTAATGTAGGTCAACTCCAAATCAATCTCCTTCCACATAAAACTCTTTCATTAATAGTGGATGTGAATATTTCACTCAGCTAGCTCTGGTATCAGAATTTATGTGATCTGAGATAAATTGTCTATATTGGGAGAGCTTACCCCATGGTGGTCATTTTAAAAAAATACATCCAACTATTCTAATCTACAATTAATTATTTCTCCCTAATCTCTCCATGAACTTTCCTCCCTTAATGTTGCTACTGTCATCTGATACAATTTAGATAATTACTGAGCCAATATTCCTGCGACTTTGCAGGGAGAAAGTAAGCAATTTTTTAAAAATGTCATTAATTCCAGTGAGTCACTTGGGTCAGAATTAGATTACTGCCTTGGGTTGAACTGAACAGGGCCCTTGTGATCTAAAACAGTTAATGCAATTTTCTTAAAATTTAATTAAAGCTAGGACTTAGCACATTGAGAATCTTTGTGGCAAATGTGCAGTTGTTAATAAATATTCTTGGTCTCTCCTCTGCTTAAGCAACTCATGCAAGAGTGATATATTTAGATACTGACTGGCTATTCTCTTTATTTCCGACTACGTGAGTTTTGACCCTGAATAATTAGTGTCAGAGTGCACATTAAGGAACAAAAATTTGGCAGAAGGATATGATAACAATGTAGATAGATTTCAAACTTAAAGATGACCAAGGACAATCTCCCCTCTGCTCACATGTCACTATATTTTTCCTGTCCCGTTTCCAAAGATTTGATTAGCAGCCAGTGTTTATTTAGAATTAAATGTACAGTACACAAGTGATCATGCATTGCTGAATCTAAATGTTCCCCTCTTAGTTCCATCTCTTGTGACCATGATCCCTTTATATCATATATTTCATCTTTTGAATCCTTGTGCAGACTTTGCTTAAGCTACCAAAAGGACAGACTTGCTATCTCATGAGATTCTCTAAGAAATTTATAATTTTGATTTTATATAAATGATACCATAGAAAATGATAGAAAGCTCCCCACTTAATTTTGTAAAGGCAGAATTAATTGATTATCGAATATTGATACATATACTACAAAGAAAGGAGAGTAATGAAGTTCTCAAATACAGATCAAAAACATAAGATGTGAGATTCTAAAAAACTAAGGAGGAATCCCTGGGTGGCGCAGCGGTTTGGCGCCTGCCTTTAGCCTAGGGCGCAATCCTGGAGACCTGGGATCGAATCCCACATCAGGCTCCCAGTGCATGGAGCCTGCTTCTCCCTCTGCCTGTGTCTCTGCCTCTCTCTCTCTCTCTGTGACTATCATAAATAAATAAAAAAATTTAAAAAAATAAAAATAAAAAAATAAAAAACTAAGGATAAATTTATAACCAAATTTGATTTCTTCCAGCTATACAAAACTAAGAAAATTTATCAACATAAACATTTATTTCATAAATATTTGAATGCAAATATTACTATGAGAATATATACTGGGAATGGTAAAGATTTGTAGTTATTAGCAGTAAAATTCCAAGTGAAATAATTTCACGTAATAAAATTGTTTTATCAAAGATAGCAAATATTATACTAGAGTTTGACATTACAAGACAATTTCAATTAAGATCAAGAATTAGATGGGATGATTAAATTATAATTTAATTTTGATTCAGAGGTTATACAAAATAAACTCAAAGAACTTGAGAAAAAATTTCTTTCTCCTTCCTTCCTTCCTTCCTTCCTTCCTTCCTTCCTTCCTTCCTTCCTTCCTTCCTTCCTTCTTTCTTCCCTCCAAGAGAGTGCATGTGCTTGCAGGGAAGGGGCAGAGAGGGGATCTTATATAGGCTGCACACTCAGCATTGACTCCTATATGGGATTCAATCCCATAATTTGAGATCACAACCTAAACTGAAATCAAGAGTTAGTCACCCAACTGACTGAACCACCCAGGACCCCTCATATCATTTCTAAGGATCTTGAAGAATTTTATCATGTTATAAAAATAATCTTTCCAATGTCCAAAGTACTTGACAACTTTATGTTCATAATTCTTAAGTTTGGCCCAGGGAATTTAGCATAAGAATACATAATGACTAAATGGAATAATGTCAGTGTTATGCTGTGACACCAGTTATAAAATTTTTGTAAAATCTATCAGATTCCCTCCCAAATATGGAGTTTATATAACTCAAAATTATAAAAGTTCTTATAAAAAATATTCCCCTATTTATATAAAAAAATCTTGGGCACAAATAAAACATTGTGGTGATTCTTTAGAACAATTGGCAAGATTCCTTTAAAAAACAACTATTAAGGACATATTTTTTAACATTGTGTGCTCGTTACAAATGTCCTCAGGCAAGTTGTCACATCTCCCAACTCAAACTGTCTATGGTTGGAACAAGGAAAAATATATTACTTTAGAAAATTTATGAATATGTGGAAAAGTCTCCATTTAAACATGCCATTCACATAGAAAATCGTGTGCCTCTTTTGCACTGTAAGTTTATTATTTAAATTTAAATTCAATTAATTAACATATAGCCTATTATTGGTTTCAGAGGTAGAGGTCAGTAATTCATCAGTTGCCTATAACACCCAGTGCTCATCCTATCTTGTGCCCTCCTTCATGCCCATCCCCAGGGACCCCCTCCTCTCACCCCCCCGCCCTTCCAGTGACTCTCAGTTTGTTTTCTATGACTAAGAGTCTCTTGTGGTTTGACTCCCTCTCTGATTTCATCTTATTTTTTCTTCCTCTCTTCCCCTATGATCCTCTGTTTTGTTTCTTAAATCCCACATAGGAGCAAAATCATATGATAATTGTCTTTCTCTGATTGACTTATTTCACTTAGCATAATTCCCTCTAATTCTGTCCACATCATTACAAATGGCAAGATTTCTTCCTTCCTTCCTTTTTTTTTCTTTCTTTCTTTCTTTCTTTCTTTCTTTCTTTCTTTCTTTCTTTTCTTTCTTTCTCTCTTTCTCTCTTTCTCTCTTTCTTTTTCTTTCTTTTTCTTTCTTTCTTTTTTTTTGATGGCTAAGGAATATATATATATATACACACATACATACATATATACACACACACAATCTTCATTATCCATTCTGTTAATGGACTTCGGGGATTTTTCTATAGTTTGGCTATTGTGGACATTGCTGCTATGAGCATCGGGGTGCTGATGTCCCTTTGGATTACTATGTCTGTATCCTTGAGAAAATACCTAGTAATGCTGGGTCACAGGGTAGCTCTACTTTTAACTTTTTAAGGAACTCCCCTACTATTTTCTAAAGTGGCTGTACCAGCTAGCATTCCCACCAACAGTGCAAGAGGGTTTCCCTTTATTCACATCATCACCAACATCTGTTGTTTCCTATGTTATTAATCTTAGCCATTCTGACTGGTGTGAGGTGGTATCTTTTTGTAGCTTGCATTTGTACTTCCCTGATGCTAAGTGACATGGAGTATTTTTTCATGTGACTGTTGGCCATCTTGATGTCTTCTTTAGAGAAATGTGTGTTTATTGGGACACATGGGTGGTTGAGTGGTTGAGCGTCTGCCTTTGGCTCAGGGCATGATCCTGGGATCCAGGATGGAGTTCCACATTGGGTTCCTTGCAGGGAGCCTGATTCTCCCTCTGCCTATGTCTCTGCCTCTCTCTGTGTCTCTCATAAATAAATAAATAAATAAATAAATAAATAAATAAATAAATAAAATCTTTAAAAAAGAGAGAGAGAGAGAGAAATATCTGTTCATGTCTTCTGCCCAATTCTTGATTGGATTATTTGTTCTTTGTGTCTTTCTTTCAAGTGTTCTATAGTTTTCAGATGATAAATTCTTTGACTCTTTGGTTAGGTTTATTCCATGTATTTTATGTTTTTTTGGCAACCACCAGTGGGATTGATTCCTTAATTTCTCTTTCTTCTGTCTCATTGTCAATGTATATAAATGTAACTGATTTGTGTGCATTGATTTTATTATCCTGCCACATTGCTGAATTTACTGTAGGAGTTCTAGCAATTTTGGGGTAGAGTGTTTTGGGTTTTCCACAGAGTATCATGTCTTCTGCAAAAGAGTGAGAGTTTAACTTTTTTGCATATTCAGATGTCTTTTATTTCTTTTTGTTGAATAGCAGTGGTGAAAGCGGACATCCCTGTCCAGTCCCTGATCTTAGGGGGAAAGCTCTTAGTTTCTCCCCTTTGAGAACGATATTTGCTGTGGGTTTTTCATAGATAGCTTTTAAGATATTGAGATATGTTCCCTCTATCCCTACACTATGGAGAGTTTTAATCAAGAAAGGATACTGTATTTTGTCAAATGCTTTTTCTCTATCTACTGAGAGGATCATATGATTCTTGTTCCTTCTTTTATTAATGTGATTTATCACATTATTGATTTGCAGATGTGGAACCTCCTTTGCAGCCCAGGGGTAAATCTCACTTGGTCATGATGAATAATCTTCTTAATGTATTGTTGCATCCTATTGGCTAGTATCTTGGTGAGAGTTTTTGCATCCATGTTCATCAGGGATATTGGTCTGTAATTCTCCTTTTTGGTGGGGTCTTTGTCTGATTTTGGGATCAAGATAATTCTGGCCTCATAGAAAGAGTTTGGCACTTTTCCTACCATTTCTATTTTTTGAAGCAGTTTCAGAAGAATAGATATTATTTCTTCTTTAAACATTTAGTAGAATTCCCCTGGGAAGTCATCCAGCCCTGGAGTCTTGTTTGCTGGGAAGTTTTTGATGACTGCTTCAATCTCTTTGCTGTTATGGGTCTGTTCAACTTTTCTTTCTTCTTGTTTCAGTTTGGGTAGTTTATACATTTCTAGGAATGCATCCATTTTTTCCAGATTGTCTAATTTGTAGGCATATAGTTGTTCATAATATGTTCTTAAAATTGTTTATAATTTTTTTGTCATGATCTCTCCTCTTTCATTCATTCATTTCATCTCTCCTCTTTTTTTTTTTTTATTTGAGTCCTTTCTCTCTCTCTGTCTCTCTCTCTCTCTCTTTGAGAAGTCTGGCCAGGGATTTATTGATCTTACCAATTGTTTCAAAGAACCAGCTCCAAGATTCATTGATCTGTTCTTCTGATCTTCTGGTTTCTATTTCATTGATTTCTACTGTAATGTTTATTAATTCCCTTCTCCTGCTGGGTTTGTGCTTTATTTGCTGTTCTTTCTCCAGCTCTTTTAGGTGTAAGGTCAGATTGTACAGTTGAGACCTTTCTTGTTTCTTCAGAATTGCTGTATACTTCCCCCTTGGGTTGCCTTTGCTGTATCCCAAAGGTTTTGAATAGTTATTTTTTCCTTTTCATTTGTTTCTATGAATTTTTAAAATTCTTCTTGGATTTCCTGGTTGACCCACTCATCTTTTAGTAGGATGCTGTTTGGCCTCCATGTATTTGAGTTGTCCCCATATTTCCTCTTGTGATTGAGTTCCAGTTTCAAAGCATTGTGGTCTAAGAATCTATGCAGAGAATAATGCCAATCTTCTGGTACCGTTTGAGACCTGATCTGTGACCCAGTATGGGATCTATTCTGAAGAATGTTCCATGTGCACTTGAGAAGAATGTGTTTTCTGTTGCATTAGGTGGAAATGTTCTAAATATATCTGTGAAATCATCTGGTCCAGGGTGTCATTCAATGACTTTGTTTGCTTGTTTATCTTCTGCTTAGATGATCTGTAAGTGGGGGGTTAAAGTCCTCTACTATTATTACATTATTATCAATGTGTTTATTTAATTTTGTTTTTAATTGGTTTACATAATTGGCTGCTCCCATGTTAGGGGCATAAATATTTACAATTGTTAGATCTTTTTGTTGGATATATCCTTTCATTATGATATAGTGTCCCTCTTCATCTCTAATTACAATTTGGTTTAAAATCTAATTAGTCTGATATAGGGATTGCTACGCCAGCTTTCTTTCCATGTCCATTATCATGATACACAGTTCTCCACACCTTCACTTTCAATCTTGAGGTGTCTTTGGATCTAAAATGAGTCTTTTGTAAACAGCATATCGATGGATCCTGTTTTTTTTTTTTTAAGATTTTATTTATTTATTCATGAGAGACGCAGAGAGAGAGAGAGAGAGAAGGAGGCAGAGATACAGGCAGAGGGAGAAGCAGGCTCCACACAGGGAGCCTGATGTGGGACTCGATCTCAGATCTCCAGGATCAGGCCCTGGGCTGAAGGTGGCGCTAAACCGCTGAGCCACCTGGGCTGCCCCAAGGGTTCTGTTTTTTTGCCAATGTAATACCATGTGTCTTTTGATTGGAGCATTTAGCCCATTTACATTCAGAGTAACTATTGAAATACATGAATTTAGTGCCATTATATTACTTGTAAAGTCACTATTTCTATATATTGTCTCTGTTCCTATCTGGTCTATGTTACATTTGGGATCTCTCTTCACTTAAAGGGTCCCCTTTAATATTTCTTGCAGGGCTGGATTAACGTTCAGAAATTCTTTTACTTTCTGTTTGTTCTGGAAGCTTTTTATGTATCCTCTATTTTGAATGACGTCCTACCTGTGTAAAGTATTCTTGGGTGCATATTTTTCTCATTTGGCACCTTGAATATATCATGCCAGTCCTTTCTGGCTTTCCCATTCTCTGTGGATAGGTTTTCTGCCTGTCTAATATACCTATCCTTGTAGGTTATGGAACTCTTGTCTCAAGCTGCTTTCAGAATTTTCTCTTTTCTCTGATATTTGCAAGCTTCATTATTATATGTTGAGTTGTTGATCTATTTTTATTGATTTTCAGGTACTTCTCTATGGTTCCTGGACTTGAATGCCTGTTTCCTTCCCCAATTTAGAGCAGCTCTAATCTATAATTTGCTCCAATATACCTTCTGCTCCCCTCTCTCTCTTTCCTCTTTCTCTAGGATACTCGTTATTTTAATACAGTTTCACTTTATGGTCTCACTGATCTCTCGACTCTTTTTGTGATTTAGTAGTTGCTTATCTCTCTTTTTCTCAATCTCTATTCTCCATCATTTGGTCTTCTACATCACTAACTAATTCTCTCTTCTGCCTCATTTATTCTAGAAGTGAGAGCCTCCATTTTTATTGCATCTCATTAATAGTATTTCTGATTTTGACTTGATTAGATCTTAGTTCTTTTATTTCTCAAGAAAGGGATTCTCTAGTGTCTTCTATGCTTTCTTCAAGCCCAGCTTGTATCTTTATAATCATTATTCTGAACTTAGTTATGACATCTTATTATATCCATACTGATTAGGTCCCTAGTCAGGGCTTCTTCTTGTTCTCTTTTGAGGTGAGTTTTTTCAACTGTCATTCTTGCAGAAAGTAGTTGATTTTCTATTTGTAGAATTACAGCAATTCTTTTTTTAGATCGCTGGCTGAGTTCACAGGTGTTCAGAATGATTTGACAGCTATCTAGCTGAATTCCTGGGACCAGGTAGAAACAGGGTCATCTACTCATCTGCCATCTTCCTCCTTTTCTCCACATGTAAGTTTAAAAATTATTTTTCTATTTCTTTTTTTTTTTTTTTTTTTTTTTTTTTTTTTTTAAATTTTTATTTATTTATGATAGTCACATAGAGAGAGAGAGAGGCAGAGACACAGGCAGAGGGAGAAGCAGGCTCCATGCACCGGGAGCCCGACGTGGGATTCGATCCCGGGTCTCCAGGATCGCGCCCTGGGCCGAAGGCAGGCGCCAAACCGCTGCGCCACCCAGGGATCCCTATTTTTCTATTTCTGATCATGGAATTAATTCACAGTCCTTACAAAAAATTTTGAGAAAAACCAAGATGTAAAGCAAATAACCACTCTATAAATGCAATAAAACAGTGATAATTGTGAATGACAATTTGGTTTTTCAATATTTTACTTGCATTTTTATTATGCATATGTTTTTTTTTTAATTTATTTTTTATTGGTGTTCAATTTACTAACATACAGAATAACACCCAGTGCCCGTCACCCATTCACTCCCACCCCCCGCCCTCCTCCCCTTCTACCACCCCTAGTTTGTTTCCCAGAGTTAGCAGTCTTTACGTTCTGTCTCCCTTTCTGATATTTCCCACACATTTCTTCTCCCTTCCCTTATTTTCCCTTTCACTATTATTTATATTCCCCAAATGAATGAGAACATATAATGTTTGTCCTTCTCCGACTGACTTACTTCACTCATATGCATATGTTTATATAGATACTGCATGTAGAAATATACATCTAAACAAAAATTTGGAACTTGTTATCATTTCTCTATCACTTATGTAAAATATACATATTCTCCAACCATGACTACATATTTATCCCTACATATTTATAATTTTTCATTCTATATTTTATAATATGAATATTTTATCTGTGCCTGTTATTTTATCACAAATTATGATTTTTGTGTACATTAAAATTATTCAAACATTTGATAACTCCATAATACCATTATCAATTATGAATTGTTTCTCTCCTCTTTTCCAAAAATTAAAATTACTTATAATCAATTTTTTTTTCTTATTGTAATGACTAGAAACTTTCAGATCACTATTTTAATGGTGGAGCTCTTATGGATAATTGAAAATTGATGATGAAATGTAGTTAAATGAAGAATTTCCTATCAGGTTAAGGAAGTATCCTATTATCCCTAATAAGATTTTAATAGTAACTAGCACTGGATTCTATTGAATGTGTTTACTATATCATTTATTAGCACATTTCAAACTTGCTCTACTCAAATACCTATATTTAATAAGTAATCTACTGAATCAACTATTGCTTTGCAAGAGGGATAGTTCTCTTCAACTGTGCTGAAATACTACTATAATCTATTGTAGATTGAATTTGACAGAATTTGTAAAACATTTTTCTTTGTATTTAGAAGTGAGATTGGTTTAAATTAGTATCCTCCAAAGTTTATTCACCATAAGAAAAAACCCATGAATTACTAAACTTAAAAAGTGTTTGCTTATGCAGTGACTTTTGAAAATTCTACCTAAAATTTCACAATCTACATCTGTATATATAAGGTTATTAAAGTTTTGATGAAGTCATGAAATAAAGAAATTTATTTAATTTTATTCAAATTTATTTTACATGGTATTATTTTTCTGAACAACTATTAAGAGATTGTTTTTTCTTGTTCAGAATGCATTTGGGGTAATACTGGCCTAAGGAAATAATTGTTGGTTTTAACATAGTTTTTTAAAAAATGAAAAACGGGGTATTTTTCTACCTTAACATTAATATTGCTTGTAACTTCTGTGCTATTCTCTAGCTTTTCTCATTTTGAGCTATAAGGAAAATAAACAGTAGCAAAATAGCATGAAACAGATGAAATTAACAAAAAAAGTACATAGCTTACAGAAAATAATTCACTTTATCTGGGAAAAGATAATACATTAAAAAGAATGATAATAGTAATAATACTTAGAACTATAACATTATACATAATGGTGAAAGACAATGTTTTTCCACTAATATCAGCAAAAAGTTAGGATATCCTTTTTCATCACTTAATTTCAGTATTTGTTATATAGTACATAATTCAAGATTTTCTGATATTGACAGAGGAATAAACCAGTAGATCAATGAAACAGAATAGAAAATTCAGAAAAATACCCACGTTACTATGCACAGTTAAATTTTTGACAAATTTGCAAAATCAATTTGATAAAGGAAGGATAACATGCTCAGCATGTGATGCCAAAGCATTGCCTTTCATGGGCAAAAAATAAATACATGCATTAAATTAAAAAAGTAAACCTCAATCTAAATCACATACCTTTTACAGAACTAACTCAAAATCAATCAATGACTTCAAAGTGAAATATAAAACTATAAAACTTTTGACAAAAATTTACTGGAGAAAAATCCTTGGGATCAAGGACTAGAGAAGAGTTCCTAGACTTAGTATCAAAAATACAATGTGAAAAGAAAAAAATTAATTTATTAGACTTTATCAAAATTAAGAAACAAAGGAAAACATTTACTATTTGGAAGACAGTGTTAAGAAGATGGAAAGATCCAGTTGTCCTTCAACAGCTGAACAGTTACACTGATCAGGACACATGTATCTGTAGCACGAAATACTCCTCAAGAAGATAAAGACACCAACTGTTGGCATATACAAAACACTTGATGAATCACCTGAAAATTATGCTGGGGGAAAGCCAGTTCCTAAAGATGTATCGTATGATCTTGCTGATGTGTCATTCTTGAAATGACATGATTATGGAGATGGGGGAGCATGGGTGGTCTCAGGGTCTGAGAAGGGGGTGCTGGTGGGAGGAGGGCAGGCTATACAGGGCGAATGATAGGAGGAAACGTGCTGATCGATGTTCTGCTGTGACATTTATTATATCGCCAGCATTGCAGGAAATTCAGTGAAGCGTACGCAGTATGTCTGTATTATTTCCTATTTCAGCATGTGAATACTTAATTATTTAAATGTTAAAATAAAACATGTAATTAAAAAGACAAAGAAGAAGAGTTAAAACTGAATACTTCGGCCAAGTAACAGCAAATGATAGTTTGGTGAAATAGAATTGTATGAATGAATAAAGCAGGGGTAAAATTTAGCAGACTTCAGGTAAAATGGGATACTTTGACATACTTTTTTTGACCAGGAAAATATTTTGAAAAAGGACATCATTCGCTTGCTAGGGTTGCCATCACAAAATAGCACAGATTGGGAGGCTTAAAGAGCAGACATTTATTTTCATGTAGCTCTGGAGGCTAAAGGTCCTAGTCAAGGCAGATTTTGTTTCATTCAAGGCCACCTTCCTGCTGTGTCCTCATGTGGTCCGTGTGTGGTCCGTGGCCTACTCTTCTTTCATGTGGACACTGGTTGATCTGGATCAGGGACACCTATCAGATCTCATTTGACTCTAATTACCTCTTTAAAGTCTGTATCTAAAAATAGAGTTACACTTTGAGCTACTGGAGGTTAGAATTTCAACTTGAGTATTGCTGTGTGAGAGACACAGCTCAACCTACAACAGAGACCAACACTTAGAAATTACAGAGATTCTAAGACAAATTCAAATGTTTGCTATTTCTAGAGTGTACGGTTAGTTATGGCAACTACTGGTAGGATCAGAGAAAGGAGTCACTGCTTCTAACACACATGCACATATGTACTTGGCATTCATGGACACACACACACACACACACACACACACAACCCCACAGGTCCTCCCAACCCCTCTACCACATGCTGGACTGTACAGCTCTGGAATATGGCATCCTGTGAGCTTCTGACAAAGAAAGAGAGAAAAGATTGGAGAAAAAGACCCTGAAGGGAAAGCATGAGGCTCCATCAACCAAAAAACCTCTTAACACTTTTGTAAGCAATACTCAAGGGTCAAGAACCAGTGGCCACTTACAGAGGGCAGACAGTGTCTCTCTCAAAAAGGCCTAAACACATTCTGTCAACAACAAATTAGTCTATTATTTCAATCCTTCTATATTTTTCTGCGTTTGATCAGGAGTTGACATTTATTCCAAGTTTCTCCTGTTGAGTTTACCAAGTGTACCAATGGTGGACGGTGCAGTGCTCTGGTTTATTGGAAGCATTCCTACGCATGTAAGTGATCATTCTTAATGCAAACCAATAAAACAGGTTGCAACCATGTCACTGTTGTTTGACCATGAGGATATTTTACTAGATAGGGAAAGCCAGCTCTATATTAGCCTGAAAGCAACGGAAAACCAAGATAAAAATGTGACAACTATTTCCTTAAATGCAAATTATTAAATTCTACAGAATGTAAAATGGAGAGGTCATAGGAAATACGAAGAGGGAGAGGGCACTCTTATTTTATACTGGAGTCCTTTCTTACAGTTGTATTGTTGCCTCCTACTGTTCTGTTCCCTTGCTCAGATTTACTAAATGAAATATTCACTCAACTTATTAAAAGACAAACAGTGTGGGGGAGAATTCACTAATGCCTTTGCAAATAACACGAGGCACTTTTGTTTCAGAAAATAAAATATTTATCAAGCAAATCATTACGAAATAAATGTGTAATACTTAATAGTTTTAACAGTGTTTTGTGTGTGTGTGTGTTTTTGTGTGTGTGTGTGTTTTGTGTGTGTGTGTGTGTGTTTTCATTTATAGTGTACCAACTGGCTTTAATCTCACAAATTTGTGAGAAACCTCTAACCAAAAGTGTGTTTTCTGATTAGATGTATATTTGAGTTCACCACTCTGCTTCACTGTTTCAGTTGGTACAGTTGACTCAACACAGTAGGTGTTCAGGATGCTAGTTGCTCTGTCTCTGTGGCCAGTTTAACTCACTGAGCTTTACCGACCGCCCCCCCCCCCACTCATTAAGAAACTATAAGATTCAATTAAATAGTTCATAAGTTTCCTTCAGTTTTATATTTTATGACTTTATGGCCTTTATAATTTTGTTTTTTGAACTAAACGAATCTGTTCTATGTTCTATCTATCTATTAGCAGATAATAATAAATAAAGGCTTCAATAATAAAGCCTGAGGAGATCACAAATGCAAGTCAGGAGACTTCTGATTAGAGCTGGCGAGGGTAGTAGACAGGTGGATTAATGTGTTCTTGCAACCATGGCCCCTCAAGAGAGAGACTCTGTCATCAGAAATTATCTTTGAGACAAAACAAATTTGTAAAGATATGGTTTCCAGAAACTGCAAAGCAATTTTCTTTAAAATAAATGTTTTAACATCTGTTTTTCCTTCTTTTCTCAAGAGATACTAGAAGTCATAAAACTAAATGTATTGCTATTAATGAAATAAGTCTTTTTTCATAATCTTAGACCTATACTTCAACTATTGAATCTTTCTTTGGCTTTAGAATTAAGCAGTGGGTAGTGACAAGAAATGGGGAAAATATCTCCATTTTTAGATGAATGTCTGTCCTTGCAGAAGAGACAGAAAGATAAAGGAGAGAGAATTAAGTAAAACAGTAGGTTATGTGATTGTTTGTGTGTGTGTGTGTATTTGTCGTTTTGGGGAAACATCAAGTTAATTGGCATAACCAGATCTACCTTCTATAGCTCTTCAGGGCCTTTAAAAGCCGCGCTCTGTTCAGGAAAACATAAGAATTCAAAGCATAAATCTTGGACCATTTACTTACAAAATAAATAATCCTCGATATGATCGAAGGACCATAATCAATACCATAGAGATAGTCACAGTTAACACCGAATCATTAAGTAAAAGTTGGAACTCATTCACACCACTCTGTCAAGACAGCAGGTGTATATGCATGGATTTTGTGTTCAAATCTAGGTTCTAATTTGGCCTTAAAGTTTTCTTGATTTTGACCTTTGGCCAACTGATGACCTGTTAAGACATTAACCTCTTTACCTCTAAACTATAGATAATGCGACCAATATTAGTGAGTCTTTGGTTTGCTGGTTAGTAATATGGGCTACAAGAAAGTGCTATACTATTGTCTCTGTCCCCACGACTGCAAGGGAAAATGCACAGAACTAATTCTGAATAGATTTATAACCGATACTACTGACAGGAACAAAATCGCAAAACTTTCATTATATGGCAAGAGCTCATCCTACGTACGCAGGCTAACTGCACTGAATTTTGGGCAGTGACGGGGTGGTTCTAACTTTCCCTGTCAATGGTTTTATGCTTACTGCCTTTATGCTTCTTCAACATTATATTGAAAGCCAAAGATGGTCACATTTTCTTAAATTGAATATATTTGCATTTTTTCTCCATATAAACCAACGTGGCCACCTGTCTCCTCACAGTGAGCAGGAGACTTCAGGAACTTTGGATGAGCCCTCATCAGGCTCTCTATGGAACCAGCTCTTCTCTGTTGTTTATGTTTGGGGAAATGCAGAGTCCTCTTTGCTGTGATTTGTGGGACTTCGGAAGAGTCAAGAAATCATCTTTGCGACTCTATTTTTCTGAATGGGATAAAAGATCATCTTTCAAATGTCACCTCTTTAATAGTATTATTTCTTTCACTTTGTGTAGCGCATCCAAAATGCAGTGTCATATAGGGAACAACAGAATGCTACAGGGTCCCTCAAATTCTACAACAAATGTTCAATTTTAATTTTCAATTTGATAATTATCTCATCCAAATTAACACTGGTATATTGGGCTTATACTTTGAATCAAGTTGATGATCTCCACTAAAAAAAAAATGTTAGAGTGGGGTATCCATGCTTACTTGGAAGCAAAGTGATTTCCTGAAGAACATTTATTGAAAAGTGTGCTAGTAAATGCCAGAATGTGCGATGGCTCTAACTTGACATGATACAATGCCAAAATGACAATAGTTTTACACTTGTGTGCTTAAAGTGAATTCTTTAAGCAAATTTATTTATTTACTTTATGAATTGTGTTTATTTATTCATGAAAGACACAGAGAGAGAGAGGCAGAGACACAGGCAGAGGGAGAAACAGGCTCCATGCAGGGAGCCCGACATGGGACTGGATCCTAGGTCTCCAGGATCATGCCCTGGGCTGAAGGCAGCGCTAAACCACTGAGCCACCAGGGCTGCCCCCCTTTAAGCAAATTTAAAGGCAAGACTTCTCTTATACAGAGACAATTCCTAAACTGAAGGCCGTATTTTTTTTAGAGGCAGTATCTGTCCCTTTAATTTTTAAAAAACATGAGATAATTGATTTTACAACATGAAAACAAAGTTACTATGGCAGCGTAAGGATTTTAAAGAATATACAATAATTTAGAAAATTGTAAGTGATACAAAATTGATAAGTGCTGTGTTTTGGCAGCTCATAAAAATGAAAATTTCTCAGTTGTTAAAACAAGTGGTTGCAGGTTTGAGGTCAGTGTTAATAGAAATGTCGAGATAGAAGGTATTTTTGACAGATACTCTGTGATGAAATCAGAAGTAGAAGTGTTACCTGCATCCTGGATTTATACAAACCAACCTCAGAGACTTCATTAGTAATAAGTATGATTTACTGTTCTTAAAGAGCTGAAATCCTCCACAGCCCCAGAAATATAAACGCAAATCAATTTTACTTCAGAAACTGTTCTATTTTTTATTTAATGTGTTTAGTCTTGAAATCAAATACTAATATTTTTAATAAAATGTTCATCATATATTCTCACTTAACCATGACCCCCTAATAATTAACATATATTAAAAACAAAAATAACTGATGACTACTTTGTCTTAAATTTATCTCTAGAAGTACATTTTAGTATCATGGAATATCCTTGTGTTTGAGATTCACTTTGTTGTATTTTGAACAAAGTATATTTGTTAAAGTATAAATTAAAGCAAATCAACTGGTTTTAGAGCAACTTTATAATATGTTTATAAAATTAACTATAGGAAAACTTTCTATTTCAGAAAATTTGAAAAATTTAAGGCACTATCGATATCTGTTACAAAAATGACACTAAAATATATCCTTCATTTTTTTCAATTGTGTTCTTTACGGGTAATACTTTGTCATAAAAATCTTTAGATAAATAAGAAATTGTGATTAATGAGTTACTCCTAACCTCTTCTTTAACCTTTCAGATCCCTAAGGTGGCTTTTATCATTATTTTTAACTATATAATTGTAATTAATAACTAAACTGATATTAAAATATTAATTTCTATATTTTATTAGATATTTTAAAGGCAACCTGATATTTTATTTTAATTCTTAAAAAATATTTATTTATTTACCCATGAGAGACACAGAGAGAGAGAGAGAGAGAGGCAGAGACACAGACAGAAGAAGAAGCAGGCTCCATGCAGGGAGCCCGACGTGGGACTCAATCCCAGGACTTCAGAATCACACCCTGGGCTGAAGGCAGGCACTAAACTGCTGAGCCACTCAGGGATCCCCCAACCTGATAGTTTAAAGACTAGTAGAACATTGAAATATTTTCTTCTAGATGAACAATTTGCCAATATTTTAGTATGTATGTGTACATGTTTATTTTTAGCAAAGGTTTGCAATCATGTCTTTTTCCTAAAAGTATTAAATATGGACTCGTAGCCATTAGAAAATGTAGAGATATATGTGTATTTGGCTTAAAGATATATAAAGGACGGTGGTGGGAGAATTTAGTCCTTCGCCCAAACAAGTGCCCTTTTGTTAATAGTGAGCTCTGGACAACATGGGATCTGAGTGTGCAGCTCACCCCCAAGCACAGGCGTGTTAAGGGCCATGAGGCCTCATACTCCCCGGGGACCTAGCTGAGGACCCACTGTGCTTCCAGACTAATCTTCTTTCTCCAGGGCTTGTTGCTGCCCCCACCTCAGGCATAAATCCTGAAAGCATCTCCACGTGCAAACCTCAATTTCTGGGTTTCCTTCCCTCTGTGTGCACCAGCAGTGTGTCCAGGAGAACAGATGCTAAAAATGGAATTTTCGACGAGCTGGGTTACCTATTGGCTGGCTGACAGTGTGAGCCCCTTGTGAGCGGCAGGTGAAGCCTGGATCAGCTCTGGCCCAGGGAGCAGTATCAGGGTTAACATGTCATCTGCTGCTGAGATCTACAGTGTCCCAGTAGAAAAAAAAAAAAAAATGCAACTAGCAGGGAAAAGTATTCAGCACTTAAAAAACATGAACAAACTTGTAACTATGACGGAAAAGTAAATGTATGGACGAGTGGTGCTGGCGAGAAATGGAAATTCTGAGTGTGAACCCAACAGGTCCTCCTTCACAGCACAGAAGAACACCCCCCATCCAGCAGTAGGTGGGCAGAGGGCTGAGCTCAGGCCCACAGTTTTATCATAAATGCAGCAGAAAAAAAAGGAAAAAAAATAAACGTAGCAGAATTCAGGAGAAAGATGAATTCTCAGCTGCTGCAGGTCTGCTATGTCCACGATGGCATTGACTGGACAAGAAAAGACACCTGCCAATGGTTTGAGTTTGATGAAACTCTAACACTGGGGATCCCTGGGTCGCTCAGTGATTTAGCACCTGCCTTCAGCCCAGGACATGATCCCAGGGTCCTGGGATCGAGTCCCACATGGGGCTCCCTGCATGGAGCCTACTTCTCCCTCTGCCTGTGTCTCTGCCTCTCTCTCTATGTGTCTCTCATGAATAAATAAAATATTAAAAAAAAAAAACTCTAACACTCTGGATCCACTGGGCTCTTGGACAGGCTTGTGCTCCTCGCCTGCTAGCAGCTTACACCTGCCCCTTCCTGTCACACAACAGGAGCCTTCCCTCCTGGGCCCAGGTGGAGACCTATGGCCTGTTCCTGGAGGAGCCACAGGGAATGCTGCAAACAGAGGCTTCAGAGGCCATCTTGCAGGAGGACCCAGGGGCTGCTTGGGCTCCTAGGCCCCATGCCACCATCTCCTCTAGCTGCCTGCCACTCTGCTCAACTCACAGCATCCTGTGCCCCAGTTTCTGAGTTTGGAGAATCTGGAAAAATAACAAAAGCTCCTCCATAGTTTTTGTAGATTTTATAAATTTGCATATATAAAGTACCTGAATATTTGAGGTCATTATTTTTTTTTTTTATTTGAGGTCATTATTACTCTCAATACAACTTTGAAAAAGATAGAGTCTAGCAGAGAATTGATGTGTCCTAAATTTTTGCTACGCAGATGGAGGGACAATGCACACTCTGACGGCCAGACATGTATATGGAAAGGTGAGTGCTAAACCCCACGCAAAACACAAACGTGAAAAGATACATGGGACACACAACTGAATGAAAGGCGACAGACATGCACACTCCGTTGCAGTTTATGCCACCACCTAAGAGTGGCTCAAACAAATCAATACCCGGATTGGTCTGGTGCCCTCCCTTGTTAGGGCCGCCACTATCACCTTAGGACTTACTTCTTCCTCAATATTTTTTGCTCCTGTGAGTGCATTTCCAGAGGCTTGTTTTGCAAGAACAAAACTATCTTTTACATTTGATTGAAAAGCCTGGCAGTCTCCTAAATCCCCTTTTATCTCAATCTTCTGGAATAAATGCCATTTCTTTTTTAAATTATCAGTGAGAAATGGTTATTAAAGTAACAGTTATACTTTCTGCTTTTTTAATTATGTATTTGTGCGTGTAGCTTGGCCCTTAACACAGCGGTGGGAAATGATCCTTGTCCTTGCATGATCACGACGAGAACCCCCGACACCTGGACTTGCGGATGGGGTCTCAGAGGATGGTTCTCCACGTTGGCAGGCCTCATGGCTCACCATGGATGGCCTTTGCCAAGGGAACAGACCGATGACAGGAGGGGAAGTCTTGAGGTGTTTACTCTCCCCGAATCTGACCCACATGCCGTCTCTGGTGGCAGCAAGGAGGACAAGTGCCAGTCTCCTCTGCTGGGAGCCACCCCTGTGCTCATTAATGTTTGTAGCACAATTTGATGCAGCCTATAAAGATGCAAGTGATGGTACAAGTAGGGGCCTAGAGAGCTTTCCTAACCATTCCTTACATTGGTAATTACAAAACATTTTTAGGAGACGAAGTCAACACACTCCTGACCTCTCACCTGAGACAGTTCCATGTGTTGCAAAGGCTTTTACCTTTGCTTGTTAGAAATGCAGGAATCTGCTTGCTCCTTCCCTCTTTGATTTAAACATAACTTTCACTAGAGCCGTTATTTCTGGGCAATGAAAAGTCTCTATAATGGCATTAAGTTCAGGAGAACCCTGCGTCCTACCACAGCAAACAGCCACCGCCTCTCCACCTACTTGTCCTGGTAAAGGGATGTGGCCCTGATGAACTCTCTTCAGGTTCTATATTCTGTTCTGACCATCGTGGTGTGTCATGTCATTTTTATGAAGGAGAGAATTGTTACCTCCATGGGGCAGGGAGAGGAGGAAATTGCTGTTTTACTTCTGACCTGAAAATGTGTGCTCCATTGTCAAGGAGCTCCGTAGAGCTCCGTAGAGAACTATGAAATGCCACTGCGTCTGTATTTTCTGGCCTGCAAGTGACTTTGTCAGTATTAAATACTAGAAATAGAAGAAAAATGTGCAAGGTGTGCCCTAGCCCTTCCATGCCTTATGGAGTGAGAAGGCAAAGCGGAGACAGATAAAAGACCAAGGTTGGAGGAGCACGGGGAGTGCTCAGATGTATTGCACAGTCAGGATATATAATAAAAGGTCAAAAAAGGGGAAGTTAATAAAATTATAACAGCTGAGAATACCTTCTAACTGTAATCAGTTACTAGGTAAGTTGAAAACATAGATATTGATCTTAGGATTTTATTAAAGAGGCCTCAAAGCGCTTTCAGAACTCCCAGGAGGGCAGCCTAGGGAAAGGGCATGCTGAGCGGATGATCCCGACAGGTCCTATCTCAGCGAGCTTTCCCCCAGGACTGGACCTGAGACAAACACTGTGTTCAGGTAGCTCATTGAGATGGTGGGTGACGAAGTGGTTAGAGCCAGAGAGACAAAGGAGAAGCCAGTGCAAGTTTCTGTCGTTGAAGAAGCACGTGCTTATCAAAAAGATGGAACCTGATATCAAATGGATATTCATAATTCGCATTAAAAAAGTGAAAGGACTTTTACATGTGAATCACGTGAATATTTCTAGTATTTTGCTGTTGGTTGTGAAAGCACAATTAGATATTGACATCTATTTTTTGTTCCCCACGTTTCATGATTGAGAGGCTAAGTGTTACACAAAAATGAGAATGGGGATAGACGAAGGGGACCCAGTGATGAGCCTGAGCCAGGTCCACCCTAACAGGTGAGGGTCCACCCTAACAGTTCTGAAGCTGATTATACACACACTGACTAACGGGCCATGGGAAGTACAGGTTCCTCATTTGTAAAATACATAGATATATTATCACAAACTTTGTAATGTTATTATTCTGTTAATTAAATGATATGATTTGTGTGAATCTCTCAACACAATGTCTGGCCCACAGTAAAGATCCCTGTTTGATTTTACTGCATAAAGTGATAAAATATGCCTTAGGCAGAGAAAAGAACTACAGCAGTTGAAAAAAAAAAAAGTTTGCACATGGATTTCTTAGATTTAGTCCAGCTAATCTGCATTTAAAAATATTCTGTTTCTTCCCACTGAATAGACATGAGATGTTCATTTCGTCCAATTTGAATACCAAATTTTCTTAGTTATGCATAGACTGCTTTATATACCCAAACTTGGTGCATAATAGATTTTCAAGTGCTCCACTGGGAATTAAAGTATAATATTGACCTTATTTTGTGATGTTTTTGGTTTAATTAGGTCAACATCTAAAGGAGTAAAATACAACAGTGCCAACTCTTTCATTATTCTTAATTATATTTTACTTAAAAATAATGTCCACAATATTGTTTTTATGATCCCATGATAGTATTTTAACTCCAAAAATATTGACTGTCTTCTAAATCGAGAGTTGGCAAATTGCAGTCCCTTCTGTCTTGTTACTAAAGTTTTATTGGAACACAACCATGATCATTCATTTAAATGACCTTATAGCAGTCATCTAGTCCTACAACTCTTGATTTGTCAAGAAGCTAATACATTAACTTAAAATTATAGGGTCAGTGACAGAGTATCAGCCTAGAACCCAGATCCTCATCTTATATTCCAATGCATTCCAATAACAAAAAGTTTACCTGTTTAATTAATGAAAATAACATATACATGGTCTATGTTCCCCTAAAGAAGTTTAGGTTAATTTATGAAAAAACAAGTCTGCTGTTTTAAATGCAATTTTGTGAAATATTAATAAAATAAAAGTGAAAAATACATTGAAAATGTTGATTTATACTCTCCTTGTTAGGGTAATCTTCCTCCAAAAATAAGGTGCACAAATATACCTCATAGCAGAAGCATATGTCTGTGCACTTTACATCAAGTCAATAGCGAAGTAGTATTATATTGTACAGAATTGTAGGAATTTGCATAAAATTCATGAAATCTATGAATTTATAAGACATTTTCATCTTTCAGAATCAGTTGGCTGTTAAAGTCTCATATAAGTCTAATACAAATTCAGTCTAATAAAATAATCTGAAGTTGTAAAGAGGTGAAAAGCAGGATTGAACAAAAAGAGGATCCTCATGGAACCTAGTGCAATTGTTTAATAAAATGTCAAAAATATGGGTGTCTTGGATGGCACACTGATGGAGCCCTATGGGGAGCTCCATGCTCAACATGGAGTTGCTGGAGATTTCCTCTGCCTTTCTCTGTCCTTCCCACTCATGCTTTCTCTCTCTTTCTCTAGAATGAATAGGTAACTCTTTAAAAAAACATATAAAAAATACGTATCTGCAGAACTCAAAGGCAGGTGGATGTGTGCACTGCCCCAAAATATTTAAAGTACAATGTGAAATAATATGGAGCCTAGTATGCATTTTAATTTTTTACTGTTGTACAGTATATAGAATATAAAATTACCAGCTCAACCATAGCTCAGTGTGTACTTCAGTGGTACTGAGTATATGCACAATATTATGCAGCCATCACCACTGTGCTTTTCTAGAATTTGGTAATCATCCCAAAAATCATCTATACCCATTAAACAATAATTTCTCATTATCCTTAGCCCCTGGCAATCTCCATTATGACTGTGCTTTATGTCTGCATAAATCTGCTTATTCAAAGTACCTTGTATAAATGTAATAATATAACATTTGCCCTTTATTTTCTGGCTTGTTTCATTTAGCATAGTGTGTTTTCAAGATTCATCCATATTGTAGCATGGATAAGAATTTAATTTCTTTTTACAACTGAATAATATTTTAATTTTACTTTATATGCACACACACATATACATAATTTGCCATATTTTGTTTATCCATTCATCTCTCAGTGGACATTCAGTTTGTTTCCAATTTTTGACTATTGTGACAATGCTACTATGAATATTGGTGGACTGGTTGAATTCCTGTTTTCAATTTTTTGGGTACACACCTAATAAAGTAGAATTATTGAATCATATGATAATTTTATTTTTAACTTTTGGATGAACCACCATACTGTTTTCCACAGTGACTGCACCATTTTTTTATTCTCACCAGAAATGCACTGGTGTTTCAGTTTCTCTGAATTCTCATCAGCACTTGATATTTTTCTCTCTTTTTGATAGTAATCATCCTCATGGATGTGAAGTGGTATCTCATGATGATTTGATTTGCATTTCCCTAATCAGTTATATTGAGCATCTTTTATTATGCTTATTGACAATGTGTTAGCTTCTTTAGAGAAATCCTATTAAGTCATTTGCCTATTTTTGAATTGTGATGTTTGATTATGAGTTGAGTTTTGAGAGTTGAGATTTTTGAGTTGAGTTTGAGTTGAGTTTTGAGAGTTGAGATTTTTGAGTTGAGTTTGAGTTGAGTTTTGAGAGTTGATGAGTTTTAAGAGTTCTTTATATTCTGAATATTAACCCCTTATCATATTTTTTATTGGTAAATCGTCCCTTCCATTCTGTGGGCTGTCTTTTTACTCTGTTGATAATGTACTTTGAGGCACAAAAGCCTTTTAAATAATTTTAATGAACAGTTGATCTAATTTTGTCTTTTGTTGTCTGTGCTTTTTGTGTCATACTCTGTTATATATTTTGATATCTATGCATACTCTACTTCACAAACCCTTGTCTTCCCTGAATTGGCTTGGACAATTAAATTCTAGGAATAGACAGAGGACACTTGACCCCTTTCTGGCTTGGACTTTGTAGCTTCCATAGAGAGGCCTCTCCCTGCAACTCATACCCGTATAATGAAAGTGAGCTTCAGGACCCCTGGTGGCTCAGTTAGTGAAGCGTCTGCCTTCACCTCAGATCATGATCTCTGGGTCCTAGTATGGTGCCCCATGTTGGGCTCCCTGCTCAGTGGAGAGTCTGCTTCTCCTTCTCCCTCTGCCCCTCCCCCCACATGTGCACTCTCTTTCTCTCAAATAAAGAAATAAGATTTTAAAAAAAGAAGAAAGTGAGCTTCAAAGAACTATTAGAGAGGAGAGAAGTGTGGCCATTCCAAAGACACATTAATCTCCTGTGAGGTTGTAGGCTTTGAGAGAGAAGAACATCTATATTGACCACTGCTGCATCCTTACAACTGTATGGAAAATAAAATACCTGGATTCTCTTGTTACACTGGACTCTCCAGGTGAAGACATAAATGCGAGTAATGCGTAAAATGACCATTCCCCCAAATCACCTCCATGAAATGATGCATTAAGGTTTGTTGGTTAATGACTATAATTGATGAACTTTTCATTTTTCTGCTTTGCTCTTGTCATCTGAGCACAATGAAGGTATCATCTATGTAAAGGTTTATCAGACACAAGAAGGATAGCTCTCTTCTCCATTACTGAGAGGAAAGAATCTACATCATTTATTGATTTAAATTTAATTTGTTTTATGAATGTATTTATTGCTAGACTTAAAAAATATACAGACAGAAATGGACACAGATAAACCACACACATACGCATGCACACACACACATGCACACAAATGCCAACATTGTGCATGGTGGGAAATATTAACTGTAAAATTATGTTGATTATCATCTTTTTCCTGAAGCACTTTCTGTGGGAAGTCAACTAATAATCAGAAATGGGGTTTTTGAATCCAGAAAGAGACAAGCTGACAACTTGACCCTAATGGCTCATCTCAGCAAACCACAGTAGTCCTTTTTGTCCATTCTATTCTACGGATGTACTTTCAAGACCCAAAAGATATTCATGCACAAAAACTTGTGCAATCTTTTCTACAGATACACCACCTATTCTGGGAAGGAGATAAAATGTTCTCTTCCGATTTTATATCCGTTGCCAATGGGTGCCAGTCTTAATCCTTTGGCCTCTTCTAGGTCTCTATAAAGATTTCCACAAATCGGAAACTAGTTTGAGAGTTTTATTCAGAATCTCTCTCTCTTTTTGTCAAATTTGTAAACCTCATATTTCATGAAGAAATTTTAGAGAAGTTCCCCAAGGACTTCTGGAAGAGATGCCAGAGATACCATCATTACAGGGAAATGAACCAAGGACTAGTTAGTTTGATGGGCATAATTCTTATAAGTCTATATGTTCTAGAGAAATCTTAGTACATATTTCGAATAAAGAGAAATTTCCTGAATTCCAACAGTCCAAGTTTAATCTTTCATTTCCCATTTAAAAAATCCATTCTATATACATTGGCTGAAGGCTTTATGGTAAACTCCTACTATAGGTTATACTATTATTTTGCCTTAAGAGATCATTAAAAATGCAATTTTGAGATATAGTTTTAATTTAAAAAATGAAAAGAATCATCTTTCTTGGATGGAAAAATATGCATTTGGATAGTTGAAATCATTACAAAAATCTAACCAAAGACTTTAAATATCATTTAGCAAATTAGCACATATGCTTTTTATAAAGTGAACTTGTATATGCTTCAAGACACATTATGAATATTTTACACTAAAAGGTAGAATAAGAAGGGATAGAGCATTAATCAAGAATATTTTAGTTTCTAAATGCCTCTAGGATAGGCTGCCTAACATTGTGTGTACATATTATATGCTCTAAGCTGTTTCAACAGTAATAGAATATTTCTACCGCTTAATTCTTCAATTCATAATAAATGTTATAAACATACTGAGAAACAACATTGTCTGAGGGCTTTTTACCCATTTCAATGTAGTTTTTAAACATTTTACTTACTTTCAATATTTTATAATCACAAGACTCTGTAAGCCAAGTGACTTATCACCTATTTTTGTCTCTGATAGTCTTAATACCAGAGTAATAAATACAGCTAGTATGACTGATAATTTTGCAACAAGAGGGTTAGTTCGCCATTGTTCTGATAAGCTATTACCTCCCAATATGCTCAAAGTCTCATTTAAAAAAAATCAAAACAAAACCTATATGTTGTAAACTGGCCTAATTTTTTTAATTTATTTTTTAAAAGGTTTTATTTATTTATTCACAAGAGACACAGAGAGAGCAGCAGAGACATAGGCAGAGAGAGAAGCAAGCCTCACGCAGGAAGCCTGATGTGGGACTCGATCCTGGGACCCCAGGATCATGCCCTGGTCTGAGGGCAGATGCTCAACCACTGAACCACCTACGCATCCCTGGCCTTAAATCTTTTTAAAGGAGGAAAAGATTACTAGACCAGCTTTGTGGGTCCACACAGGTGACAACATGCAATATCACTGTTAGAATAAAAGTTTGAAAGGTAACCTTTTATAACAAACATGAAATTTTCCTTCAGATTGCAGTTTCACATGTTATGTTTTTAGAGTTTAATGCAATATTTATATAAAACCAGTCACTGGTCTCAGAAGAGATGCTCAGGCACAATTTCTCAGTTCATTTATTCACATTATGAGAGATGTGGAAAATATTTCCATCAGCATCTGGATTTGGAAAGAGAAGACAATTTTCTCAGAGATGTGTAATTTCTTAGCTTTTTCTCATTGGGCTACCATGTTGTTAAATGGAAACAGAAGCGGACACTTATTTTGTTAAGCGGATAACTTATTTTGTTATCAGTTATATGACTTGATAAAAAGTGGCTGACTTTATTTGGTTTGGCATCTATGTTTAAGACTCAAAAACACTCCAGTAATCTGAGATGGTTAATGCTTCTTCTCCAAAATGACTATGTGACCTAGTTGTTACCCATAGTACTGTTTGTTGCTCACTGTAGAATGGAGAGGCAACTAGAGAAGAGAGGCATGAAAGGATCACAGATCGAGTATCAGGGTGGAAGTTAACTTGGTGTTCTGGGTGAAACTATCATCTATCCTCTCATTTTCCGTTGTTCCTTTTAAGAGAATTTCAGGTCCGGCAGGCCAGCATGCTCTGCTGTGCTTTCAGGTAAATGCAATATTGTTCTGAACCGTGCCTACGAGATAGTTAGAAATGGAGAGATGTTTCTTTCTTTCTTTCTTTTTTTTTTTTTTTTGGATAGATGTTTCTGATGTAATTATTACAATCACAGAGGTGCAGGCGATTGAATGAAGTTGAGAGGCAAGAGAAGAAGCTCAAGGTTGGAGCTTGAATTGGAAGAGTTGTACTTACGGCATTAGTAATTCAGTATTACTTGACCATGTGAGGTCCAGCTACTCTAAATTATTGGCTCTTGATTACATATTTCATTAAGGTTTTCTGGCACGTATACATCAGCTCATTACCCATTTACTTTTAACCAGTGTTACAGTTTGGTAAAGTTTATTTATTATATTTATTTTTTTTCAATCTACTATTGAAAAAAAATTCAAACATACTGAGAATAGAATATTAGAATAGATTAGAATAGAATATTAGAGAATAATTATTTGCTGGTTATCCTCTTGTCTTGGGTCTCCAAAGCACTCCCAAACACCATGAACTCTTTTTTCTTCTTATATCTCTACATTTCTCTGTCACCATGCCTTTGTCAGTAGGTTATTATGGTGCCTTCTAGAAACAATATTACATATTCTGATTTGGTTCATAGCAATCCAGTGTGTCCAAGGAGAGGAGGACAAGCTGTGAAATACACATCAATCATGAATGTACTTTCATACATTATGTCAGCAGCTCGGCTACAGTTTCAATAGTACCCATCACTGATGACCCTAAAGTTAGTCCTTACTTGACAATATCTGAAGTAGAACTCTATTTATAGCACTTACCGTAATTTAGAGTCATATGTATGATCATAATGTATATAATACATAAATATATATATGAATATCTATTAATATGTGCTTCATGTAAATATTATGTTTCTTTAAATATTTATTGTCTTCTTCCACCCTCAAACATACACAAAGAGAGACGATTCATGAAAGCCAGCTTCCTATCTACTTCATTTATCAACACTTCTATATGTTAAAGGCAAAGAAATACTCATTAACAAGTGTAAGCACAGTAGAACTATTTCTCTACAAAGTTAACTAATTTTATGTCAAAGTATATTAAAAAAAAACTAGGAAATTCCAGCTCTTGCTGTGTTTTTCTCTCCCTATCTAAAATAAAAAAACAATAATAAAAAATATTAGTTGATTTTGCTCTCTGTAGTTTTGATATTTCAAGAATAACACGCAGATTTTGATTTTTTTAAATGGTTAGCCTTGGGATGCTTGGGTGGCTTACCTGTTGAGCATCTGCCTTTGGCTCAGGGCATGATCCCGGAGTCCCTGGGTCAAGTCCCACATCGGGCTCGCTGCATGGAGCCTGCTTCTCCCTCTGCCTGTGTCTCTGCCTTACTCTTTGTGTGTCTCTGGTGAATAAATAAATAGAATCTTAAAAAAATAAAAATAAATGGTTAGCCTTCCATATAATGGATAATGTACTTCATTAATTGGGTGACTTAGTGCTTCACGCCCATCCTGAACTAAGGGCTCTGGAGGACACAAGAACCAACTGCATCATTGCCCTCAAGGAGACTGATTATAACACTGTGACATGGTCAGTTCAAATAGCAAAGCTCTCACAAGGTGTACTGCATACAAATAATAGCAAATATATGGGTAAGTTGCAAAACATGCTTCAGGGAAATATTTTTGCACTCTGTTAGTACGGACGAGAAAACTATTTTGGACGGGTAATTTCCTTCACTGAATTGAACAGAGCTGTTTACATCACACATTTAACTAAAACTGAAAGGAAATGGGAAATATTTCCCTAAACTGTGTACATAATTTTGTGTCAAATGTTGTTCTTTCAGGTTATGAAGGCTCCTAAGTAAATGCACGTGATTTAAATTTAAGGAAGCCCAAGAGATTTTAATTGCAGATTTTATAAGTACAGTAGTACCTGTGCCAAGGCCAGAGACATGCCGTAAAGAAATATTTTTCTCATCTATCACAATTATCATCATTTTTAGTCACTTTTGTTCCATCATTTCTTCATGTTTCATGTTAGTTCATGAAGTTTATTGACTGATTAAAAAATGAAAACAAATTATTTTACAGTCAGATGAATGATTCCTTTACCTGTAACTTATATGTGCTTTGAGGGGGACAAAATAAAAACTTATTTCAAGTCTCATTTAAACTTCCAGTTTTCTTTCTTTTTTTAAGATTTTATTTATTTATTGATGAGAGACACACACACAGACAGAGGCAGAGACATAGGAGAGGGAAAAGCAGGCTCCATGCAGGGAGCCAATGTGGGACTCCATCCCAGGACGCCAGGATCATGCCCTGGGCCGAAGGCAGATGTCCAACCACTGAGCCTCCCAGACGTCCCATTCCAGTTTTCTTTTGAGCCCATTCTTTATTGAAATCTTGAGAGAATTTTTTAAAAATCACTGACAAATATATTTGATATTCTCTTGCCATTTCTTTAGGTTCTCTTTCCAGGACTTCTCTGTATATTTTCCTGCTTCAAGGCTCCATCAAACTGTATGTAATTCACTACAGTGAGTAACATTTATTAGTTATTAGAATGGTGTTGCCTTCCCAGGGAAATCTTTATGGTTCAATAGAAACAGCCCATGATTGGGAGAAAGGGATTTTAAATCTTGCTTTGATTAATAACATCACTATAGGTAAATCATTAACCTCTGTGTTTTGATTCTTTTAAATCATAGGACAAAGGTATCTTTAAAGGGCAAAATGGCAGGGCTTCTGGGTGGCTCAGTGGTTGAGCATCTGCTTTTGGCTCAGGGCATGATCCCAGGATCCTGGGATCAAGTCCCACATCGGGCTCCCCACAGAGACCCTGCCTGTGTCTCTGCCTCTCTCTTTGTGTCTCTCATGAAAAAATACATTTAAAAATCTTTTTAAATTTTTTTAAAATTTTGAAATTAAAAAATATTTTTTTTAAAAAAAGGCAAAATGGCTGAGCACACTAAAAAGCAAATTCAATGAAAGAAGTTAATGTTAATTTTAGTCACTATCATCCCCTCTCCTCTGGACTCCTGGGCAGGAAATGGAGCAACTTTCACATCCACATAGGGCAAGGTCAAAGTGAGAAGTCAAAAGCAGTGGGTAGAAAGGAGGATTTTTATATTCCAGTCATAGTTGGAATTGTCTCTCAAGAGGCTTCTGCTGGATCATTTTGTCAATGAGAAACTCTAATGAATGTATGGAATGTCAAATTAGAGTCAAAATATCCAAACTTCCATTTAATTTCTGCCTTATATGCAGGCTTCCTTGTTCTTATATTTCACAGTACACAGCACACAATAGAATACAAAACAATTTAGAGGACTTCCATTTTGTTGGTCCTTAGCTACATTTTCCCTATATTTAAGGGAAGTGAGCAAATTATTTCTAAATTCTCTTTTAATTCTATTTCTGCGAGGTTCCATGGCTGATATGTCTAGGTATGTCTATACACACTTACAGATGTACATATGTCTACAAGACTATAGACGTATGTGTGTGTGTTTGGTCTCGTTGAAATACTGGACAAATGAGAGAAGAATTCACATGAGTCAAGAAACAACGTATAGGAGAGCTTTGAAGAATAGGACATGTTAATGTAGATTACATGAAACAGAAGGAAAAAGATTTTAAAAATCACAGAAAAAGATTTGTTTCAAGATTTTATTTATTTGAGAGAGAGAGAACAAGAGCAAGGGGTAGGGCAAAGGGAGAGGGAGAAGCAGACTCCCCACTGAACAAGGAGCCTGACACCGGCTCAAACCCAGCACCCCGAGATTGTGACCTGAATCAAAGGCAGACACTTCACCAACTAAGCCACCCAAACACCCCAGAAAAAAGATTTTATTAGTATCTCAACTGCTTTTCCTCCTTTTCTTTGAATTAACATTAAAAGAAAAAGAAAAGGAAAATTTTGAGGAAAATATTGACAATGTTACACTGAAATTGGAAATCAGATCCATTAAAGAATAAGACATTTGTCAAGGGAAAAAGTAGAAAACAAAACATCAAGAAAAGCATTTTCTTGCTATTTAAAAATATGACCTTGTATGTGACTTAAAGTGCAAGTTTGTATTTAGAGAGACTTCCCACGGTCCCCATCAGCACCTCCATTAGTAGATACATAGACATATGAGAATCTGCAGGACCCCACAGGTTGATTTAGGAACAGCCCTAGAAGTAGGTAGATTCAGAATTTAGCACAAGAAGAGATTTGAGGAAACTCCAAGTAAACCCCATGTCTACTAAGGGGAAGAAAATGAGAGTTAGTTATAAATCACTACCATCTCTTTTGTGGACTCCTGT